>NC_089793.1:28995323-29005323 GCF_040412425.1 Macrobrachium rosenbergii | reverse complement strand
CATAACATGCGCTAACAACACAATGACAGGGGAACACCGGAAACGGCTTTGAAGACAGCATATCAAGAAAAATTGTACACTCCACAGTAGCAAAGAAACAAAAGAAAAACGCAAGAGGACGCACGGGAAACGAACACCTGGATGAAGATGCGGGCAGAGGACCAAGGTCACGAGGGGGCAGTCACACAGGAGGAGGAAGGCAATTATAGGATTAAATTACCAAACACACAGATATAAATACAGCTGGACTAGGCGCGTCTGGGCATTGCGCGGATACTTGATAATGAGGACTGTTTGTCCTAGAAAGCTTGTAACTTTTAATGAAGAATAGGAGGAATTTATTTCTGGTGATGGAAATCTATTTCTCGCTATAATGTGGTTCGGATTCCACAATAAGCTGTAGGTTCCGTTGCTAGGTAACCAATTGGTTCTTAGCCACGTAAAATAAATCTAATCCTTCGGGCTAGCCCTAGGAGAGCTGTTAATCAGCTCAGTGGTCTGGTTAAACTAAGATATGCTTAACTTAAATTCTGAATAAATACCTCCACTAGATACCATCCAGTTTGAATGAGGTCCTGTTAGCAATTGTACTATTGCACAGAGCAACTGTGTATGTGATTAAGTTAATATATATATATATATATATATATATATATATATATATATATATATATATATATATATATATATATATATATATATTACATATATGTTTGTGTGTGCAGTTTTTCACGTGCATAGTCGTGTAGTTAAAAAATGTATATAAATATCTCTGTATTCTGTGGGAATACTGTATTCGAGTTACCCTGACTGAGAAATTTCTTTTAAATTCTTTTCCGTGTAAGACATGCAAAAGTTCTTTGTATCAGCTCGAGAGTTGTAATCTTATAAAGATTGTTTAAAGTTTAAACTTCTAACTGATCTGTGCTTTAACAGATTTATTCTTTGAGGTTAAACGCAGATTAGACTATATTCTGTATAATTTCAACCGAAGTGAAAAAAGGTCTTGGTTGAAGAAGCCAGAGAGTGAATCAGTGCATTTGTAATGCTGGGTGTTTGATAGAGTCAGAACAAAGAATATACTTCGACCGTAAAGAGAACTTCGAACTTAAAGACTATCTTCCCTTCTTTATGGACCGCTGAGCTCGACGCTTGAACTTGACGGAGACACTCGCATTGTTTTAACGATATTTAGGAGATGATTTCGGGTTTGCTGTCTTGGCCTTTTCGACTGCTCCAATGGGCCCTTTCCTCCCCGTCCGTGTTCAAGGAGTAATAGGGACTGTGTTCTGTGTAAAAGAGGATGGGGATTGATTCTCTCTCTCTCTCTCTCTCTCTCTCTCTCTCTCTCTCTAAAAGAAAAAATTTTCTCTCATTAAGAGAGGAATAATCTCTCTCTCTCTCTCTCTCTCTCTCTCTCTCTCTCTCTCTCTCTCTCTCTCTCACACACACAGAGGACAAAATTCTCGTAAAGAGAGGAAAATCTCTCTCTCTCTCTCTCAGAGAGGAATAAATTCTCTCGAAAAGGGAGAAAAAGATTCTCTCTCTCTCTCTCTCTCTCTCTCTCTCTCTCTCTCTCTCTCTCTCTCTCTCTTCTCTCACTCTCTCTCTCTCTCTCAGGAGTTTCTCTCAAAGGGAGAAAAAGATTCTCTCTCTCTCTCTCTCTCTCTCTCTCTCTCTCTCTCTCTCTCTCTCTGATGACACAAGAATAAGTAGAGAAATTACTTGTGACGAAGACTACAAAGAGACCTAAACAAAATATATGAAAGGGCAGAGGTAAATAGGATGGTATTTAACTCTGATACGTTTGAATCAGTAAATTATGGTGATAAAGAAGGAATGCTGTATGCATATAGGGGACCTAATAACGAGACAATCACAAATAAGGAAGCAGTTAAAGACCTTGGTGTGATGTTGAATAGGAATATGTTATGCAGTGATCAAATAGCAATACTATTGGCAAAATGCAAAGCAAAAATGGGAATTTTGTTCCGGCACTTCAAAACAAGAAAAGCCGAACACATGATTATGCTTTATAAAACGTGTGTACGTAGTCCACTTGAATACTGCAATATGATATTGCACAAATAGAGAGTGTACAAAGGTCCTTTACAGCTAGAATAGAAGAAGTTAAGGACCTTGACTACTGGGAAAGACTACGATTCTTAAAATTATATAGTCTCGAAAGGAGAAGAGAACGCTGCATGGTAATATAGGCATGGAAACAGATAGAAGGAATTACCGAAAACATCATGGAGCTAAAAATATCAGAAAGAGCAAGCAGAGGTAGATTAACAGTGCCCAAAACTATACCAGGAAAACTAAGGAAAGCACACAGGACATTAATCCACTACGCACCAGCATCGATAATGCAGCGTCTATTCAGTGCGTTACCAGCTCATCTGAGGAACATATCAGGAGTGAGCGTAGATGTGTTTAAGAATAAGCTCGACAAATATCTAAGTTGCATCCCAGACAATCCAAGATTGGAAGATGCAAAATATACCAGAAGATGCATGAGCAATTCTCTGGGAGACATCAGAGGTGCCTCACACTGAGGGACCTTGGGCAACCCGAACGAACTGTAAGGTCTGTAAGGTAAGGTCTGTCAGAAAGAGAGGAATAAATTCTCTCGAAAAGAGAGGAAAAGACTCTCTCTCTCTCTCTCTCTCTCTCTCTCTCTCTCTCTCTCTCTCTCTCTCTCTCTCTCTTTCGGAGAGAGGAAAAAATTAAAGTGGACATAAACAAGTGCTCTGTGAAATTCATGTTGTGTTACGTAGATTTTTGTCTCATATTGTTGATGTGTTATGCTAAGCTCCTGGGAATGGGGATGTTACGTCCATTTAAGAGTGAGCTCTGCTTTCCTGTTACGCACTTTGTTGCCGGAATTTATTTCCACAGTGGTGCTGGTAGATCAGAGGTTTGAGAAACAGATCTGGATAGATGCACGAATAAGGAAAAAGAAACTTACTTTGTTATTTCATCGCGTGGGAGATTTTCATTTGGATGGACGAACATAATATTGTGAACACAGGGAAGTGCTGTTGTTAAGCATTTGTTTTGATCGGTTTGTAAACTTGTACTTAATTTTTGAACGCTGTTAATACGGATTTGAATGTTCAGTATAGTGCGTATCTCATTCAATACTTATCGAGTCACTGAAGAATTATCCTACTGGGATCTGAATGCGAACTGTAAATATAACTTTAGTTAGAAATCTTTGCTTCATCAAACTGGGAATAGCAGTAAGCCTCCTGTTTTGCCGATTTTTGTGTTGCTTGTAACATTTCAAGCACCTGGCACTATATTGCAAAAGTCCTTTCATTTTCGTCGTTAGGGGCACTATGAATTGCATTTCATCCAGTTTGAAGGTAAATTCTGTTTGGCTCCCCCAAAAATTCTGCTATTATTATTATTATTATTATTATTATTATTATTATTATTATTATTATTATTGTGTATTATTATTATTCAGAAGAACCCTATTCATATGGCACAAGCCCACAGGGCCCATTGCCTTGAAATTCAACCTTCCAAAGAATATGGTGTTCAGTAGAAAGAAGTAACAGAAGGTAATGGAAAATACAGAAAGAATGTTAAAAAATGAATCAGCAGATTAATAAATAAATAGAGAAAAATGTCGGTAAATTATCAGAATACAAGGAGGGAGAAGAGAATCGTTGTAAAAGACAGGCCAAAGAGGGAACGGCGGAATAAGAACCAGAAACGAACGCTGTAAATCTCAGCATTTGTTTGGATAGATTTGGCTGTTGTCCGTCATTCTGCGCCACTTCTCGCAAGATTTGCTCCGAGTTCTATGAACATTAGAAATAATTCCTGACGGTAATTCCTGCCAACTACGATTCTGGATAGTGGATTTGAGATAAAGCCCTTCCATGACATTTGGGAATTGCTACCTTAATTAATTTCAACCTCGTCAGAGTTGATTTGGAATTTCAATCGAACGCGATTCCTATTAAATGAAAAAGGTGATACCGAATCGTTTTGAGTCTAAAGACAGCATGAACGAAGAAAGTAATGGTCCTAATCCAAACTTCATTACTCTCTTGATCTCTGCGGTTGCATAAATCTTGTTGATAGTCGTGCCATTATGCAATCGAAGGCAGTTAGTTATTTATGTTGACATTTTGGATCCGGCTGGTTTGAATTCAAGATACCTTTAATAATAAATTGGATTCCAGCCTTATTCTCTTTGCTTTTGGCGTTGCATTTTTCTTGATGACCGCAAGTCCCTTATTTTCGGTGTCATGTAATATGTATAATAAATAGTTCACGGTGCTTTTGAGCGATGGAGAGGGGTGTTGATCATGTTTTCAGTTGAACCTGAATTTTTTTGTTTGTTTCGTTTCGTTATAACTTGATTTTTTCTGCCCCGAAAATAAGATGTACCAATATGTAAGTACTACAGCTGTTGTTTCCTTAGAAAAGTTGCTCCAGTATCTAGGTGCTACAGCTGTTGTTGCCATTTTGCTTGCTGTTCTGATGTGACGTAAACCATCTGCCGAGGTTAGGGTCTGGGTTAATAATTAGTGTGTTTTAATGGGCATAAAGATGGCTCTTAATAAAACCAATACTGTTTTCCATCACTCTCAGATAACCAAAATAATATTTTTTGGTTTTAGTATATGGTAATACTGCAGGAAAATAACTTTCAGTTAATTGCATTGGTAACATTGTGCTGTGTAATTCTAGGTGTGTGTGGTAATTCTGAATGGCCCCTCGAATTGCCCGGCGTTATATTTTGACAGTTGAAAAAATAGTTTCATCCTGTTCCCCTGTTTTTTCAGCCATGTTCTAATTTTCATTTCCAGAAGTATTTCGGCAGCTCTGTGACTGTGTATATTAGAGTCGCCCAGTTGTCATCATTGTAGATGTAGATGATAATAGCTTGAAGAAATGTTGTAAATACTCATAAGAAATGGTTAGTGTACTCTTGTGCCATAATTTTTTTTTTTGAGTTATATATGTATGTGTATATATATATATATATATATATATATATATATATATATATATATATATATATATATATATATATATATATATATATATATATACACACACATATATAACTCAAAAAATTTATGACACAAACACACTATTCTTATGAGTACGCACAGTATTTCTTCACGCTATTATCATCTACATTAATGTGACAGTTGAGACTACTCTAATATTCACAACAACAGAAATATATATATATATATATATATATATATATATATATATATATATATATATATACACATATACATATACATATACATATACATATACATATACATATACATATACACCTAAATTTACACACCTAAATTAACCACTTCTCTAAAGGATATTCTCCAGAGTAAAGCAGCACAACACTAACTGTCATATCCTTGTTACACCTGATGAATGTAAGATGAATCGTGTTGGGCAAAAATATTATGTAACATGAACCTCTTCGTAGGACGATTAACAGCTACACCCTTTCACTTATTTTTTAATTTCATTTTTCATTTGTTTTTATTTTATTTTATCCATGCTACTGGATGCATCCGATATTAATCTTTCATCTTTGTCTTATCTTAACGTTTCTCATCTCTTCTGTCTTCTCTTAACGTTTCTCATCTCTTCTGTCTTCTCTTAACGTTTCTCATCTCTTCTGTCTTCTCTTAACGTTTCTCATCTCTTCAATCCTCCTTTCGGGGCGTCATCTATTACGCCGACCATTCGTCTCTACTCCTTCCATCTCATTTCTTTCTTGAGCATTTAAACAAACACGCTCCACTTCCTCAGAGAAGACTGGGCATAGCAATCCTTTCATGTACTCAGACTTGGTTTTATTAAAACACACATCTTATTTTCAAACATTTTAGAGAGCTTCGGTTACCTTCCTGGAATCAGCTGTTCTGTAATTTACTCTTTCTGTGGATCTGCAATCATCCATTTGATTTGTATGATTCAGTCATTTATTGTTTCATACACCTGCTTGATTCAGTCATCTGTTGTTTCATACAGCTGTATGATACAGTCATCTGTTGTTTTGATACAGTCATCTGTTGTTTCAAACACCTGTATGATTCAGTCGTCTGTTGTTTCATACACCTGTACGGTTCAGTCATTTGTTGTATCATACAACTGTTATATTCAGTCATCTGTTGTTTCATACAACTGTATGATTCAGTCATGTGTTGTTTCATACAGTGTATGATTCAATGATCTTTTGTTTCATACAACCGTATGGTTCAGTCATCTGTTGTTTCATACCCCTGTATGATTCAGTTATGTGTTGTTTCATACAACTGTGTGATTCAGTGTCTGTTGTTTCATACAACTGTATGATTCAGTCATCTGTTGTTTCATACACCTGTATGATTCAGTCATCTGTTGTTTCATACAGCTGTTATATTCAGTCATCTGTTGTTTCATTCAACTGTATGATTCAGTCATCTGTTGTTTCATACCCCTGTATGATTCAGTTATTCATTTGTTATCTGGTTCCTCTCTGTTTTTGTTTCATTTACACCTGTATGATTCAATCATGTGTTGTTTCATACAACTGTATGATTCAGTCATCTCTTGTTTCATACACCTGTATGATTCAGTCATCTCTTGTTTCATACACCTGTATGATTCAGTCATCGGTTGTTTCATACAACTGTTATATTCAGTCATACATTGTTTCATGCAACTGTATAATTCAGTCATCTGTTGTTTCATACCCCTGTATGATTCAGTTATCTGTTGCTTCTATACACCTGTATGATTCAATCATATGTTGTTTTATACCCCTGTATGATTCAGTTATCTGTTGCTTCATACACCTGTATGATTCAATCATATGTTGTTTTATACCCCTGTATGATTCAGTTATCTGTTGCTTCATACACCTGTATGATTCAGTCATCTGTTGTTTCCACCATATGTAAACGCTTGGTCTCCCCCCCACCTCGTAGCTTCTATTTACCCCTTATGACCTCGCTGTTGTCAACATTCTCTTCTACTCTCTTCTGTTACAAATAGGGTGATGTTGTTTCACCAGCGTTTGTAGCTTCTCCTTAATGTCGTCATTAACTCTGTATCACTGGCAAGTATCAACTTATACCCATCAACATGCCATTCGCAGCCCCTTTATCAGATACCACAAACCTGAGACATCACGACAAGTAAAGTAGGTCAGAACTTACTGCAAAGATCTATGATTTTTTGCTGCGCTTTCTTAACAAGGACCTGTATCTTTAGGACGCTCAACAAAATCTCCCCCAAAAAATGTTACATTCGTTACCTATATCTCTAGACAACTAGCATTTAAATGAAAATTAGCTGTTCGATGCGTTTTGCACAGCTTCGTACAGTAATGGAAGTTCCCCAGGTTGTGTGATGCTGTTTCCTAACTAAAGAACACATCCAATTTGACGTATTTTCATGTTAAAGTAAATTCTAGTACCTTCCGACCTCGGGAAAAGCAAACGGTTTCTAGTGCTCCAACTCTTTCTCTCTTTGTCTGAGAGGAAGGTCACGTTCTTTCCGTATAATTACAAACTATTTTCTCTACATAATAAGGAAAGGCCGTCCTTTTCAAGTGATGAAAATAATCAACAGCCCCTTCCCCTCACCTATCTCCCCTCTCTCTTTCTTTCTTGTGTCATTTTCTCTCATAGAAGAATAGAAAAAAAATAAAAGGCATCAAGAGCCTCTTGCACCTTTCAAGTTAGGATCTCCTTCCTCCTATCCATCATCTCTCAACCTTAAGAACTGATAAAAAAGAAATAGAAAAGTATTTACCTGCCGTGTAAAGGCGAATCTGGCGTAAAATGCGCCTGTGTTTCATTAGCTGTCTGTTGACTTTGTCTTGGGACTGGAGAGGCGGAGGGAGAAACGGACGATTAGCCTGGCACAAAGTTTCTCCCGAGGAGGGCTTCAAGGGTTCTCAAACGAGCCTCGTCGCCCATTCACCCTTTCCCCTCCTTTCCCTTCCCCTTCCCCTGTGCCCCATTCCCCTCTGATCGCCTGTTCCTCCTTCACCCTCTTCTTCTCCTTCTTCTTCTCCTTCTCCTCCTCCTTCTCCTTCTTCCCTTTATAATATGTCTGCGTCTACAGTGGAGGAAGATGTTGATCTAGCTTCTTCTGTTTTTGCTGTCGTTTTAGAGGGTTCTTTTGAGTGGTTCGTCTGGGCACGTTTCCTTGCTTGTCAAGAGTTGCTTCATCTATTTGGTTACAGTCTCTCTCTCTCTCTCTCTCTCTCTCTCTCTCTCTCTCTCTCTCTGGCTCCTTGGCTCCTGGTCGTATCTTCTTTTCTGGAACCCGTCAAGTGTGTCATTCAAGTCGTTTCTGAATTTGTAAACAAAACCTTAGGATTCACCAGCCATTGAGGGTGTCAGAAACCTGAATTGATATTTAGTTCTAGTCGCTGATGGTTTTATCCGATATTAATATCTGTTTTCATGAAGTATGTATTCTAACGCAAAGTGTCATTGGATAAAAGATAAAGCCGAAATAGTTCATTCAGGTACAGTCTGTGTACTTGTCAAGAGGCGGCTGCCAACCCTACGTAGATCTGTGTAAAAGTATACCTTAGTTTAACCAGACCACTGAGCTGATTAACAGCTCTCCTGGGGCTGGCCGAAGGATCAGACTTATTTTTACGTGGCTAAGAACCAATTGGTTTACCTAGCAACGGAACCTGCAACTTATCGTGGAATCGAACACATTATACCGAGAAATGATTTCTATCACCAGAAGTAAATTCCTCTAATTCTTCATTGGCCGGCCGGAACTCGAACTCAGGCTGAGTGCTAACCAGAACTCTAAACTCGTCCAACGAGGAACTTAGATCTGTGTAAAAAAATATGATTTAGTGTTAGGGTGTCAATATAATTTCAACTAAAACTATGGTTTAAGTGGAAGGTTTGCAAATGCTCAGATTCTAATTACGATTATTTTTCAGTTCTGTTTTGGAAAAATGAACTTATAAATAACACGATTATAACTTGGTATGCAATCTTAATCTTATCTTGAATTTTGTCCTTATAACTTGCTATGTACTCATAATCTTCTTATCGTGAATCTTGTCCTTTACTGTGGCAATTGCAAGCTGCCTAATTTGGAAGGCACTGGATGTCAATTATTTTCTTACGAGCTTGATGGCGCGCTACGCTGCACGGAGCAGGAGGGTGGATGTATCATGTCTCCCCTACCCTCCCGATCCCCTACCTACCCCGCCCCCACCCAGGGCGTACAAACAGGTTTGCAGGAGGAGCGTGGATGTGCCATGTCTCCCCTACCCTTCGATCCCCACCTGCCCCGCCCCAGGGCGTACAAACAGGTTTGCAGGAGGAAATTGGATGTGGCATGTCTCCCCTACCCTTCGCCCCCACCCCACCCAGGGCGTACAAACAGGTTTGCAGGAGGAGGGTGGATGTGTCATGTCTCCCCTGCCCTCCCGATCCCTTACTTACCCCACCCCCACCAAGGGCGGACAAACAAGATCCACTCGGATTTTATTGTTATAGATAGATAGGTGTTATATGAGTTTTGTTTGAAGACGTTTTCATATAATTTGAAGGCGCAGTGATGTCGTTTTGGTTTTATTACTGGAACGTCTTTACTAAAGTAGGATCATTTTTTTCGTATAAGTAAAAAAAAGTAAACACAGTCGAAACATGAGTCAATTTTCTCAAGGTTTAATACCCGTTGAATTATGAACGCAGAGTTATTTAGCTGCTTCAGCAAATCAAAATATCTAAGTTCGTCTTCTCATTATTTATTTATTTATTTATTTATTATTATTATTATTATTATTATTATTATTATTATTATTATTATTATTATTATTATTGAAAGAAATTGCTGCATCAGCTGCACACATCTTGTTTAGTCTTTTCTGTTTTCCTTATAACAGTTTTCTCTCTGTCACGAAAACTGTTATAGGAAAAATAAGAAAGACTCTGTACAAGATCAATGCAGTTGATGCAGCAATTTTAACTCAATAACACTT
>NC_089793.1:28977823-28990323 GCF_040412425.1 Macrobrachium rosenbergii | reverse complement strand
TATATA
Source organism: Macrobrachium rosenbergii (assembly GCF_040412425.1). Taxonomy (NCBI): domain Eukaryota; kingdom Metazoa; phylum Arthropoda; class Malacostraca; order Decapoda; family Palaemonidae; genus Macrobrachium; species Macrobrachium rosenbergii. The sequence continues at coordinate 28,990,317 of NC_089793.1, read as the reverse complement.
TATATATATATATATATATATATATATATATATATATATTTATATACATACATACATACATACATGTATATATGTGTAATATATATTTACAGATATAATATAAATTTATACTTGTGTATATATGCATAAATAAATTATATATATATATATATATATATATATATATATATATATATATATATATATATATATATATATATACACACAGTATATATATAATATAAAACGTCAGCTACCTCGATTTTTCCAACATGCCTCAGTTTTTTCTTTCGTAAGGTTTTACTGAGGTTTTATTTCAAAAGCGATTATATATTCACGCCCTCCTAACTCATATCATAAAACTCCGTTTCCCATCAGTTGGCCATCAGTTAATTTGCGTCGAAAGGGAGTAGTGCCGTCAGTGCACCTCATGTGGTGCATTGTAGTCATTACTAAAGTTCTTTGGAGCGTCCTTTCGGTCCCTCACTGCAACCGCTTTCGTTCCTTTTACTCCACCTCCGTTCATGTTATCTTTCTTCCATCTTGATTTCCGCCCTCTCCTAGCAATTGTTTCATAGTGCAACTGCGAGGTTTTCCCCCTGTTACAACACTAAAACATTCTTTACTGCCAGTTTCCCTTTCAGCGCTGAATGACCTCTTAAGTCCCAATGCTTGGCCTTTGACCTAACTTTTATAATCTCTTTTATAACGAGGCGGCGAATAAGATGCCGGTTCAGGGTATTCTAATTTATTGACATAAAACCTCTGACAGGTCAAGAACTCTTGCGAACGGAAAAGTAGCGTTTGACATTAGAGGAAAACAGATGAATGTCTATATACAGTCAGATGTGTTTTCTCACACCTGAAGAATGGTTAATAATTCTATATACAAATTAGGGAGAGATTTCAAATACATATGGTCAGAAAGCTCGCAATGTCTTACATACATAGTAATGACAGTCCTGACAAGGACGTAAAGGATCTTCTGAAAAATGCATAAAAGATCGCTTGAATCAGGAGCGCCGGATCTGTGTTTCCTGAGAGTCTCTGTGCGCCATGTAGATTTTTCTTTTGAAGCCAGGATTCCCTGAGGGTCCCGGCGACAGCTCTGGACCTCACAGTCCAATTCCAGCCAAGTTAATTTGTCATATCAAATCATTTATGAACTTGTGGAGTCTCAAGTTCACCGTACTCGTTCCTTTGACCGAGGATCACCGTTATCGTGATCGGCAGTGTTGTTGCTGTATCTGCTTCTCCTGCGGCTGTGGCCGTGTTGTGGTTTCTGCGGTTGTTGTGCATTTGTACTGGGAAGTTAGTTTATGTTAGCGTCTGTTGTTTTGATCTTAATTTGCATATCTTCGTACGCGTCATTACATTAGTGATGTTTGCTCTGTTGTGTTGCTACGGTTTTGTTGCTATGTCATTGGCAGTTGCCATACTGCAACGGCGGAAGTTTGATCATAATAGCGTCCTGTTATATTAGAGGAAAATGATTGCTTGGGTGAAAAATGAAGGCCTGATAAAATTGTCTAATTGCAATAGCGGAAGTTTTATCACAGTTGCATTCTTTTATATTAGAGGAAAATGGTTGCCTGGGTGAAAAATGAAGGCATGCGCAGGATGCATGATAAAACACTAAGCAAGAGTGCAGTAATGACACAAGTACTATGTTAGTTCTGTAATGGGAGGCCATTTTGCCAATACAGATAAAATTGTGTATTTTCCAGCGGCTTTTCAACGCTGGGATACAAGAGTGGACAATGTATAATAACGAATGAAGTATCATACATGTACAGGGCAATTTTGCGTGGCTTTTTAAACGTATGAAGGAGCATTAGTGTTCTGGATGACTGTGAATATTAGTTCGTCCCGGGCACGGAGTAAAAATTATTAGGGATTTTCAGTTTGCATATTTGTAGGCCTCGTCCTATGAATAAAAACTGTTTAGAGACGGATTTCTAACTTAAGCAGAGGTATATGGCACTGTACGTTGTCGATGACGTGCTTTTTAATTTCGTTTATTTATATTTTGGTTTCGATATTCTTTTTGAATTTGATTGATAAAAATTTTGACTGTGCTTGAAGCATGAATATTTATAAGAATCATCTGTTTGTTGCCAAAATTAAAATCGTGCTTGCAGTGGGATTCAATTCGAGTATGTTAGCCCCTGAATATTATATTATATTATCGTTAATGAAGACCGACATACGGCGGAGAGGCACAATAGCGCAATATAATATTCATTCACAAATTGCGTGTCATGGTAACGTATCTATGCTCGTAAGTTGGAGCAGAGGCATAGAAGGTTATTATTGATAAAAAGGACCAAAACCTAGTTGGCGGCGAGATAATTGAGTTGCTACCTTTTGAAAAAGTTCATGGTCGTGTGCCGAGTGGCTTAAGGCTGCCAAGAACCTTTTCAAGTCTGTTTTAATTGTTTAAGTGCGTCTGGAAGGTGAAGGTAGACCTTTGAAAGAGACTTGCTTGAGTGTAAGTATTATTCATTATTGTAAGGAGAGTAATTAAACGTGGAGATCGTCGCCCTTTATAATAATAATAATAATAATAATAATAATAATAATAATAATAGTAATTATTATTATTATTATTATTAATATTAATATTATTATTATTCATGTTTATCTATCACAGTCATCTTATTCGACTGGGTGGTTTTATAGTGTGGGGTTCAGGTTGCGTTGCATCCTGCCTCCTGCCTCCTTGTATTATTATTATTATTATTGTGTTATTGTGTAACTTTATTATTATTATTTCAGCTCATGGCCATAAATAAGACAGAAGGCAGATACTGATTGTTATAATGGCAATAAAACCTGATAATTGTGACAATGCTTGGAATAAGTATGAAATGGTATTGAGTTAAACTTAAAGTTAATTAATAGTGTTTACAGCAAGACTTAACTGGAGAGGTGCCAAACATTAAGCAGCAGCAATAATAATAATAATAATAATAATAATAATAATAATAATAATATGTACGTTGATAATGAACTCATGGGATATATTATAAGAAAAAAAATGATTTAGTTTTGAAAACATGTAGAAATCGCGCAAACATGGTATTCTTATAAATGAGAAAAATGTAATATGTAATAATAATAATATGTAATATGTAATATGAAAAAGTAGAGACAATGAAAGCATAGATAACGAGCAAGCTGATTGTTGCGACATCCCAAAAATTAATGAAACCACAAACGGTTTCCGCTCATCAATGTTTCCGTCCTTCAGATGGACAAAGCTTTCAAGCATCATCATGCAGAAATTACTCTCTTAGGCATTGTTTATCGTGTTAATTCGAGAAGGACAAGCCGTGACATTTGCACGTAGTTTTCATTTAATGATGGATAAGGCATCGTGCTTACCCCATATAAAAATGGGAAAAAGCACGTTAAAACGAAGAAGATAAATGACTTTACCTCTCTCTCTCTCTCTCTCTCTCTCTCTCTCTCTCTCTCTCTCTCTCTCTCTCTCCCCTTATACTGCACATTCACTTCAGGGTCTCTCTGCCTCAATACCTTCTTCGTTAGACTCTCTCTCTCTCTCTCTCTCTCTTTTCTTCCGTAGTGCCGCATTCATTTCAGATTCTCTCTCCCTCATTACCTTCTTCGCTTGATTCTCCTTCAGTACCTCTCTCTCTCTCTCTCTCTCTCTCATGCCGCATTCACTTCAGATTCTCTCTCCCTCAATATCTTTTCTGCTCGATTCTCTCTCTCTCTCTCTCTCTCTCTCTCTCTCTCTCTCTCTCTCTCGTTAGTGCTGCATTCACTTCAGATTCTCTCTCCCTCAATACCTTTTCTGCTCGATTTCCTTTCAGTAATCTCTCTCTCTCTCTCTCTCTCTCTCTCTCTCTCTCTCTCTCTCTCTCTCTCTCTCTCGTGCAGCATTCACTTTGTTCTCTATCAATGCCTTCTTAGCCAGTTACTCCTTCAGTACCTCTTTCATTGCCTACTCCAAGCGAATATACGAGTGCTGGTGTTCATATCAGCAGTAAATAACTCTGATACGCCATCGACAGTTCTATTACCCTCAGACTCGCCTCCACCTCGCTGTATAAAGTACGCTGGTCTGAGGAGGAGGAAGCGGCTGGCCGGGGCTGGGGGAAAGGAGGTGAGGAAAGGAATTGCTCAGAGATAGAGAGAGAGAGATCAGGGGAATGGAGGAAAGGAAATGCTGGGAAGTGCAGTGAGGAAAACCGAGAGAGAGAGGGAAGAGACAGGAGAAAACGGAAATGCAGAGAGAGAGAAGAGAGAGAGAGAAGAGAGGACTTGAGGAGAGAGAGAAGGGCTCAGAGGACTTGGGAGGAGATGATGAAAATTACTGGAGAGTGCTGTGAAAAACGGAGAGAGAGAGGCTCAGAGGACTTGAGGAAAGGAGATAATGAAAGGAATTACCAGGAGAGTGCTGTGAGGAAAACGGAGAGAGAGAGAGAGATCAGAGGATTTGAGAAAAGGAGATGGGGAACTGAGAGTAACAGGAGGTGCTGTGGGAAAACTAAAGAGAGAGAGGGAAGACCCAAGGAATGCTGGTGAGGAAAACAGGAGAGAAAAGAGAGAGAGAGAGAGAGAGAGAGAGAGAGAGAGAGAGAAGAAAGAGGAAACGCTGGGGAAAGTGCAGTGAGGAGGAACCTAAGAGAGAGAGAGGACTGGAGGAAGAAATGCTGAGAGAGGGAGAGAAAAAGATCAGGGAGCAGGGAGGAAGGGACGAGAAAGGAATTGCTAGAGGAAGCGCAGTGAGGAGAAAGAGAGAGAGAGAGAGAAAAAAAAGATCAGAGAACTGGAGGAAAGGAGCTGTGAGAAGAGAATGCTGTGAGTTCTAGAAATCCAGGCACCGTTATACCATCAATGAATGTTTATCGCATTGGGAAAGCCAAGCATGACGCAGTGCTCCCGTAATACTGAGAAACGTTCAAGTAGACGTTGCTGCTAACGTTTAATCTGTTAATGTATTCGGTGTCGTAGGGAAATCCACATCGTTACTGTTTCGTAAAAGATAAGAAGTAAACTCACTATAATTCTCAGTAGTGAAAGGATTTTTGTCTTAGCTGATACTATCGATGCGGAAAGCTTCGAGGTATTATGGTGGTATTATATCCAGTTGGGAGGTATTAATATTAATAATTTTTATCTCGAAAAATAGCTATTATCAGTTAGCATCATCATTGTCAGATTATGATATTTTTCTTTCGCTGAAGCATTTTCAAAGAGAAAGAATGTATGGATTCTGATTATTTCTTTTAACTGTTTTTTTTTTTATCAAATTGGGAAGCGTTAATAATTTTTATATTAAAAGATAAGCTGTAACCAAGTAGCACCATCATTTTCAGATTATGATGTTTTTCTTTCACTTAAGTATTTACAGATGGAAAGAGCGAACAGATTATGATTATTTCTTCAACTATTTGTTTACCAGGGTCTAAACTGCCTATTCCTTTTCAAAGGAAGAATGTTGGCAAAGGTTTGTTTAATACGTTATCTCTCTGACCCCTTATTGCTTTGTGTGTCCCTGCCCCCTCATGTCCCAAAATCCACCGCTACCTCCCCCTCCCCTCCCCAAAAGGTATAATTTCTCTGACCCCTTATTTCGCGCATTAATGTCACTGCACCAGAATGTTTCCCCAAAATACCCCCACCGCCTTTCCCCTACTCTTTGAAAAAAAGGCGTCATTTTCGAGCGGCATTCGATGTATTTACATCACCTAGTTTAAGCGTGTTACCGATGGCCGTGACGCGGTATTTTTATGACAGTTAATCTCGATTTTTTTCTCTCTTTTTTTTGTGATGAGCAGTTGATGCTGGACGTCGCCATTGGTAGGGATAATCTCCTGAAAGCTCTGTAGTTGTTGTTGTTTATTGTTGTTATTGTTGCGTGTAGGGTTCAACTCCTGTTAATTTGTGATTGATGAGTACCGCTTTGGCTGATCATTGTATCGGTGTTTGGATGGGAGATTAATTCCCACATTCCCCCTTCCCTTCCCCCCCCCCCTTTTTGGGGACGATGGCTATCAAAAACAGTAAGATTTTCCAAATCATTCTGGGTGTAAACATTTTACTCATGTCTTCAGTTTGTCTGTTTATCGTAGTTGCTAATGGAGTCAATCTCCCCTCCCCTTTTCCCCTTGGGGGGGGTGAGGGAACTACCAAAAACAGTAAGAAGTTTTTCCTTATTATTCTGGACGGAACATTATATTATTCTGGACGGACATTATATTCGTGTCTTTAATTTGTCCTATGCAGGATTATTTATCGTAGTTACTTATTAAGTCAGTCTCCCCCCTCCCCCCGTTTTTAGGGTGGGTGGGGAACCAGCAAAAAAAAAAAAAAGTTTTCTCTTATTATTCTGGACGAAACAGTATAGGCTATATATGTCTTCAATTCATCCCATGCAAGTCTGTTTATCGTAGTCACTAAATTAGTAAAATTAACTGCATCCAAAAATAGACGAACCAATTTGTTTACTATTCCAAAACAATTTGACGGCTTACAACTGCGGCCGGATCAATTACGTCTATAAAAAAAAAGAAAGTAGTTTTAGCGGTTTTCCCTCCATAAGGCTGCGGCGTTGTTTGTATACAATTTGCGGTTTGAATTCGTGGCCTCAAGTGAACAATTTATGTGGGTAATTAGCCTACTTAATGATTAGATTTGATCGCTGCCTAAATAACAGTTTTAATTGTCTTTGAATAACCTTTTCTGGTTCCCGTTAGTTTCCGTTTGTTAGTTATGATTAGAGTTTTGTGTGTAATTATTTAGGAGTGTTAGTAGTGGCTCTGCTCGTTTGGTAATAGAATACTGATGGAGACGATTGGTTTTATTTACACATTTTTTATTTTGTTAAAATAAACGTAAGAACATGCATATATATATATATATATATATATATATATATATATATATATATATATATATATATATATATATATATAATATATATATATAATATATATATATATATATATATATATATATGTGTGTGTGTGTGTGTGTGTGTGTGTGTTGTTTGTAATAAAATATGAAGTGTTGTCACTTATACACTCGGGACTTTTTTATACTAACAAACAATAAGCCTTAAATATAACTTAATATCAAATTCACCCTATCTTGGTAGCGACTTACATGCAAGGGGACTCATAATTGAGAAATAAATCTTTCTCAACCAGGATTCCAACCTGGGCCTTTGTTTTATGTACAGTGGTAGATAGTCGACTTGACCGTACGGCTATCTTCAGAATTGTCTAGACAGATACATATATCACTTATAAGTCTCCTTGAGTGTAAATTTTGCCTAAGTCACAGAAAATTCGATATCAAGTGATATATATGGATTAATATTTGTGAATAGAACATTTCGTCCCTATTTTGACGAACTGGGGTAAGCCATTTTTTCCTCATTCTGAAAAAATTAGCTTTAAAGGTTTTGCTATTATTCAGAGCTTCTACTTAGCTCAACTTTTGAAGAAATTTGGTGTGAAAATCTGGCAACGCAGAGAGCTGAAATTTTTATATGAGGGTATCTAAAATTGAGACACTTTAACGGGAAAACTCAAAAAATTTGAAAAAAAAAAAAAATGGAATACGCGAGTTCGTCAAAACAAGGACGATTTGTATCAGTACAAGTATACTATACAAGTTCCGTTTTGTGTGTTTTGTGTGCGTACAAAATCCCGAACAAGCCTGTCGATCGTAAGATACGCAGGCCAAGGGATGGATAGATTACCCAATTATAATTAATTAATTGTTTTGAGTTATAATGAGGACCCGCGACGATAATGAAAATCCCTGAAATTTGGGACCGGTCCTCGTCGGACGCTAATGAAATGATTCGACACCGGCGAGCGATATTAATACAAGCAAGCAATTAGGAGCCAATGGACAGATTTTCTGAAATATTATCTAGGGGTGGGAGGGGTCTGCCGGATAATGAAATATTAATCTCTTTTATTGGCTCTCGCTGAAAAACAGATTAGGCTCGAAGCGCCAGTCCATTAGCGCTGTATACAAACGACAGGATTATGAATAGACCCCTGTTTAATATTCACTTTTGTCAATACATGCTCTAATTTTGGCGAAATCGGATTAAGGGAAATTCATATTATTTAGACGGCATTTTGGGGGCGGGATTTTATCGGTTTACCGAAGATTTTGGACAACAGTGACACCTCGCAGCGCCCTCGATGGCCCATTGTTTTTCCAGCAATGGGGGCGGGGGGAGGTAGAGGGGTTACGATTTCCTCCACACCATTCCCCTCCCCCATTCCTCCCTCCCGTTCTTGCTCTCCCCTTCGTTATCGTATGTAATGGTACTAATGAGGATATTATAACTGGCGATATATTTCCATACCTTTTACTTAAGCCTGGCAACCCGATAGTTTGATTTATGAATATTGGTTGAGTTATGGTAGATGGAAGGTGAGAGGAAAAATATTTGGTCGATTCGTATTTAAACTCTGGGTCTGTTGCATCGGAATCCTTAAATATGCTTGGCGAAGGTTTTCCGTCACTTGAGACACACACACACACACACACACACACACACACACACACCTTGGCCTGTTGTGTTTTCCCTCAAGGTTATGGGTTATGATACCAACTGTATTATAGCCAGATTGAGGCGACCAGTTCAGTTCATTTGGTTGGAGAAACTAAAACATCCCAGGTATTTAAAAGAAAAAACACATCGAAGGTTTTCTTTTTGGAAAAAAAATCAGGACCATCTCCGCCCAATATGTCTAGGCTGTCTGAAGATGAACCCTGCGCCTTGGGAACTGTACCTTGAGTCTCGAGAAATGAAGTTGGTGGCATTATCAATTGAATTTTGGATATAAATCGACTGAGGATTTTGAACTTGAGTAAGTGAAGTTTTTGAATCTCCCGGCAAGGGGAAAGTTATAACTTGCTGGAAGATATCTGATCAGAGCTTTCTGTTTAGTTATTGTTTGTTAGTGTGCAGCCTTATTTAACTGGTGCAGTTCCTTTCAGATAGGAAATGAGGTTATTCTGGCTGTGAGCTTATTTCTATAAACTGTAATTACTGCTAATAATACACACTTAACTTACATTCTTTCTATTTATTTAATAATTTGTTAATTTATTTTTTATTTTTTAAAAAGTGATCTCTTCATTTTGTATTTCGCATTATCTTCTGTTACTTCTTTCTAATGGATACCATATTCTTTGGAAGCTTGAATTTCAAATCATGCTTTGTAGATATGTTCCACATATAGTAAGGTTCATTTATGAATAATAATAATAATAATAATAATAATAATAATGATAATAATAATAACTAATAATAATAATAATAATAATGATAACACTCTGCTACTACTATTATTATTATTGTGTGTCAATATTATTATTAATGTGTGTGTGTTAATATTATTAGTATTATTCTTTCATTCATATTTGACCATGATTCAGAATGCATAGGTGCTGCTGACCTGTGTTCTGCAAGAATGGCCCATCTGACTCTGTCCCACCTGTGACCCTCTCTCCCCTCCCGTACTTCCCCCACCCCGTCCCCTCGATTACTGCCCCTTCCCCTCCCGTGCGTTAGGAACCGAGTGAAAAAGAAAGATAATACACTTTTCGCAACTGGCAATCATTTCATCCGCGAGAAATTGTTTTGAAGGTGCGGGAGAGAGAGAGATGAAAGATTTATGGCGTGGAAGTGTTTTGTGGTCTATGCCAAGACAGTGAAAAATGACTGCGGATTAATATAAAAAAAAGGAGGGGGGTGTGTGGGTGAGGGACAGAGTGAAAGAGAAAGAGAAAAAGAAAGAGAGAAAGAGAGAGTTGAAGAAACAGACACCAAAAGGAATATCACACAACAGTCTGGTTTCACTTTTCATATCTGGCCTTTCATTTTTTCCTTATTACGCTTTAATGATTCTTTTTTCTGAGAGAGAGAGAGAGAGAGAGAGAGAGAAGCGTCGGTGTTGCAGGGGATATAGTTGATGCTGTGCCTGCATATTTATTTGTTTGCTTTCGTGTTCCTTCGTGTGTGTGTGTGTGTGTGTGTGTGTGTCTGTGTTTGTGTGTGTGTGCGTGCGTGCGTGAGAGAGGGAGTGAGTCAAAGAACATTATTCTGCAGGTGTGTGTTTGTGTGAGAGAGAGAGAAGGGGATTCAGTAGATGTAGTGCATGCTTCTTTGTTATCGTCTGTTGATATTTATTTCTGAGAAAGAGAGATATAGTGAATGAATGGTGATGATGGTGATGATGATGATGATGATGATGGTGTTACACGAAAGAAAGAGATATTGCAAGTGAAGTGCATGCAAGTCTGGTTTCTTTGCAAGCAAGAGAATGCAACAGAACAGATGTGTCTGGCTCCGCCGCCATCACTGATTGATGAACCTTTGAATGATTCTTATATTTATACATGATTAGTGAATGAAAGCGAGTCCTGGTAGTATCATTTGCACTCGACGGTTGTGTTTTAAAGTCTGAAGTCGGTGGCTTTTCTGATTAATTAACCCTGAGGTTTGCTTGACGCGTTTCACCTTTTGATTTTGCACGAATCTTAGCTCCTTCATTCATCCTTGCACATTGATTCTCAGTTTGTAGCTCTTTATAAGTATTTTAAACTCAGATTTGTATGTGTATATATATATGTTTTTTTTTTCTTTTTTTTTTTGGAAGCTTTGCCTAAGATTTTTTCTCTGTTGTTTCTCAAGAAGTATATAGTTTTCCCTAGTACTGGTTAGACTGAGAGAAAAAAGGAAGCAACATTCCACGGCTATGTTATTATGTAATTACGTAATCAAATAAAAACTTATTGGATATTGTGGTTCTTCGGCTCCCAACAGTTCTTGTACACTTAGCCAGCAGTTCCGCGTCTTTCTGTGTGTGTGTGTTTTTTTTTTTTTTTTAGGCTATTTCTCTCTTCTTTCTTCTAAGTTTCCCAGATTAAATGTCGGTCCAACTGACGTATTTGCCTCACAGTCTCTATATGACCAAATGATTGTATATATATATATATATATATATATATATATATATATATATATATATATATATATACCATGTATATATACAATCATTTGGTCACATGCTGTTTAATATTTAACTCGACAACTGATATATATATATATATATATATATATATATATATATATATATATATATATATATATCGTAACGGTTTGAGTAACGTGTTGAAGTTCATCACACAGCATACGAAAATATGCTTTCCAATACAGTTCCTCATACAGTTTGATGCATATGAAGGAGATATCCATAATTTTACAAGTGGGGAAGAATTAAACACTTTTATCACTGATATATATATATATATATATATATATATATATATATATATATATATATATATATATATATATATATATAAATGTATATGTCTCTTATCATATGTATGTATGTATGTATACTAGAAGTAATAAACACATATTCATCACATGTGGAACAGAAACAAATTTCTGACTCACATCGGTATCGAACCCCGGTCTTTCAATCTAAAGGCAACGGCGCTACTGACTGAACCGCTTTTAAGAATTAAAAGAAGTTGGTACCTAAGCACCAATGCACCTAAGGCTTTTACTTAGGCAGGCTTACTGCATTGCCCAACATGTAATACATACTATATATTATATATATATAATATATATATATATATATATATATATATACTGTATATATATACTGTATGTATCAAAAAAATATATATATATATATATATATACATATATATATTTATATATATAATATATATATATATATATATACATACACATATATATATATATATATATATATATATAAATATATATATATACATAACACACACAAACATACGCGCGAGAACAAATTGTGTCTGGGAAATATAAAAAATCAGCCGTCCAGTTTGAAATGTTAAAAATTTCCAGCCATTCAAAAATCAGTTTACTGTTGATAATTTGCTTTAGGCTTTAGTATATCACGCTGATTTTGGCGCTGTTGTTTAGTCTCATTGTCAACATTTACAACGATGGTAAAACACTGATGATTGTGATGGTCAAATAGGCGGCGAATGATTGTCACTGTTAATTAGTATTTATATATATGGTATATATATTTTAATTTGTTTTGAAGCTTCGCTACGGACGGGTTTTCATAATGCATTTTTTTCGTTCCGTTTGCATGATTAAAATGCGTCATTTTTGGGGCCAGTCTCTCTCTCTCTCTCTCTCTCTCTCTCTCTCTCTCTCTCTCTCTCTCTCTCAGTGCCACCCGCCATAGTTATGATTTTATTATTTATGTAAATAGTGTTTAGTTGTGATCCAATAATCAAAGTCATGTTTTTTTCAGTTTAACTTTCTCGTATAACTATCTCGTTACATTCGATCCACTCTCGGGAGAAAGGTGTCAAAATGACTAGAAAATTAATAGGTATCAAAGTAGAAAATTGATACGTATCGAAGTTTTATTTTGGGCGGTGGTGCGTTTGCTCATTTGATTGAGACCATGACATCATCTAATGTGTATCGTATATAG
>NC_089793.1:28957823-28972823 GCF_040412425.1 Macrobrachium rosenbergii | reverse complement strand
TCTGTATTTCCCTTTACCTCTTCTTACTTCTTCCTAATGAACACCATATTCTTTGTGGGCTTGTTCCATATGAATAGGTTTCATCTACTGAATAATAATAATAATAATAATAATAATAATAATAATAATAATACACAATAATAACACACAATAACCGTTCGACCTAGCACTGTGGGACCTTTTCACCACAAAAGTAGGAATATAGTAAATTCATCACAATAATAATTTGTTATTGCTGTGCGTTACTTGAATTTCAAATCAATGGCCCCTGTGGGCTTGCTCCATATGAATAGGGTTCATCTTGTTAATAATAATAATAATAATAATAATAATAATAACAATAATAATAATAAAGACCGACACAACATTTTAAACGGGCGTCGAAAAAAGTGAAAAATGCGGAACGGTTGTTCTTTAAATGGAATAAAAACCCGGAGGGGATCGCACTGTGGGACTGGATTTAAAGACGGATGGAGCGAACGCACTTTCGAGTTTATTTTTAGAGCCTAACTTTGTTTTCTTCTTCGTATAGAATGTGTTTAAACTCCGTGGCTTGTCTCGTTTGTGTGTTTACAGGAATTTGGGGAATTTTAATAGTTTACGTCTCTGCACATGTCAACTGACCATGTGGAATGGAATATAGGGTTAAGGCCAAAGGCCAAGCGCTGGGACCTGTAAGGTCATTCATCCGTGAAAGGAAAATCTGAGAGTAGAAAGGTTTGAAGAGTGCAACGGGAGGAAAACTAAGCAGTTGCAGGATGTTATTATTTATTATTATTATTATTATTATTATTATTATTATTATTAAGCAAATCCACAGTTATGTATATGTACATATATTTAAAGATAAATCAATATCTATATTGATTTATCTTTTAAATATATGTACATATACATAACTGTGATTTGCTTCTCCATTTAAGACTCATGATACTATGAGTGTTTTATTATTATTATTATTATTATTATTATTATTATTATTATTATTATTATTATTATTATTATTATTATTATTATTATTATTATTAACTGGTAGCTCCATGTACCAGTTCCTACAGTTTTATCAATATTTCACTACAAGTTCTTTATAGAAATAAAATTTGATTTTCAAGGATAAAATCCAAACACATGTCTCTATATCAACAATTATTTTTGACCAGTTGGAGTGGAATATAGAGTTTAGGCCAAAGGCCAAGCGCTGGGACCTGTGAGGTCATTCATCCGTGAAAGGAAAATTAAGAGTAGAAAGGTTTGAAGAGTGCAACGGGAGGAAAACTAAGCAGTTGCAGGATATGACGATAAAAAACAAGGAACATTCTTTTCACTCACCATTGTTTATTCGTATCTCCCTATTTACAAAAAACCGAATGTGATAAATCCTTCAGTGTCTTAAGATATTGTTATGTAACCGCATTGTCCATTCGAAGGTATAATTAACATGGCTATTATTGTTCTTTGACCTGTTGATAGATAGGGTAAAACAGAAATTCTGATTAATAGACAAATGCTCATTTTGTTGTGAATGGTTACTTATAAATTCTAAGTAATAGATATTACCTATTAAGTATGTTTAAAATGGTTATAAAAATTACAGGTTTCTAAGCATTGATAATTAGGGTGAAGCAGAAATTCTGATTAATAGACAAATACTCATTATATTGAGAATGGTAACTAAGAAATTCCAAGTAAGAAATATTGCTTATTAAGTGTTGAGAATTGTAATATAAATTCTAGGTTTCTAAGCATTGCTAGGTAGGGTGAAACAGAAATTCTGATTAATAGATAAATGCTCATTATGCTGAGAATGGTAACTGAGAAATTCTAAGTAACAGATATTGCTTGTTAATTATGTTGACAATGGTAATAGAAATTACAGGTTTGTAAGCATTGATAAGTAAGGTTTAAGCAGAAATTCTGATTAATAGACAAATACTCATTATGTTGAGAATAGCTACTGAGAAATTCTAAGTAACAGATATTACCTATTAAGTATGTTGAGAATGGTAATAGAAATTGGAGTGCTTTCAGCACTGATAGGTAGGATGAAGCAGAAATCCCGAGCTCGTTATGCTGAGAATGGTAGCTCAGAAATTCTACATAATAGATATTGCGTGTTGAGTATGTTGGAAATAGACACAGAAATTCCTTGCAGCTGTGTTGAAGGTTGTTTATATTTGTGTAAATAACCATTTACACAGACCTACTTACACACACACGCATACACACACCTTTTGTCTTTTGTTGAAGCTTCTCCAGGAATGCGCCGATTACTGCTTGAACAATAACCTCGCTTGCTTTGTCACCTGAATGAGCTTTGGACATATTGATGTGACGGCACACAGCAGCGTTCGGGGATTGATGAATTGTCTTTCCTTCCATCGCTTCGTCCAGCCATCCATCCTCCATCCTTCCAGGCTCGCAGTCTTCCAGTCAACCCTCCCACCCACCCACCTAGCCGCCCACCAACGCCCAGGCACCCGCCTTTGTTCTCTGTCCCCACTTGGAAACCTCGGCTTTTCACCGGGGGATTTCCCTTGTCTGGCGTTAATAAACATTGTTGTTACACTTCACTGCCGCCTTCGAATGGAATTGCTTTTCATGATGCCGCGCTAACGATCTTAGAGTAGGATTCGCGCCGAGCCCGGATATTTGTTTCTGCCTGTGTGGGTCTCTCTCTCTCTCTCTCTCTCTCTCTCTCTCTCTCTCTCTCTCTCTCTCTCTCTCTCTCTCGTGTTGATTGTACAAGTAAATTGCACAGTTGTTGCTTGCAGTCTGTTTGCATTCATGCGCGCTTCTGTGTATAAATACTATGTACGTGCTTATATAAAGGCTTATGTGTGTCGTTTGGAAGATGGATGTATGCATCGCGAAACGGAAGCTGTGGGCTGGGTGTAGACTTCATATCGGTATTATTAACTCATAATTGCAATGCGTATAAACATTCCTTTTAATCTGACAGAAATCGCTGAGATTCTTCAGCAGCTATGACACTAATTAGCGAGTGGTGTGTTTTTCCTAATTACGCCTTATATGCGCTCTCTATTTTCACGCCATTTTTGAGGCCTGATTGCGTAGTAATTAACGCTACGCATTTCGACCTGACAGCGGCGCGAGCGAAAAAGCTCTCTTTGTGTCAATTGAAGTTTTTTTTCTCTCTCTCCCTTTGAAAAGAATCTGCAGTAGTGTCTTTGCTGAAAGAGCCCCTTTCACCTCAATTACACTCCCTGCCGTCACCTCGCTCTATTAACCACATTCAAAAAATGCTCTCCTTCACTCTCCTGCGAATGTTTTTTCTCCGCATTATGCGATTGTCGACTTCTTCTTCCTCTTCTTCTGCTTCTTCTACTTCTTCTTAGACTCATTTGGGATGCTGCTGCCAGCTAAGAAGATCTCTCGAGTGCGGTCTCTGGCGTGCGTTCGTAAGTTCGTCCTCTCATTCATTTTCTGGCGGACCAAGTGACTTTTCGGGGAATTTGAGAAGTAAAATAGTTGGTGGAAAACTTATCTTTTATTTTAATCGTCGTTCGCGCCAGATTCTGAAGGAAGAGTTTTTTTTTTCCTTTCTAAGTACCTTCAGAGCGTGACGCATGACGTATGGAGAAATTCTGGAGTGCGCTTCAATTTCATGCAGAAATGCAGACGGAATGGATTTTATTGTGGTTTAAAGTGTGTGTTTGTGTGTTTTTTTTTGTGGGGGGAGAGTTCTTTATGTTTGTGTGTGTTGTTTTTTTGGGGGAAGGTGCCTTATGTTTGTGTGTGTGTTTTTTTTTCTGTGGGGAAGGGTGCCTTGTTTGTTGTGTGTGTTTTTTTGGGGGAGGGTACCTTGTGTTTGTATGTATGTGTTTTTTTTGGGCGGGGATCGGTTGAGTGGGCAAGAAATTTCCAGAAAATATGTATGCCAACATTTCTAGTTTCTGTTTCGGATTTATAAGTTGTACTCAGTGAGATGTGTCTAAAATTGGTGAATAAAAAAAAATTGTGCTTTCTAGAAACATTGTCAGAGAGAGAGAGAGAGAGAGAGAGAGAGAGAGAGAGATACTTATTGTTCTCCCTAAGCTCTCTTTAGTGTGGCTGTGCTATGTGTATGTGTATGGAGAGGGAAATATTGATGAATATTTAGTGGGAGGTCCACCACAGCCGGTGAGAGATGACCTCGTCGAGGCCGCGTCCTTTTTCATTTTGGCATGTTTGGTATGTAGAAAGAGAAGATGTATGTATATATATATATATATATTATATATATATATATATATATATATATATATATATATATATATATATATATATGGGAGACACATATATGTATATATGTTTTTTTAAATATTAATGAGATGTGAAGACTATTGTGCAATATTTGTTCATTTAAAGTCTGTTTACATTGTTTTCCACTAATTTCTTACTGAGGGTCTTCAAATTTTCTATCTAATGCAGTCAGTGGGTGTAAGCAACACGCCAACATAATCTTTAATGGTGGACCTAGAACATGTGGAAGAACCTGTTTCGGAGGTCCCTGAGGAATTTGGAAACACAAGGGAGTGGTAGTTTTCAAAGTATTTGGTCAAACATTTTGTTGGAAATTTAACAACTAGAAACTCGATAAATCCAAATTGCGAGTCTGGAATTTTTCTTGTTATATATACGAGTATGTATATATATATATATAGGCTATATATATATATATATATATATATATATATATATATATATATATATATATACTGTATAAATGAGATTAGAGAGGCTTGTTTACCCGTATAAGAGAATATTCTTCTTCCTTAAGTTTGACAAGGTTGTATCATTATCATAACCAGCATTGTCTTCATCATGGACATATTTATATAAAGTAATAAATGACTATAGGCATTTCCTGGCCCTGGTTAAGGATTGGTTCTCAAATGAGAGGTGGAAATTAGTTTACGGTAAAGTTAAAGGAGTTTGTTATCTTGAAAGATACCTCAGTGTAGTTTAAGGATAGTAATTCGTTTTTATTTAAAAATAACTTTTTAATCATTGCTAACCAAACGTCCTTCGTATACAAATAATAATAATTAATCTACCTGTAAGTGGATTTATTTCCTTTGCACGTAAAGCATCTCTCTCTCACGTAAAAAAGAAAGGTCCCGCACCAGAATAGTTACCGATGCTTTCATATCCCATTTGATTATGTATTATTGTTTAGTTAGTTTTACCTGACCACTGATTATCAGCTCACAGGGCTGGCCCGAAAGGGATTTCATTTTACTTATGTTGTTTTTTTTTTCTTTTATTTTGTAAACTGAAATACTATTTTTTCGAAAAGTTTATAATTGGGTTAAGTACAAATGTTGAAGTTTCGGACAGAATTTCACTGATCGATTTATTTCTAAAACTTGATAGCCGCTGTTGATGACTGTACTTTGGACATTCACACAACAAATGTTTAAATAACTAAAACTTACTTCCACGTAAATAAAGCTCCCTCATTTAAGGTAAAGCAGGATTTTTCTAAAAAAAAGTATCCCGGAAAATCTTTTGTGGACTATAACTGAAACTTCTTCTCGCGTAAAATAAAGCTCCCTCCTTTAAGGTAAAGCAGGATATTTTTTCCGAAAAGAAAACTGGATAAAAGGCAAAAGAAAAACTGTAGTAAAACGCCGGGGGCGAGCATGTTACATGAATTGAATATGCATGCCAGCCATCAAATACGAGAAGCGCTGTCCTCAGCGTTTTGCCATGATGATAACACTTGCTATTTACCCTGGGTAGCCGCTGCAGCCGTAAACCTCAATTGCTTTCAGTGATAGCAGCCATTGATGGCTAACGGCTGCTATCTATCAATCCCGCTGGTTTCGAGCTGCATTTATAGTCTCTAAGCCAAGGTCGGAATTCTCTGGAATCGAGGACTAAGGCCCAGTCAGCTTTGTTGTAATGGCTTCCTTGGGCAGCTTGTTTTAACTCGGGTTGTTGCCGCTGTGTGATTTGGTGGTTGTGATTTATGGCTAGAGAAATATTGGTATTTCCCCTTGAAAAGTTTAAAGCAACTTTACGAGGATTTAACATGGTGTAAATGATTTAGTAAATGCAGTAAGATTTAGCGAGATATATATATTTTTTCCACTCTGTGATTTGATGAAAGCGATTTATGGCTACAGAAATAATAGAACTTCCACTTGAAAAGTTTAAAGAAACTTTGCGAGGATTTAAAATGGTGAAAATGATTTAGTGAATACAGTAAGATTTAGTAATTTTTTTTTCTCTGAGGTCTTGAGAAAGTGATTTATGACTACAGAAACATTTAAAATTTGCCATGCAAAGTTGTAATCAATTTTACAAGTATTTAAGATAGTGAAAATTATTTAGTGAATGCAGTAAGATTTAGTGAGATATATTTTTTTTAACTGTGGTTTGGTGAAAGAGATTTATGGCTACAGAAATTTCAGTATTTCAGTAGCCATAAATCTTTCACCAAACCACAGTTGAATCAAGTTTACGAAGATTTAAAATGATGAAAACGATATAGTGATTGCACTAAGATTTAGTTAATTATTTTATCTCTGTGATTTGGTGGAAGTGATTTATGACTACAGAAATACTGAAATTTCCCAAGAAAAGTTTAAATCAAGTTTAGAAGGTCTGAAAATAGTGAAAATGATTTAGTGAATGCAGTAAGATTAGTGAGAATTCTTTTAACTCCGTGATTTGGTGTTATTGATATATGGCTAAAAGAAATATTCTGTGATTTGATGGTATTGATTTATGGCTAAAAGAAATATTGAAATGTTCCCTTGAAAAGTTCAAGTCAAGTTTACGAGGATTTAAAATGATGAAAATGATTCAGTGATTGCTGTAAGATTTAGCGGGATTTTTTCAGTTAAAAGGTGTTTCGAATATTCCTGTTGCTTTCGCCGGCTTTAAAAAATAGGTATGAAGTTAAAATGTCCACATTTCATATCTTCTCTTCCCCTGCGAGGCATGTGTGTTTAACCTTGGAGAGTAACCTTTGCCTATTGATATCTAGGAATATTGGAGTAAGTAAGAATTATATTTTCATGTAGGATAGAAAAATTGTGGTCTGAGCGGAAAGTGCCTTGCTGGTATAAATAAGTATATGATGGTGTAAAACATAAGATTTTCTTGATTTAAGATATTTTAGTTTTTAGACCGTAACTGGAAATTATCTCTCTCTCTCTCTCTCTCTCTCTCTCTCTCTTCTCCCTGTTTAAGAGTTAAAAACTGTGATGATTTTTTTTTTAATCTGAGAATTATAATTTTTTCTGTATTTCTCAGCTTTCTGATATTGTAACTTTGTAAACATTTTTTGTTGCAAATCTTGCCCTGTAGATCCTAACAAGACTTATCTCTCCTTTTAAAAGTTCAGAATGTGTCATTAATTATATTTTTTTTAAATCTGAGAATTATGAATATTCCTCTTTTCTCGCAACTCTTTCGATAACTCTTGCAAAAAATATTTGGCAAATCTGATGATCCCCAGTGAGACCATAGCACCCTTTTGGTAAGCCGCTGCAACTCGTGACTGTATCTTTGTAGGTTTTACGCTTTCATCAGCGATTACATATTTAGAGACCTCCCGCTCCACCGAGCACTGTTATGGAAAATCATTGATGTAATGCCTAGCTGGGAATCAGGTCCCACTTCATAATGTATCACCACACCTTATCCTCGGGAATGTTAAGTAGGAGATAATGTTGTGGTAAGGTAAAGAATGTTGGGGAAATTAGTCTTTCCTTCTTATTCAGGATGGTCATTCAACCAGGATTATACATATCATTTTGCGCAGTTTCTTCGTGAGATTATTTATTAGGGTGGATTGGGCGCCAGGAAATATTATAGTGTGTCCTCAAGGTAGTGTTAGTTAGTGTCTGCTCGGCAAATATTTTTGAAGATCGCGTGTAAATGCATACTTTGGGCACTGTGAGTGTAGTAAACTGTATGCTTATTGATGTAGTCTCAACGTCTTTTACTTATTAAAAAGCCTCGTTTATTGTTATATATGAATGTGTGTGGGTGTGTGTGTGTGTGTGAGGCCTCATGAACTCTTTGTTTTCTGTCCAACGAATGTACAGTATACAGTAGAATCGAAGTTTTCTTTTTAAATTTTTGTGGGTAAATGTCGTATCTTATTTTTGTGCATTGCTTTTTATCAGGAGCTATATCACAGTCCTTACCTTTTCATCCCTCAGTTTTTCTTTCTTTCTTATTCTACTACACGATTTATTTTGTATATATCAGTGTTGCGTCTTTCATTGATTTGCATTTGCCGGTGACGTCAGGTTAACATTTGCCGATGCTTTTATTGTATTTTGGAATCTTGGATTTTGTGCAGTCTATCTTGTAGTTTATAAAATGGCTGGAATAGAAAACGGTTGTTGAGACAAGTAAGTAATGCGTGTATGTGAAGATTAATACATTTGTTGAGTTATATTTTTGAGTTGTTTCCATAACACTGAACGCCAAACTTTTCTCTAGATTATTGTTCTCCAGATTGTTAAACGTAAGTTAGGGTGCATATCTTCTCATCAGCTTTGAATGCATGCGTTTATAGTATTTGGTCGTACCGTGTCTAAAGTAACTTGAGGATCGTTTAATGGTATGGGAATTGGGTTGTTTGAGTTTACAGGGGGGTGTGAAGGCTTGTTGTTTGTCGATGGAGAACTTTAAAGGATGGAATTAACTAGACAAGTTCAGTAATGAGAGAAAATGAAGCGAGATTCCGTGGTGCTCGGTCGATGTGCGTCCTTGCTTGATGTCTTAGCTTACCCTGCCTGCCTTCTACCCCCACCCCACCCCCCTCACCTCCATTCTCACCCCATTCCACTCCAATCAAGCTTTACACCCTCCCTACCTGCCTCCCTCCCCCACCATACCCCATTCTTATACCCCAATCAGGCATACACGCTTGCTTTCCTCTTGTTGTTCCCTCTCACCTCCATTCCCACCCCCATTCCAAGAATACCCCACCCTGCTGCACACCCCTCCTTGCCTGGCTCCCTCCCCCCACCATACCCCATTCCTATACCCCAATCAGGCATACACGCTTGCTTTTCCTCTTGTGTTCACCTTACCGCGAGCTCCCACAGATCTCAGACTCTCGCGTGTGTTGATCCAGAAGCTTTCAGCAATATGTCCTTCCAAACGCGTGCTGCGCTATTCGGGAAAGACTTACAAGAGCCTTTTGGGTGCTCTCGCCTCGAGGCTGTTCTAGTGCAGCGATCATTTTAGGCCCTTGGTCGCTCATGGATGGAGGAGGTTTTTGGAAGGGGGTTAGGGGCTGGGGGTGGGTTTCGAAAAGCATGTGATGCAACGGCTTTCATGCTCTTGTGTTCAACCTGATGGAGTAGTGCAGTTGGTTGAGATTGTACTGTATACATTAGGACGTCATTTTTTTCTTTGTTGGTTGAAATGATCGTATTTTAACTGTGAATCTATAAAAAAATCTCCTCGTTTTGTTTAAATACTACTGCATCTATAGATTTTTAATTTGTAAGGGCGATAGTTAAATAAAAAATTTCAGCTCCACTATTGTTTTATATATAAATACTATATATCTATATATATATTATATATATATGTAGGGCGATAGTTATATATATATATGTAACGTGTGTGTGTGTATGTCATGTATTATATATCCACTATTATATATATATATATATATATATATATATATATATTACACATATATATATATATATATACATATACATATATATATGTGTGTGTATGTGTGTGTGTGTGTGTGTATGTGTGTATGTATATATATATATATATATATATGTATATATATATATATATATATATATATATATGTATAGAGAGAGTACACACACAAAACACATGCATATATGTGTGTGTGTGTGTGTGTGTGATTGAAGATGCCATGTTCGACCCGTTAGGGCCGGCGGTCCATGTCCCCAGGGCCGAGACCTACCATCTCGACCTTCTCTTATCCTGCCGTCATTAAGTAGCATACATGTACTGGTAGTTGGATAGTGATAGCAGTAGTAGTAGTAGTAGTAGTAGTAGTATTTTTGATATAGAATAGAAGTAGAATTAGTGTTAGAATTTTTTTTTTTCTGTGGAGGTATTTGTTCCCTTCTCTACATTATGATGACAGTTATAACTATTATATAACTGCAACCAAAAGAATTACATAACATGAAGACGGCTCTTAATTAAACCAGGGCTGTGCTGAGTAAGGAAATCTTATAGAATTCCTGTTGCAGTTATACCATTTGTAACGCCACCATGATTATGAGAATATAACACAGTTCCTTTCGTTCATTTTAGAGAACGTAATATTTTTCATTTAAAGAAGAAGTTTACACAACCTCATTATCGTAATTATTCGTTTATCTTACTTTATATTATTCTCTTCTACTATTACTGTATATCGTCTCCCCTCTCCTCATTTCCTTAGAAAAATAAATAAATAAAAGTTTTTTGAATCACTGGCAAGAATCTTAATTTTTCGTTGATGTAACGTCGTATTTATTCTCTTCTGCTGTTCTATCGTCTCTCCTGTCCCCATTTCTTCAAAAAAAGAGAGAAATGATTAAAAAATTTACTTAGAAAGACTGGCAAGAATCTGAATTTGCCGTTTATGTAATTTCGTATTTATTCTCTTCTGCTGTTATATCGTCTCTCCTGTCCCCACTTCCCATCCTCGAAAAAAGAAGAGAAATAAAAGTTTTTCTTTGAAATATTGGCAAGAATCTGGCCACGTGCCTTTGAGATATTGCAATAAATTGAGGGCAGACGAGCGGGTTACGTTAGAATTACTTCTTTGCATTCTTTATATTCTCATTAGCGGAGATGATATACCCGCAATTAACCCTCAAAGAGTATGAGGTATGTTATGCGATACTCATTCATTTGCATTGGGGAAGCCTCACTGTATGCATCCCGTGTAATATATTCAGATATTGCGTTTAACAGACATAGAACCATGTAAGTTATGCGCCTGAATGGGTTTGCCTCGTCGGGAAGAGGAAATGGTTCGGCTTTTGTATATTATGTTATTCAGGTCCTGACATCCCCCCCTCATTCGGTTTAGGCTTTATTGCAAGTTACTGCTTCTTGTGTTTCTGCTACCCGGCCGTGGATTTTGGGGGGGCTTTATATGTCGTCATTGTCTTCCTTCCGGAATTAGTGTGAACTGGCTTGTGTTTGTTTGTCTGTGTGAGTTGTATCAGAAAAAAAAATGGATAAAAATAATGTCGAGGTGGGCTCGGGCCACGGGTTAGTACATACTGAGGCATCCGGTAGGTTTTTTTTTTGTTTGTGTTTAATTTTTGGTGAAAACTTTGTCATTGATGGAGCTAAAGGATTGATGAAGTTGGTCATTTTGAATGAGCCAGGTTTTTTTTTTTTTTTACACTAAACTATTTGTCCCAAGAATGTATGAATTTTGAGTTATTTTTGAAATTTTCCGGTACAGTGTCGTTGGTTAATAATAAATATAGTGGAATTGGTGCTTATGAATTTGAATTATTTTTGAAGTGCTTTTAAATTGTCAGGTGTCGCCTAATGTTTTGGCAAGAACATATATGGCTAAATTTGTACGACTGAATTTGAGTTATTTTTGAAATTTTTAAAGTTTCAGGTTTAGTGTTCTGGGCAAGGATAAATGTAGAAATTTGTAATTACATTATATACATACTGTATATATATATATATATATATATATATATATATATATATATATATATACAATATATACAATATATATATGTGTATGTATGTATATATATATATATATATATATATATATATATATATATGTGTGTGTGTGTGTGTGTGTGTGTGTGTGTGTGTATGTATGTATGGAAATAATGATAACACATTTCAAAGAAATAAATTTCCGACTTACATCGGGAACAAACCTCGGTTTCACGTGTGACAGGCCAAGGCGGTACCGACTGATTTACCAAGGTAGTTCATTCGGTACCCCCCTTGGCCCGTCACTCGGGAGACCGAAGTTCGTTCCCGGGGCGAGTCACATATATAATATATACATGCGTGTATCTATGGTGCATCACTATATTATAAATGAAAGACTGTATTTTTCCGAAATGCAAAAAAGGGGGGGTGTGTGTGTGTGTGTGTGTGTATGTGTGTGTACAGTATCTGTATTTATTTTATATTATATATATACACACATATATACCTACACACATACATATATATCCCTTGAGACATATAGTTTATATCTCCTCTGGTCGTGTAGCCCTTTTGTAAAAAAATGTTAAAAAGAACTCAAAGCAGTCTCCTTTGAGGGCGTATTGCATCTCTCTCTCTCTCTCTCTCTTTGTCTGTCCTCCAAAGCTCTCTGAGCTTTATCTTTAACCTTTGAGCTTTGCATCAGTCAGAAGATGAAGGCAGCACCTGTTTTGGACATATCATCTCATTCTCTTCATCCACATCCTCATCGTCGTCATCTAAATATTATTATTATCATCTTCATCCGCATCCTCCTCCTCCTCCTCCTCTTCATCATCATCATTTTACTATTATTATTATTATTATTATTATTACTATTATTATTATTATTATTATTATTATTATTATCTCTTCATTCGCATCTTCATCATCATCATTTATTATTATTATTATTATTATTATTATTATTATTATTATTAAGAGGTGATCTTCATGATCATGGTTGCAGTTTTTTCCAGTCGTTATTCGTATATATGGATATGACTGTCTTGTGATGGTATATGTGAGAATAATGCATTGCATAAATCCTTAAAATGGGTCTTACTGTAAGTCCCAAGGTATTTTTGGACTGTCTTTTGATTTCATATCAGTAGTGACATGGATAATACTGAAGTCCTGGAACTGTTTGCGAGTTATTGCAATTTTTTCTTTCGTTAACTTCCATTTTTCTGTTCCTTTGTGCATTCTTTTGTAACGATATCTTAGTCTCTTGGATCAAATGATATTAGATATTTAGTAACATCCTTATTCTATGTGCCTAATTTTTTTTTCATTTTTCATAAATATCATGATCTTATTATATTTAGTTTTGATCTTGTGGAATGGTAAGTTAGATCTGAATATCTTGACTAAATACGGTTAGTAGGTATAGGATGGGTCTAGGTCTTACAGATAGGATGTGGTGAAATATTTGCATTCCACATGCACAGTGTCCAAAGCACAGGCACAGGTATGCATAGTTCTTTGAGGCGATATTAATGCCCTTGCGAGTGTATTTAAATTGATTACATAAATTGTATGGTCCCAGTAGTTGTGGAGAATTATTGCTGTATTTGCAAGAACTTAACATTTAATGTTTAATCGTTTTAAGAGGTGAAGGCGTTATCTTACGTTTCATCAATGTTGTTGTTTACTCTTTGGGGATTGTGACGGTAATTCAAAGTTCACCAGTACATTTTATAAGCAGTTTTACATTTTATAGACAAATTTCCATTTTTGTAGAGTGTTTTCCATTTGTGTAGACTGTTTTTCATTTTTGTAGTGTTTTCCATTTTTGGAGACAGTTTTCCATTTTTGGAGACAAATTTTCATTTTTGTAGACAGTTGAAAAATTTTGTAGACTGTTTTCCTTTTTTGTAGACAGTTTTCAATTTCTGGAGACAGTTTTACATTTTTGTAGACTGTTTTCTATTTTTGGAGACAGTTTTCCATTTTTGTATCCAGTTTTCCATTTTTGTAGACTAGTTTTCCATTTTTGTAGACTGTTTTCCATTTTTGTAGACAGTTTTCAATTTTTGTAGACAGTTTTCCATTTTTGGAGACTGATTTTCCATTTTGTAGACTGTTTTCACTTTTGGATAGTTTTCAATTGGAGACAGCTTCATTTTGTAGACAGTTTTCCATTTTGTAGACAGTTTTCCATTTTTGTAGACAGTTTTCTATTTTTGGAGACAGTTTTCTATTTTTGGAGACAGGTTTCCATTTTTGTAGACAGTTTTCAATTTTTGCAGGCAATTTTCCATTTTTTTAGGCTGGTTTCCGTTTTTATAGTTTGTTTTCCATTTTTGTAGGCAGTTTTCAATTTTTAGAGACAGCTTTCCTTTTTGGTAGACAGTTTTTCATTTTTGGAGACAGCTTTCCATTTTTGTAGCAGTTTTCCATTTTTGTAGACTGCTTTCCATTTTTACAGACAGTTCTCCATTTTTGGAGACACCTTTCCATTTTTGTAGACAGTTTCCATTTTTGTAGACAGTTGTCAATTTTTGGAGACAGCTTTCCAACAACTTTCCATTTTTATAGGCAATTTTCCATTTTCGTAGAGAGTTTTCCAATTTTGTAGACAATTTTCCATTTTTGCAGACAGTTTTCCATTTTTGTAGACAATTTTCCATTTTTGTAGACATTTTTCCATTTTTTAGACAGTTTTCAATTTTTGTAGACAATTTACCGTTTTTATGGGCAGTTTTCTATTTTTGTTGACGGTTTTCCATTTTTGTAGACGGTTTTCCATTTTTGCAGACGGTTTTCCATTTTTCCAGATGGTTTTCCATTTTTGTCGACGGTTTTCCATTTGTGTAGACCGTTCTATTTTTTTGCAGAAAGTTTTCCATTTTTGTAGACATTTTCCATTTTTGTAGATATTTTTCCATTTTTTTAGACAGTTCAATTTTTGTAGACAATTTCGCATTTTTATGGGCAGTTTTCCATTTTTGTAGACGGTTTTCCATATTTGTAGACGGTTTTCCATTTTTGCAGGCAATTTTCCATTTTGTAGCCAGCTTTCCATCGTAGCAGACAGTTTTCCATGTTTGTAGAATCTTTCCATTTTTGTTGACAGTTTTGAATTCTTGTACGTCCCAGTATTGACCTCCGATTGCATATACATTTCTAAAAATGTTTTGTGCTCAGAAAATTCTCTGATACCATCCCACAATTACTTATAACATTTAGAGTATTGATTTGCCCGTTAAAAGGTTCTTGTAATTACTCTGCTGATATTTACAAAGTAATTGCAATTTTTTTTTTAATAAAAGAGCGTCACTGCGATTGCAAATGTATCAG
>NC_089793.1:28945323-28952823 GCF_040412425.1 Macrobrachium rosenbergii | reverse complement strand
AATTACGTTACCGTTGAAACTGATAGCTAAACTCTCTTCATAGAATTGAAGCTGATTAAATCAAATTCCTGTTTATTATCTTGTTTAATCGTCTTTGTTATTGTCTGCATATAAATGGCTGCAAAATTCGTTGTCGATGACGCTGGTAGTTTTGACATCAGTTTCACGTGTAAATTATGTTAAGCCTGTTTTGTAAATTCATGATGGTTCGGAATTATGTTGATTTATAAGAGCTCATGACGTGTATGATGAGTTGTTCTCGATTATAATGATTCTTTTCTATAACCTCTTCAAACTTCATAGCGTAGTAACTGTGGATAGTGTACCTTGTAACTGTGCACATCGACTTTCTGTACGATCTTATCGTCAGCGTACGGCCATGTTCCCTTCTTTTCTCTCTCTCTCTCTCTCTCTCTCTCTCTCTCTCTCTCTCTCTCTCTCTCTCTCTCTCCAAGCTTCAGCCTGACATTTGATGGTCACTTAAATTCGCCCCCGAAATTGGGTCACGACCTATTGCAGTATACTTGACGTCAGGCCGTGTCTGGTTTAGAATGCTTAGGGAACGATGTCCTCCAGTTGTAGGCTAAATCAGCCTCCATTACAGCAACATATTCTTTTGGGCAGCTCGTCGTGGAGTACCATTAAAGCTATTGTGTTACGTGTTTCAGGTCTGTGCTGCTGAGAGAGAGAGAGAGAGAGAGAGAGAGAGAGAGAGAGAGAGAGAGAGAGAGAGAGAGAGAGAGAGAGATAGTTGATTTATCTAAGTTTACTTTTTTCAAAGTGCATTTGTTTTTTATATTTAATAAAGATGTAATTACATTTATAGGTGATAGTTCTTGTGTTAGATGTACAGTGATACTGTGATCAAGGTAACTCCCGTCATTATCAATTTTTTTTATACTGTAATTATGACTATCACAGATTCTATTAAAACTCTCGCTAGGTAAGCACGATTGCTACCGACCATATCACGATACTGTGCACACACACAAACACTATATATATTTATATTATATATATATTTATATATATATATATATATATATATATATATATATATATATATATATATATATGTTATATATATATATATATGTTAATGTGTGTGTGTGTGTGTATATATGTTATTCATATATATATATATATATATATATATATATATATATATATATATATATGTGTGTCTGTGTGTGTGTAACCTTGAATGTATGTAAGTATTTGGTGGGTGCGTGGGCCACAGCCTTGCAGTTCAGGGATTGCCCAACGTGCAGAAATGCATTCTGTTCCAGGCGAGTGACTTCAGAGCCTTTAGTCTGGTCCGTGGCTGTTGTCATTGATGGATGGGTCTGTTGCATTATCTTTATGAACTTGGCTCTTCAATTTCTTCGTAGCTTTTATTCAGTGTGATTGGTCGGTATGTGTCCACGTGGATTTCTTTAGTTAGAGTTCAAGTGTGTGAATTTGAGTTTGTGACTTATTTCTGTATTCATATGCAAAGTATATATACCTGTTATTAGTAATTTTAGAACTTACTTCAAAAGGTGATTGTCAGGATCTGTAATTATGTGTAAGTACATTCTTAAGTTTAGAACATATTGTAATAATATTAATAATAATGTTGTTACATACATACCAATAATAATATTGCTGAATACAACATATAATAATAATAAAATAACATATAATAATAATAACACACACTGATGAGAAAATGTATATACAACTTCTTTGATAATCTTGAAAGAAACATTTTAATATCTATTAAAATGTATAAAATATTCTTATGTATAATATCAAATAATACACACACACACACATAATAATAATAATAATAATAATTAGAAAGATATGCTGACAATAATAACGATCCAAAAGAAGGAAGAGAACTGAACGCAATAAATACTTAATGCTTGGCTGCTTCGTAGGATTAGCTCGAGGTCCTTAGAATGGATTGAGGTACCCAGGACCCTCTCAGTGAGTCCTGGAGGTACCGGTGCCTGTTTCGGGCGGTTGGTTCTTACGCTTGCTTCGAGTTCAAGAAGGATCTTCAAGGCGTATCCCTCCACGGCTACTCCTTACAACTTCTTGGTCCTGATTGAGTGAGTAACAGAAAGATCCTGCTGATACGTGTGATTAGTACAGAAGGTTTCAGGGGATGTTCTACTACTGCTGCTCTCTCTTGTCAGTTCTCCTAGGATTATTGTTGTTGTTGTTGTTGTTGTTGCTTATTATTTATTTACGTTTATTATTATTTATTATTATTATTATTATTTTATTATTATATTTTTAGAATTATTATTATATATTATTTTTTACAAGCATTATTATTATTGTTGTTGTTGTTATTATTATTATTATTATTATTATTATTATTATACATACATATGTTAGAGATTCATGGCACGACTTTGGAATAATACAAAAAATAAATTTAACTTTCTGACGAAGCCTCCGCTGTATAAGTTAATAAGAAAAAACAGACTCAGTTAATAAAAAATTAAACCCTCCCATGTGAAACTATTGGAATAAACATCCAATAAATATGAAATAAAAGTATGCGCGTCGATTTCCTAATTTTACATCACACTGAAATCCTGTTGTATAGAGAAAGATTCGTAGCATTTCGTAAGCCCTCCGTAATTATCTTGCAAACAGATGAATGAAATCGGATTTTTCCTGCCGAGTGAAGGTAATTCTATTTAATTAGTTGATATTATGTATACATTTTTTTTTTGCCAGGTGGTACACGGAGCTTAGTGACAGTGGGTGAAATTTCAGCGTTTGTTTTTTTTTGTACCAATGAGGTGAACTCGTGTGAATACACACTTGTCTGTTCGTATATCTCACGCGCACACTACGACTTGCATACACACACACACAAACATACCCAAAAACAGTATAATATATATGTACAAACACACACATACAGAAGCATACCCCTTGTATTGATGTGTATGTGTATTTTGCGGATAGGAGATAAAATAAAAATGAACTTTTTTATTCTCTTACAAATAGAAAGTACAAAACGCCACGGAAAAAATACATGTAATGACATATCCGACACATTTTAATGCATTATGTATACTGAATACACATATATCCAAATACATAAATACGCATACGCACACGTGTTATGTGTATATATGTATATTTGTATATGTATACATATACAAATATACATATATGTATGTATGTATACAAATATATGTATGTATGTATGTATGTGTATATATATATATATATATATATATATATATATATATATATATATATATGTATGTATATATCTGTATATATGGGTTCTGTCATAACGCACAACTGCTAAATCCCATTTTGTGAAATCATTGTTGCAACTTTCCATTCCCCTGTCATATTTGCCTGGGCATACTCTTTCCCCTAATGCTGTTTACCATATGATATTAGAAGGTATCGTTAATTAATGCGATAAGGGGAACTCATATTCAGTGGAGGAAAGTCCATACAAGAAATGTTAGATCTATTATTGCATTTGATCAACATTTTGCGTCAGCATTTGTGTCATGTTTTGAACCATTTCCCGAAATTTCAGTTGGTGCTTCGTTTTTTTTTTACATTAATATACTTCATCATCCAATTTAAATGAAGATTAATGTTTTCAATCGTCCGATTTGATACGTTTTTCTTTTTTACTGATCGAGTGATGCCACCAATAATAACTGTAAATATACAAATATGTAACTACTTTTTTTTCCTGAAGTTGACCTAAAACATTATCTGTGTTCCATCTAAGTACTTTTACCCTCTCCTAACAATTGTTTCATAGTGCATTTGCGAGGTTTTCCTCCTGTTACACCTTTCAGTCCTTTTAGTTTTCACTACTGTGCCGGCTTTGTCTGTCCGTCCGACTCGTATCTTAAAAACTACTGAGTCTAGAGTGCTGCAAAATGGTTTGTTGACCATCCACCCTCCAATCATCAAACATACCGAATTGCAGTCCTCCAGCGTCAGTAGTTTTTATTTTATTTAAGGTTAAAGTTAGCCATAATCGTACTTCTGGCGCGGCTGTTGGTACCAACAACATAGGACACTATCGGACAGCGGCTGAGTTTCATTGGCCGCGGCTAAGAGTTTTATGGGCATTGGCTGAGGTCACCACCTGACAGAAAACTCGATTGCGCCGAAGTTTAACTTGTTTAGTCTCAGTTTCCTTTTCAGCGCTGAATGACCTTATAAGTCCTAGCGCTTGGCCTTTGGCAAAATTCCATATTCTATTTATCTGTCTTCGTCGTCCAGTTCAAGTGAATATTAATGCTTTCTATCCTCCGATTTCATAGTTTTTTTTTTTTTTTACAAATGGAGTGATGTCACCAATAATAATTAAACATCTTCAAACTGGTTTATATAGAGATATTACTTGTTTTTTCAGCGGTAGACTTTAGACATTACCTGTGTTATCAGGGGATTAAATCTCTTGTCAGCTTGATTAAAATTAGGAAATAGTGCTGACGTAAAATCGAGTGGAGCACTTGCATGAATATTTGCACATGTTTACACACACGAGCTCCTACGTAGCACTCTTGCACACGCATAATAGACAATGTCAGTGTTGGATAGAGTGTACAATGAGATTTGTATGATTTCGTTGCATAAGTATTGTGTGGTTTTAGTGTGTGTGTGTGCGTGCGCGTGTGCATGTGTAAGTGGGAAACAGATATTTATACAGGAAGAGATAATATTTTCACATTTCCTTGTTTTTCTAACAGTATTTACTGTACACTAATCCGTTTGCTCTTTTCTCTGCGTTTTGTGTTTTGGCTTAACCATCAATATTTGTAATAAATGGATGTAATATAGAAATAAGTAAAAATGGAGGCGAATAGTTGATTCTCTCTCTCTCTCTCTCTCTCTCTCTCTCTCTCTCTCAATAATGAGATCCTGCGCGCGCAGATATATGTTTCTGTGGGGTTTTCCCCTGGGTAGACATAAGTAAGTGCGAGTGTTGCAGTGTTTTTCAAGTAATAGTATTTTGTTAGTTTTCCATTGAGCGTATTGCTTTCCCCATTAGTTAGCTCGTCCTTAGTAAATTTAATTAGTGACGTGACGCAGTTTATATGGTATTTTTTTTTATTGCAGTTTTATCTTTTGTCATTATCACACCTTGTTATGTACAGGATGTCACTTCGAAATTTTGGAGCTCCGGAGCTTTAAAAAAAAAAAAAAAAAAAAACTTGCTTAGAATGCTTTTTTTCCATTTAAATATAGATTTGCTTTCCCTCCGTTACACGACTTCATATCAGATACGATTTGTAACAGGGTTTAACCAACGTGGAATTTTCTAAGGTTTCTTCCATTTTGGGGTCGTGTTAAGTCAATTACATTGTAGAAATTCAATAATGCCACTGAGAGCGTGGACCGCTCTAATCATTTTGATCATATTACGTCTTTGATGGGTTTCCTTTAATTTTAATCCAGGTAGAGAAATTTTATTGTTTAAGTAACCCCTTCGTAATTTGGAGATAAATATTTTGACGGGTTTAATATGTCCCTTGATTTTGGGGATAGATTGAAGGTAACTTCAATCCCATGAATTACCTGCGCAACTCAGTCATCTTTTTTTTTTTTTCGATAAATTCAAATTTATCTTGGTCTCTATCTCGGCAAAAGGCCTCATAGTTTGTTAAAAAGATAAAATCTTCAATAATACAGATGACACACCTTATTTATTATTATTATTATTATTATTATTATTATTATTATTATTATTATTATTATTATTATTATTATTATTATTATTCAGACTCTTATGATAGGTTGAGTAACTAAGATGGTGAAGAAATCACCTCGTTGAGGTAAGTGTAAATAGATATATATATATATATATATATATATATATATATATATATATATATATATATATATATATATATATATATATATGTATATGTATATTTTTTACACTGATACAACTGTGAATTTATTCACCATTGTTATTATTATTATTATTATTATTATTATTATTATTTTTTAGCAGTTTTGTGTATCATTATTATTATTATTATTATTATTATTATTATTTGCGTTTTTGTCGTCATAAGAAATTCGTTAGTGCCACACAGCTTTCCTTTTCGTTGCAATGGCATTTTGAGTCGCAAATTCGTATGATGAATGACCAAACCACCTCGAATCAAATAATCTCTTTACCAACCTTTACCATCTTGCCTTCTCTCTCCAACTCTGAGACTGGTCTAGGTCTAGGATAGGTCGTGTTTATCCTCGCTGACATTTTCTGCATAATGTTGGTGGCACACAGTCAAATTGCTTGTGCGGTCGCAATTGTTGGCGTTGTCATCCGCAAGCACGTCACGTACGGAGGGGCAGTCGATTATGTCTGTCTCTTCCACACGAGTGCTTGACACGTGCTTGCTCTCTCTCTCTCTCTCTCTCTCTCTCCACAGACATTTAAGGAGATAGATAGATTCTCTCTCTGCACAGACATTTCAGGAGATAGATAGATAGATGGAACTGGAGAGAGAGAGAGAGATAGAGAGCAAGCACGTGTCAAGCACTCGTGTGGAAGAGACAGACATAATCGACTGGTCCTCCGTACGTGACGTGCTTGCGGATGA
This sequence comes from Macrobrachium rosenbergii, assembly GCF_040412425.1. Classification (NCBI taxonomy): domain Eukaryota; kingdom Metazoa; phylum Arthropoda; class Malacostraca; order Decapoda; family Palaemonidae; genus Macrobrachium; species Macrobrachium rosenbergii. The sequence goes on along the minus strand of NC_089793.1, from coordinate 28,946,218 downwards.
CAAAGACAACAGTTGCGACCGCACACGCAATTTGATTGTGTGCCAACGACATTATGCAGAAAATGTCAGCGAGGATAAACACGACTTATCCTAGGTCTAGACCAGTCTCAGTTGAAGAGAGAAGGCAGGATGGTAAAGGTTGATGTTTGTCAGTGTCAAGCCAAGAAATTTGGCCGAAAAACTCTCTCTCTCTCTCTCTCTCTCTCTCTCTCTCTCTCTCTCTCTCTCTCTCTCTCTCTCTCTCTCTCTCTCTGCTCTGTTTGCTCCTTAATTGTGTGAAATAACTTTGATCACAGCATTGGGAGATAGTTAGATAGATGGAAATGTAAAAATGTTTGACAGAGTCAAGCAAAGAAATTTGACCGGAAGAGATTCTCTCTCTCTCTCTCTCTCTCTCTCTCTCTCTCTCTCTCTCTCTCTCTCTCTCTCTCTCTCTCTCTCTCTGACTTAATTTTTGCCTGGATGAAAATAAATTTCAGCAAATAGTAATTCTCTCTCTCTCTCTCTCTCTCTCTCTCTCTCTCTCTCTCTCTCTCTCTCTCTCTCTCTCTCTCTCTCTCTCCTAAGTGACTTCATTTTGCCTAAATGAAAATAGATTTTAACAAATAGTAATTCTCTCTCTCTCTCTCTCTCTCTCTCTCTCTCTCTCTCTCTCTCTACTCTCTCTCTCTCTCTCTCTCTCTCTCTCAAGTGACTTAATTTTTGCCTGGATGAAAATAGAATTTCAGCAAATAGTAATTCTCTCTCTCTCTCTCTCTCTCTCTCTCTCTCTCTCTCTCTCTCTCTCTCTCTAAGTGACTTCATTTTTGCCTAAATGAAAATAAATTTTAGCAAATAGTAATTCTCTCTCTCTCTCTCTCTCTCTCTCTCTCTCTCTCTCTCTCTCTCACAGACA
>NC_089793.1:28937823-28940323 GCF_040412425.1 Macrobrachium rosenbergii | reverse complement strand
ATCATGACAATCAGCATTTTATGACATTTTGGGAAAGGTAGGAATGCAACTTTAAGGAAAAGGGAACACCAAGAGAGAGAGAGAGAGAGAGAGAGAGAGGAGAGAGAGAGAGAGAGCTGAACCTTTGGAATATATTCCAAAGCCATGGGGTTATCGAAAACGTTCCTCCTGAGTAAGAGCCCGTGCCAGCACAAGTCCGGCTAAATCCATAACGTATGAACGAACGTTTCCGTTAGAATATATCCATGTTATTATCATTACTCAGTCCTGGCAGGGGTATGCAATCTCCGAACGTACTTGTTTTGATCAAATCTGAATTCTGAATTTGGGAATGAAACTAAGCAATTCAATCAATTTTCCTTTTGTAACTGAATTGTAATCTTGGGAATGAAACTAAGCAGTTCAAGAAGTTCTTCCTTTTGTAACTTAATTCTAAGTTTGGGAATAAAACTAAACAACCCAAGAAGTTCTCCCTTCACACCAGGTTTTTAACCCTGGCCAGAAGGGGCAGCATTTTATTGATATACCACAACCTGTTCCGGAACCAAGAATGAAGGCTTTTAGTTGTCTGTAAAAGAAAACGATTGTGCCGGCTTTGTCTGTCCGTCCTCAGATCTTAAAAACTACTGAGGCTAGAGGGCTGCAAATTGGTATGTTGATCATCCACCCTCCAATCATCAAACATACCAAATTGCAGCCCTCTAGTCTCAGTAGATTTTATTTTATTTAAGGGTAAAGTTAGCCATAATCGTGCTTCTGGCAACGATATAGGACATGCCACCACCAGACCGTGGTTAAAGTTTCATGGACCACGGCTCATGCAGCATTATACCGAGACCACCGAAAGATAGATCTATATTCAATGGCCTTGATTATACGCTGTAGCGGCTGTACAGAAAACTCGATTGTGCCGTAGAAACTTCGGCTCATTTTTACTTGTTTTCTCGGGTGACTGAAAGATAACTGCAACTCCATAGTATAGTAAATTTAGATTTATTGATTTAATTACATCATCTGGCCTCACATTACTGCGATCAAATAAAAAAGAATCTGTTTTGTTAAGTGTCTGTGTGTTATTTATTCATTTTTGTTTTAAGCTAGAGGTTTATTATTATTTTACACGTACCATTTTATTTTTAATTTGCAAATAGCTGCTTGTGCAATCTCAGCAGTCCCTAATGCATAAGATTTAGTCATATCAATTGGCTTCTCATTCTTGTTTTCAGATTAAGAGAAATCTATTTAGTTGAGCAACTGTTCATGTTTGTTCATTTTTGTTTGAATCCGGAATGTTTTTTTACCTTTATAATAGTACGATTTAACTTTTTTTTGTGTTATAGAACTGCTTTTTCTAATCTCTACTCTGCTTAATATATAATTACATAGCTTTCCACTCTAGCTGAAGATGATATTTATATTTGCTCATTTTTATTTGAATCCGGAATGTTTTTTTTTTTACTGTTATAATAGAAAAGACCTGCTTTTTTTCCTCAACAGTCCCTAATACATTGGCTAATTAAATAGTTTTCCATTCTAGCTGAAGATGAGATTTATATATTCTAATTTTTGTTTGAATCCGATTTTTTTTACTGTTATAATAGTACGTTTTTACTTGTTTTTGGTAAAGAACTGCTATTTTTATTTTTAATCCCAACAGTGCCTAATACATAATTAAATAGTTTTCCACTCTAGCTGAAGATGATATTAAACGAAAAGCTCCGCCTTTTACTAAACACCCTCAGGCTGTATAGGGTAGCAGCGGCGTCGTTCCACGTTAAATGTGGCATGAAATTGTTTTCCCACATTTTGCTTAATGTAATTGGCCTTATTTGATTATCTTATTACGGTTGACGTCATCCGGGAATGATAACACGAAGACTGTGTTGTTTTTAGGGTTATCTGGGAAGTGATAATTATTAGCCTGTACGAATCATCGACGTCGCGTTTTCCTTTCGGTTTGTTTTACTCGTTTGTTATCCCTTAGTTTTCCTCTGCGTTTTATGCGTTATTTGCATGTAGAAATAATTTCACACATACATACATGCACAAATATATAATGTATATATACAAATATATATATATGTATATGAATGTGTATATATATATATATATATATATATATATATTGTATATATATGCGTATATATACATTATATATTTGTGTACGTACGTATGTATGAAACTACTTGTACATGCGAATAATGCATAAAATGCAGAGGAAAACTAAGAGATAACGAAGGAGCAAAACAAACCGAAAGGAAAATGCGACGAAGATGATTCGTATAGCCTAATAATTATCACTTTCCAGATAACCCTAAAAACAACACACATACACACACACACACACACACACTCACACTCACACTCACACACACACAACCACACTCACTGGTGGATCAGGAAGTTGGGTAAACAGTGTGTACACACATATCTATATACATATACACAACAATTTGGTCACTATGGATATATATATATATATATATATATATATGGTGTA
>NC_089793.1:28905323-28935323 GCF_040412425.1 Macrobrachium rosenbergii | reverse complement strand
TATTTACAATGGCGTTCTGTCTTTCTTATTGTGAAAGTTTCCTTCATCTTTCTTCTCACTGTGTAATTCGTTCGTCTGTTTTATTCTCCGAAGTTTATTATTTTCCTTTATCTCTTCTCCTTATTTTACTGCTGCTTTTGTATCTTGAAACATCGCAGTTCCTAATCATCTTTCCCCACTTCTTTCTCCGGCTGAACATTGGCTACACGAATATATGCAAATGCTGATACATACATTTTCCTTTATCAGAAGAACGTTGATTAAAGGACAGAACTTTGCGGAAATATTATATATATATATATATATATATATATATATATATATATATATATATATATATATATATATATATATATATATATATACACAGTATATATATATTTATTTATATTTATCTTACAGTTCACTTGAGAGATGAAGAAATTTGATATGCCAGTGGAATCTCCCATATGTCATTTTGACCGTGTCTCTTTTGGCAAATGATAATTCACACATTTTTTTGTCAGAATTCCAAAAAAATAAAAAGGTCGCTCATGAATTTCATAGGTGGTTAATTCGTGAAATATACGTGCTCCGGCAAATTGAAATGTCGACCCGATAACTACCTAATCAATCATACGAATAATACTCTTATATTATTGTAGGTATTAGCTTCTATCTTTAGTCCTGGCCTTCGCCGCCCCCTCCCAACCCCTGTCCTGCCTCCGCCTCCGCCCTCCTCCCCCCTCCTCCTCCAGCCACTAACTTTTTTTTTTCTTTGGCTGAATCTAAGTAGTTGGTTGCTTGTGTGTGTTTGTTTGAGGTGGGCAGGGGGTTTGTGCAAGGATGTAACTGATTTTGAATTAGAACGTTTATGAATAATTGTTTTTATATCTATGATGACACGTAGGATTATGCACACATGAAGGAACATCAATACACATGTAATCCTTTTTTATATGTAAATACACAAATACACACACACATACGCAAATATATATGTATGTATGCATATATGTGTATATGCATGTATGTATGTATAAGTACATACTTGTGTGTATGTATATACAGTAGATATACATATGTATACATAATTATCTGTGTATGTCTGTATGTATGTATGTATAAAACCTGTAATATACACCAGCGCGGTTCCCACTTACACAGAAAATACCGGAAAACAAAGACTGTGGATATGCCATTACGAATCTTTCGAAAAGTTAATCATATATACTAAATATATATATATATATATATATATATATATATATATATATATATATATATATATATATGTAAATAATAGTACCCTCAGTCTTCGAACAAAGTACGAACGCAAAGTCGAGTTCGCCGACTAAGAAGGGACAAAGTGCCCTTCCGTGGGTGAAAAGTGGGCGCGATTCGATCTGGGTCCTTCTTATTGCCAGATTACGCCCATTTCCCTGGAACTGCATTCAAGAGCGTAGTAGAGTGAAGGTGTGGAAGAAATGTCTGCGGCTTGACCGGCTTGGAGAATTGGTCAGAAACCTGAAGTGAAGGGGGAGGGGGGCGGCTGGGGAGGGTGAGGTGGAGGTACGGGGAGGGGTGAGAAATTGGTCAGAAACATGGAGTGAAGGTGGGAGGTTGGGGGAAGGGTGAGAGAATTGGTCAGAAACCTGAAGTGATGGTGGGGGAGGGGAGGGAAGGGGGAAGGGGCGATTTGGAAGGTTGAGTCTGTTGAGTGGGTCGTTTCGATGATTGTGGTGGGGGTTATTGGCTGAGAGAGAGAGAGAGAGAGAGAGAGAGAGAGAGAGAGAGAGAGAGAGAGAGATAGGTAAAGTGGAGAGGCCCTCTTAGGGCGAAATGGAACTTAGAATGAAAGAAATAAGGTCAGCGAGATTGAAAGACCCGTAAGAAATGTATAGATCGGCGTGATTGTATTGGCCGGGGGGGGAGAGAGGGGAGGTGTAGGGGGGATGCAGTGCCCCCGGTGCCCTATATAAGTCTCCCTGACGTTGAGACATGTTTATAAAGTTCCAGAGAACTGGAGATATCGAGTGGCTGTTGTGTCGAGTAAGTGAAGGGCCAGGATTTTATCTCCTTCCAGCAAAGAACTTCAGAAAATATGACGTTTCGGAAATTAAGGATTACTTGATCCTAAGTTGGATGTTGTCGTATTCAATATAATTTTTTTTTTTTTTTACAGATCTTTTCCTTTACCTTTTAGAAGAATGGGAGGATTATGGGAGAATTCCCCAATAGGACGATAGTCGTTGATTCCTTGACTATTGATGTCGGTCAAGAATGACATCGGGAGGAGATGGGTTTAAAGTAAGCGATTTGGATAAAGTTATCTTATTATATTTATGGTCTTTCGTGTTCAGGTAGGTTTTGGTCTTTTTAAGAGCATTGTATTGCAAGGGAACCTTATAAATAATTATATATATATATATATATATATATATATATATATATATATATATATATATATATATATATATATTTATATGTATATATATATTTATATGTATATACATACATACATATATATATATTATATATATGTATATTATATATGTATGTGTGTGTAATAAATTTATGGCTCACATTGGGATCGAACCCAGTTGGCAGCGCCCTTGCTTTTCAATTGAAAGACCTGGGTTCGATTCCGATGTGAGTCAGAAATTTATTGCCGTTCCACACATGTTTGCATGTTGATTTATTATATATATATATATATATATATATATATATATATATATATATATATATATATATATATATGTATATATATTTTATAAATAAATGAATTTTATAAATATATATATATATATATATATATATATATATATATATATATATATATATATATATATATATATATATATGTATAAACATTACTTTGGAAGTGAGGTTGTTTTTATAAGGTCATCTTCATTAACTCCATTATCAGCTTTGAATACAGGTATCGTGCAACTAAATATACAGTAAAACATAAAATGATATCAAAGAAAATATCAAAAACTCTTAGTATTAAACATACAAAGAGAGACAAGGCATTAATGACGTGCGTTCTGGGTTGGTAATTGGTAAGGAAAAATTATGTATTTAAATATAGCCCAAGATATCGTAACCCCGCCTCGCAGATGGGGCGTGCCATCAGTACACCTCACACAGTGCACAGTATGCATTACTTAAAGTTCTTTGCAGCGTCCCTTCGGCTCCTAACTGCAACCCCTTTCATTCCTTTTACCGTACCTCCTTTCATATTCTCTTTCTTTACACCCTCCCCTAACAACTGATTCATAGTGCAACTGCGAGGCTTTCCTCCTGCTACACCTTTAAAACCTTTATACTGTCTATTTCCTTTTCAGCGCTGAATGACCTCATAGGTCCCAGCGCTTGGCGGAAATCTTATATCCCAGTCTTATACCTCTGAGAAACTGTGTGTGTGTGAGATCGTTTGTTTGTGCGTAACACTCGCCAGGTGCTGATATATAAGAGCACAGAACAAGGCTGAAAAAAAAAGAGAAATTTGACAGCTGCATCGCAGGATAATGTTACAACAGTCATTGCTTAGTTTAAATTTTCACTTTATATGTACCTCTTTATCTTTCGTTCTTAGTCTCCTGTATGACAGTCTGAACTTATTATTGCATAGAATTTCATCCATTTTATTGCCGAATCGCTTCTGAGGTCATCTGTTATACACAGTTGTTTGTTAAGAGAGGAAAAAGAAGAAATTGAAATGACAGGAAGTGATGTCAGACATTCCTTGTTGGTTGCGAAAGCTTTTGTTGATTTTTATAAGGAGACTTAATAGTGATGCTGTTAGCATCCTTTTCGACGACTTGAATTTTTGGTCCGTTTTCAAATGTTTATGTGGGTAAACACCATTGCAAAGTATTTAGGTTCTTAATAAACTGAAATTATTGTTTATGTTTTCCCTTTTTTATCATCTATCGCCACCTTTCTTGGATTCATAATTTTACATATCTTGCTAAACCTATACCGTTTTTCGCTAGGATTGCTGCTACCCACCACACTCGACTGACTACCAGGTCTATAATTCGCATTTTAGCTCAGCAGAGCGCAGTGGATTTTCCAGTTCGATATTAAGGTTCTGAAACCTCTCAGCGGGGAAACGGGATTATTAAATCGTTCCCCCATCATCAGGTCTCGTCTTTAGAGAATTCAGAAAAATCATAAATTTGTTACATCTTTCTACAGTAAATTTTCCTTGGTAAATGATCAAGTTCATGTCCATAGTGACAAATAATGACGACTTTCTGTTGTAGGTATTTTTCTTGTCATTCTTTTTTGTTTATCTGATTCTCGCTTTCGTATCTGGTTAATTCATAATCGTTTCGAGATGACCGAACAGAGGAAATGTGTATTCAGTCATATTACTATTTATTTTTCATTTCTGCCTGTTATGTCTGTCATCGACAATTGCGCGATGATCAGGTTATCTGTGTTATGATGTGGTTTTTTGATTGAAGTGATATGAATAAATATCATGTAATCCAGTCTTTGTTTTTTTTATGAGTTTTTAAGCGTCGCGACTGCTGTGTTCGTTGACGGCGACGCATTTTCTCTGCTTTCATGTTTTAAAACTGTTTTTCATTACTATTGTGGAAACGAGGTGACGTTTTCAACATTTTAATAGTTTTTCTACATCCATCTCAATAGAGATTATTGTCTTTTATTTCCACACCTGATTTTTTTCCTGTAGAATTGTTTTTATTACTATATTGGAAACGATGTGACATTTCAACATTTAAATTTTGTGTGTGTGTTTTGGTGTATTATTTTTTGTAATTTTTTTATTATATGTAATGGTTTATCCATTTCAATAAAAGATCATTGTCCATTTTCACGTTATGCAACAGTCTTTGAATTTCATGTCGGTAACATGAGGAGAGAAGAACGCATTAATTTCCGCATGTAAATGTCCCTTGGTTGAAGCTGGATATGTTTATATGTGTATATATGTGTGTGTATGTATATACATAATATATATATACATATATATATGTATATATATATTATAGATATAAATATATATATATATATATATATATATATATATATATATATATATTATTACATATATATATATATATATATATATATATATATATATATATATACATATATATATATATATATATATATATATATATATATATATATATATATATACATACATATACATACATACATATATATAGATACAGATATATATATATATATATATATATGTATATATATACTGTATATATACGGTATATATACAATAATATTATACATGTACATCCCTGCTTTCCAGCGTTGGCGTTACATGAAACTACTTGTCCGTCATTTTCATTTATGAATTTTACGTATCATCAGGTCTCCTTTTCCCCGTGACCTACATCGAGTAGTTTGGAGGGGGGGGGGGAGGGGAGAAGGAGGGGCGAAAAATACATTTAGCAACGCTGTCGAAGTTCTGCTTCCGGTCCTGCCGTGAAATTGCACTCTGCAACTGGGAAAAGTTGTAATGTCTCGTTCGTTAGTTGAATGCGATGCTGGCTGCTATTGACTAGGAAGTTATCTTTAACCTAATGTGACCTTTTGCGTAGTTGTTTTGGAGGGCAGAGGGGCCATTGCCTGTTGAAAGGATAAATTTATCCCTTTTTGGCTGTTTGAGGGTAAGTGTATTATTTTTGGCCGGAGGGGGGCGGCTGTTGGGGATAAATTTACCCTTTTTGTCTGTTGAGGGTAAATTTCCCATTTTGGCTGGTGAAGGTAAATTTCTGCTTTTGGCTGTTGGAGGTAAATTTTCCCTTTTGGCTGTTGAAGGTGAATTTCCCCTTTTGGCTGTAGAAGTTGAATTTCTCCTTTTTGCTGTAGAAGTTGAATTTCCCCTTTTGGCTGTAGAAGGTAAAAATCCCCTTTTGGCTGTTGAAGGTAAATTTTCCCTTTTGGCTGTTGAAGGTAAATTTCCCCTTTTGGCTGTTGAAGGTAAATTTCCCCTATTGGCTGTTGAATGTAAATTTCCCCTTTTGGCTGCTGAGGACAAATTTCCCATTTTGGCTGTTGAAGGTAAATTTCCTCTATTGGTTGTTGAAGGTAACTTTGGCTGTTGATAATAAATTTCCCTTTTGCTGTTGAAGGTAAATTTCTCTGGCTGTTCAATGCACCCTCCTTTGGCTGTTGAATGTGAATTTCCCCTTTTGGCTGTTGAAGGTAAATTTCTTTGGCTGTTGAGGATAAATTTTTGGCTGTTGATAAATTTCCTTTACGTTACTGAAGGTAATTTCTTTGGCTGTTGAAGGTAAATTTTTGTCTGTTGAAGGTGAATTTTGGCTGCTGAAGACACTTTCCTTGGCTGTAGAAAGTAAAAATCCCCTTTAGGCTGTTGAAGGTAAATTTTCCCTTTTGGCCGTTGAAGGTAAATTTTCCTTTTTGGCTGTTGAAGGTAAATTTCTTCTTTTGGCTGTTGAAGGTAAATTTTCCCTTTTGGCTGTTGAGGATAAATTTCCCTTTTTGGCTGGTGAAGGTAAATTTCCCCTTTGGCTGTTGAAGGTAATTTTCCCACTTTTGGCTGTTGAGGGTAAATTTCCCTTTTTGTCAGTTGAAGGTAAATTTCCCCTTTTGGCTGGTGAAGGTAAATTTCCCCTTTTGGCTGTAGAAGGTAAAAATCCCCTTTTGGCCGTTGAAGGTAAATTTCATCTTTTGGCCGTTGAAGGTATGGTTCCTTTGGCTGTTGGGCTGCAATTTTCCCTTTGGCTGTTGAAGGTAACTTTCCTTTGGCCGTTGAAGGTAATTTCTTTGGCTGTTGAAGCTGCAATTTCCTTTGGTTGTTGAAAGCAAATTTTGGTTGTTGAGGATAACGCTTTGGCTGTTTGAGGGTAAATTTATTCTTAAGCTGTGTGGCATTTAAAATTCTTGAATATCACCCATTACCAATGAGAGAGAGAGAGAGAGAGAGAGAGAGAGAGAGAGAGAGAGAGAGCTGGGTTTGCAATAAATAAAAAAGAGAAATCAATCTGTAAACAATACTAATTTGCAAGCCAGGAAATTTGCCAACATCAGAGTTTAAAATAAACATTAACAGTAAAGTGGCTTGAATGAGAGAGACGGACAAACAAAGTTATTTATTTAAATAAGTTTTAAGTCAGCTGCAACAGCAGATACGTTTTAATTTAGCGCTGACGTCTGCAGGAGAATATCAGGTTCATATGCAAAAAAGGTAAGGAAGGAATGAGTTGTAAGCTGTTTAAAAGAACACCCACACCCACACACACACACACACACACACACACACACACACACACACACACACACACACACACATATAATATGTATACAGACAGACTGATTCAAAGTTTAGGTAAAAAACTAGGCTTTGAATCAGTCTGTACTTCTTTTTCTCGTCAGCCAAGCTTCTCAGAAATAAGGTAAGAATTATTCACGTTTCCTTCCATTTACTTATAGCCGAAGGACCGTTTCTCCGTCTATCTGCGGCGTTCTCAGGACGGGGTTGAAAAAATGGCATAAACAGTCTTTATTAGAGCATGTAGACTGTTACTCTAATCCTTAACAGTAAATTATGACGTCACCGGAGTGCTAAATTTGTATTGGTCAGTGGATTCGTGTATATATATATATATATATATATATATATATATATATATATATATATATATATACATATATATATATATACTAGGTGTAAGATATCAATCCTTCAGAGAAAGCTGATTACCGGATTATGAGTCGTCCTTTCTTTGTTCATTTCCATTAGATTGATAGCAGCCATCCATCCACTCAGACATACATACATATACATAATTTATGTACATGCATGCATACATACATACATATATACATACATATATATGTGTGTATGTATACGTACACACTTTATATATACGGCACAGTATATATTATAAAGTATATGTATACATACATACACACATATACATGTGTGTTATGTATGTATGCATGTATGTATATACATATATGTATGTATGGCTGTATGTCTGAGCGGATGGATGGCTGCCTTGTCCTGTGGGTGAAACAGCGAAAGGACGACTCATGTCCACTGTCGGGAAGAAGCTTTGCCTGAAGGACTGATAATATGTCCACCGAGTGATATCTGACTGTCAGTTACGCCAGATGAATTGGGAAAGAGATTTTGTATGCACGGAATAAATGCGTGTGAAGGTTGAGGGAATACAGATTAAATGGCTGCTTTTGTTTATTTTTATTTTTATTTATTACAACTCTGTAATAGGTTTGATAATTAGCGTGTGCTGTACTTGTTTATTTAATGCAAAATTCTGTAACTCCTTACCATGGCAAAAGGAAAGAAACACTGGTCAAGTGTTCTTTCTGTATGTCTCATTTACTACTACTACTACTATTATTATTATTATTATTATTATTATTATTATTATTATTATTATTATTATTATTATTCCTAGATAAAGATGTTACACTTGGAACTGTGTTCCCTTAACGGTTTAAAACCGCGTTACCGATATTGATGTAAGGAAATGGAAGAAAACTAAAGTGTTGATGAACGGTAATGTCTTTACCGTGAAAAATACGACTGGAGAGAGAGAGAGAGAGAGAGAGAGAGAGAGAGAGAGAGAGAGAGAGAGAGAGAGAGAGAGAGAGAGTCAGTCTATTTTGGCATTCTCTCCTTGCGCATTAGTCGTCAGGACTAGTGAACTTTAATCTAAAATATGCCTCCCATTGCTTAAGAGGATTTTACTGCTAGAGCCATTAACTTAAAGGGGTTTAATGGGGTGAGTTTTCCATGGAATACTAAGAGAGAGAGAGAGAGAGAGAGAGATAATGAAGAGTAATGGTGAATGGGATGAGGACGATGCATATCTTGCCTTTATTTTAGGTGAATAAACTTTCATCAAAAGAGAGAGAGAGAGAGAGAGAATCTGCCTTTCAGTAGTTAGTTACTGATACCCACTCTGTCTTCAGAAGTTATCTTACATGGAACCATTTTACCTGTTTGTATTATATCTTATACAGAAACGAATTCTTTGAACTAAGAGTTATTTTTTTTTTTGCATTTTCTGCAATTTTGACAACTTTATTATTATTATTATTATTATTATTATTATTATTATTATTATTATTATTATTATTATTATTATTATTATTCAAAAGATGAACCCTATTCATATGAAACAAACCCACTAAAGGGGCCATTGACTTGAAATTTAAGATTCCGAAGAATATGGTGCTCAATAGAAAGAAGTAAGAGGAGATAAATGGAAACACAGAAGAGATCTCACGTAGTAAATAAATAAAATAAACCAACAAATTGATAAACTGATAAAAATGCAAGTAAATGGTTAAAATGCCAGGAGAATGTTCTAAGAGCAATATCTACTTTTGTGTCACTGGAGCGATTGAGTCCTGAAATATTGCTTTTTGTAAAAGTTGGTTCTGTGTAATTTTGTGCGTTCATATTTGCTCGCTTTCATTTTATTTTCCTCGTAGATTGGCCTCCATGCATTGGCCGAGCCTATTTCCCCGTGTGCCTCTTTTTATGTTACTGTAGAGTCTACTTCAGTCCGCTGTCCGCATGTATTGGAGCGCTACATCATATCTCCCCCTTCCAGGATTTTCATTCGCGATTACACTCCACCGTTTGTTCTCTCAGTACTGGAACGGAATTCCCTCTCCCACCCCCACCCCCCACCCCCTACAACGGTAGATGAAGTTTTAACTCTTCTAAAAATAACAGGGGCACATGCGTTTATCTCGTGTGCATCATAGGGTTTACCAATATGCTTTTGCTTGCTTGCTTGTTGTTGGAGGCCGGCATTTCTGTGTTGGTTGCAGTGGTAGTCCCCTTTTTAGATAACATTTTAATTTCCAGCTCGAAATCTCTCCATATATATCAAATGCACCCGGGACTGTTTGTGGTATTTTGAGATCTAGTTTTTATTATTATTATTATTTTTTTTACATTTACTTTCATGCAAGCCATAATGGCGGTGGCATCCTTTTAACTCCGGAGTTCCATTTGTACTCGGCTTCGCTTGGTAATGTCCTTCGGCGCAGCGACGCTCAGGTAACGAGCCCCTGCCCATTTTGGTCTCAGGATGATCGTTCTCGTGGTCCCCCCGGGATCGTGCAAAAGCGAAACGAGAAGGTCGTTTCGCTAGCAATAAATAGAATAGTTTGCTAATCTTTTGCAAAGGTTTCGCTTTGCGTTAGATTAAATGAACGGATACACGTTTTTATTGCTGCGGTATTGGCTTCTTTTTGCAATAGGTCCGGTTCTGAAATTGAGGTTGCTCTTGCAAAATGGCGATTATTCGTATTCACATATTTAATACAATATACTCACACGTATAATTAAATAGCTTTTACTTGTAGAATATATTTTTTTTTTGTCATTCTTGTACATCCTCTGAGGATTAAGGATAAATTTCAAAGAAAGTTAAGGGTAAATTTCAAAGAGAATTAAATCGCATAAAATCTGAATTGAAGTCTACTTTCACGTTGACGTCTGCGACGTGACTGGTGCAGGCGGTTAAGTTTGAGCTTTGCATCTGGTAGTTGGGCGACTTTGGGTGTTTCTACCAGGGCTAAGAAAAGTATGGATATTAGCCTATCTATCTACCTATCTCTCTATCTATCTATCTGTATATAGTATACATATATATATATGTATAACACGCTTATGTAATGAATACTTTTTTTGCATGTATGCTTGTTTTATGAATTTGTGCTTATTAATGTAGTCATGCAAATAAATGACAATTACATATATATATATATATATATATATATATATATATATATATATATATATATATATATATATATATATATAATATATATATATAATATATATATATACATATACACACACACACACATACTGTACATACATACATACGATGATATCCCTTCGCCGACCCTATCCATTTCCAATCTTCTTAGCCGACTCCCTCCCATGGGATCTCTCTCTCTCTCTCTCTCTCTCTCTCTCTCTCTCTCTCTCTCTCCTGGACACCATTGAGCAATGACTGAGAAGGTAAGGAAGAGGTGGGTGGGATTCAAGGTAGCGGCCGGCCGCCGGGAGAGAGAGAGAGAGAGAGAGAGAGAGAGAGAGAGAGAGAGAGAGAGAGAGAGAGAGAGAGGCGCCCTCCTGAATGAGGCGGCGTTCCTTTGAATTACGACTGCTGAGATATCCAGATTCGGGATGGCCTCGTGGGAAATGGATCACCCCCGAAGGGTTGACTGCGTGATCCTCATTGAAAATTTAAAAGCGGAGGACCCGGAGAATAGATTCTGATGGCGGAAGGGGAGGAAGGACCATCACCTGACCGGCGGCAGGACTCCTTGGGCGTTTATAACCTGCGTTCACCGAGCCGTCGTATTTCTCTGCGAGGTGTCTGCGACTTTCGCCAGGCTGTTTGGTTGCTGGAGAATGGGTTTTTATGCAACAGAGATTTTCATCGTATAAAGTATTTTTAACGTGTGATTAATGTCTACTAGATGATAAGACTTTCGTTAGTTCATTTCTTGTATACGGAAGCTTGAATTTCAAGCCAATGGCCCCTGTCAGATTGTTCCATATGAATAGGGTAATATAATAATAATAAAAATAATAATAATAATAATAATAATAATAATAATAATAATAATAATAATAATAATAATAATACTTATGTTCTTCAGATTGTCTTTTTCTCGCAAATCAGACTGCCTGTTCACAGACCTGTCTATATTCTATCGGCTGTTGCAGGAGAATGCGTTTTATGAAATAGGAATTTTGTATGGTATAAAGTATTTTTAACATGTCATTGATGCTCACAAGGTGTTAAACTTTCCTTACATCATTTTTTTCAGATTAGCTTTTCTTCCCCTGACAAATCATAGTTTATGAAATAGAGATTTTATCTTATGAAATGTTTTTATCGTGTGACTGATACTTACAAGACAAGAAACTTTCCCTTCATCATTTCTTGTGTCCTTACGTGCCTCAGATTAGCCTTTTTTTTTTAGTTTTCTGTAAAAGAAAACTATTGTGCCAGCTTTGTCCGTCCGCGCTTTATTGTCCGCACTTTTTCTGTCCGCACTTTTTTCTGTTCGCCCTCATCCACCCTCCAATCATCAAACATACCAAACTGCAGCCCTCTAGCCCCTGTAGTTTTTATGTTATTTAAGGTTAAATTTAGTCATAATCGTGCTTCTGGCAACGATATAGGATAGGCCACCACCGGGCCGTGGTTAAAGTTTCATAGGGCGCGGCTCATAGAGCATCATACCGAGACCACCGAAAGATAGATCTATTTCCGGCTGTACAGAAAACTCGATTGCGCCGAAGAAACTTTGGCGCTTTTTTTTTTTTTTTTTTTTTTTTTTTTTTTTTTTTTTTTGCAAATCAGACTTCGTGTTCACAGACTTCTCTATATTTTATAATCCCATCCTATACTCAACCTTTGTCTCCTGTTCCAGGGTTTTCCTCTGGTAATTCTGACATAGAATTCTGTTAATTTTGATATGCAGAATATCTATTTACACATCTAGAATCTAAAGCATTTGTAGGATCGAATCCAACCAGTATCTCCAATGCCAGGGTTCCTAGGTATATTGATATACTTGGAAAATTTCTTAATTAGATTAATCAAGTTTAGTTCAAGAGTTGTTATAGAGAAAGTGATCTTGACAAAATCCTGGCTCTTCTTCAAGAAATATTGTTTAGATCTGTATAAGGTCAGTTCAGAAGTAATTGCAGTCAATAAAAGTTATGTTTCTCTGCCAAAATTTAATTTAGGTTGTTGTTGCCTAATTTTCTCAAGGTACCAAAAGGGATTCAATGCCGTTCATAGGTGAACTGCCTTTTGGTACAGGGCTTGTATATTACAGGTTATTGATTTGAGTAAAGAGACAATATTTTATCATATACTTTCCATTACTACAGTTTTCATAGTAGTTGATTGATTTTATGCTCATGTTTGTTTGCCGACAGTCGTAAGTCTAGCAAAGGGCCAAGTTATCGGAATGAAATTTGCATATTTTGTTTCATTACAATGAGTTTTGTTGACCAGTACCTTTTTTCTAGCATACTCTCTCTCTCTCTCTCTCTCTCTCTCTCTCTCTCTCTGTGGTCATTAGCAGGAAAGGTTACCCATTTGCAACTGGCTGAACTCAGTTACATTTGCTTCGACGCGAACTGCCCGGACCGGAGATCATGTGATTTGGGAGTGTAACTGTACCATTTAGCATCCTACTGATGTTTTTAAAATTTGGTTCTTTTTTAAATTTTTTTATTTTTGCTTTTGTTTATGAATTTGTGCATAGATCCAGTAAAGCAATATGCATGACTTGCCGGATGTGTAAATTTGAATACTATAGACAAGTGAGTCATTATTTTGTTTTGAAGGGTAACATTTATAGATAATTGTTGAAGAGTTTTTGTCTACTAAATTATATGTGTATGTATATATATATATATATATATATATATATATATATATATATATATATATATATATATATATATACATATGTATGTATATATATATATATATATATGTATGTGTGTATATACATAGACATATGTATATATTATGTGTGTGTTTTTGTGTTTGTACCAGAACCAGTTTTAGGTGTACACAAACACAGTCATAAAACAAACTTTCATTTCTGTCACCACGCTCAAGTCATATGCAACCTACATTCTTTAATAAATGCATTTGTGCTTGCAGTTCCGTACATATGCACCTTTTTTTTTTTTTTTTGAAGCGTACGTGTATACATTGCTTAGAAGGAATAGTATTGATTTTATATGCTGGGTTAAATACTACATCCTCCGTTCCAGCTGCTGAACCTGAAATGAAACACTGCGGCTGTCAGCTCGAAAAATGCAAAGTACATTTAGTGTTGTCACGTCCTGTGACTGTAATAGGTGCAAATTAATTGATTCATTAAGCCTTTTTGAATTGCAAATTTGATATTTACATTGCGGCAACAAACACTCGCCTCCGCTTTGAACGTTTCCCCCGTTACTATTGCATTTTAAAACACTTTTCATTGTTAAATTCGCCCTTCGTTTTCACGGCCGTTGTGAAATACCATTAACCTGGCGAGAGGTATCATTTACAAACACACATGCACACACACACACACACACACACACACATATATATATATATATATATATATATATATATATATATATATATATATATATATATATATATATATATACATATACGTACACCTTTATATTAATTTTTATCCCACACACACACGCACACACACTCCACACACACACACACACGTATATATGTATGTATGTATGTATGTATGTATGTATGTATGTATGTATGTATGTATATGCCTGTTTAATCAGTTAGATTTGGCGTGTATAAAAGGAACAGAATATCCTTTTTCTTTTTGTTTGTACAACTCCGTATGATAAAATTGCGCAAAAAATTACAAGTAGGAAAAGAAGCTCAGTAGCTTGGTCATCATAAGGGTTACATGAAATTGACTCAGAGAAAGGCAGAATTCTCTTACTCTTTGGCACTATCTGTCTCGCTTCTTTTTAGGATGCTTAATCTTATTCAGGTTATTTATTTATTTGTTTGTGTACAGCACCAAGTTGTTTACATATTTCTTTGATTGTATTCTTATATGATATTTGTACGGTTTTACTCTTAAGTATTCTTTGGTCAGACTCCCAAATTAGTGATGAATACTAATATTATACTGGTATGGCCGCACACCCTATATCAGTATTATGTTGATTGAAGTGACCGATTCAGGTGTATTATTTGTTTTTATTTATTTGTATTTATTTACTTTTACGTTTAACGTTGTTGAAATCTTACATAATACTAGCAAAATTCATGGGTGGAATATATACCGCTTCCTAATATTATTTATTTATCTGAACGTACGTTTCAGTTTTACGTTACTATTCATCTAAAATGTACAAATAAAGGACTGTTATACTTTAGATCAAGCCAGCCACATGCACAAGCTCTTGCTTGCATAGCAGCCTGTAATCCAAATAAAGGTTGCATGGCTTAGATTATTCTATACCACTACGTACGACCCTTGACCTAGGTGTGGTAAGGTGTGAAATGGTGAAGGAGGCCCGGTATGAACCTCAGGATTCTTGGCAACCACCCATGGCAAACCCATGGCGATACGGATAAATGGTTGTTACCTTAAATTTACCAGCGTCCTTCGGCCCATAGCTGCAACCCCTTTCATCTCTTTTGCTGTACCTTCATTCATATTCTTTCTTCCATCGTACTTTCCACCCTCTTCTAACAATTGTTTCATAATGCAACTACGAGATTTTCCTCCTGTTACACCTTTTAAACCTCTTGCTCTCTATTTTCCTTTTACCGCTGAATGACCTCATAGGTCCTAGTACTTGGCCCTCGGCCTAAATTGTTATTCAATCTATCTTGCCTTCAGGTAAGTGTGTTAAGGTGTTGTTGAAGGGTTAAAATGCCAGTCAGCGGAGGCAATTAATGAATTGTTGCTGTTTTAGATTACGCTGGCCTCATACCACTGGCAAGGTCTAGAGAATACAAGGTCTTCTCACGCGCAGGATTAACGGTTAAGGGGAGATGGGAGTTAAGAAACGATGACGTCACGCGGTCTCACTTGCTTCACCTCTGCCCAAGCTCTGTACAAATGGGACAACTTTTCTCCTGTTTCCTCGTTGACTCTTTTTAATATTAAAAATTATGATTCATTCTTTAGGAAACAAAGCACATGTTGACCATATTCATTTCTATACGTGTATTCATCCAAATAATTACAACTGGAACTGAAAACGAAAAACATTTTCACTCTAATATACAACTCACACTCAAATACACATATACGAGTACATGTATACATAAGGTTAACAATTATACAATTATGTGACCAACTTTTTCGGTATGTTTACAATAATAACAAATAAATATCTTTTCCATCGATTTTAAATGCTCCAAAAATTCGGGTCGGGGTTTCATTAGCTTCTCATTTTGTTCTACTTATAGTGCCGATCCTTGTGCCATCTCCTTCGGTTCTTTAGTTCCTAAAAAGTCATACTCAGGGAAACTTACGGGCTACAAAACCACCCACATATTGTATGCCTCCTTCTTCAGTTTTGTCTTCTTTTGTCACCCTGCAATTCCTCCATTGGCAAACGAAACAATATTGCCGATAAACTTAACGCTTTCTGAAGAAATGTTTCTTCAGTCTCGTAAGAAGTGCTTTCTTTAGTTATCAAGTTAGAAATGAGACCTCAGTCATATTATCGCTAATGCAATTTCAACATTGTATTTTGCGCCTCATAGAGTTCTCTTTTTTCCAGGAGATGGGCTCAAACTCGGCGCTTAAATTCAACAGGTGATGGTGCTGATGACATGCACCCATTTACCGTGTGTATACAGCCAAAAAGTGTTCAGTCCATCTCGATTCAACCTATGAATCAAGATGTATGATATTGCAAAATTTCACCCTAACATCCCCAAAAGTTCGTTAGAGATTTGCAAGGTATCACGAGGCCTTTTTGGAAAGGGTAAGTCCTTTTCCTCCCAGACTTTTCATTGTTCTGGATAGGTGTATCATCTCTTGCAATGTTTTGTTTTGGTTTCTAAGATTAGCCCGTAAGCATTCCGTGTTGTTTTTTGGTTTCTAAGATTAGCCTGTAAGCATTCTGTGAAGACTCTATCGAAAGGCACTCCAGAACTGAATAAATCAAACCACTTATCAACAAGGCAAATGAACTGGATTGCACTCTCCCAGCCTATCCACAATCAGACCTTTTTCTCCGAAGTGTTTGATGATTTTTGTGAGTGGCAGAGTAACTGTAACGCTAATTTCACTGTCGTACCCTCCATACCCGTAACACTTAAATGCTTTTTCAAATAGTTGTCGAGTTATCATTTAGATCACCTTTACTTTTCTTAATTAGTTACCTGACTCAATGTAAGCAGTCCTAAAGTCCGATAACCTAGATCCATGGTCTGAGAAAGTGAAGTGTTTGTGATGAGTTTTATCATGGGAGGCATCGGCAAATACATGTATTTCCCTGCAATAATCCGCAGGATTAACAATGTTAGATTAGCCTAGTTACGCCATTGCCTACTGAATTCCATAACCTTATATTTGTTGCCCCAAGTCATGAACCATACCAACTATAGAAATCCAGCTCTCATTTATCTTAATGATGAATTCAAATAGAGAATTTTAGTTATATCGGTGTCGAAATTACAATGAATAAGCGGTTTCCAAGGTCTGACATTTACACATTGCACTTTTGAGCTAGGTTCATATAAAGCATCTGTGCTTTTATCATAACTCATATTTTTGCGACACTACACTTTTTCGTCCATAGGAAATCTATGAAGAATTAGATACCTATTTTTTCATATTTTCAAAGTACCCGTTTACTGCACAAGATTTGGCTCATATCACTTAAACTGTCTAAATTGCAGCAAGAAAAAATATAAGGCCGCTATTACGGACAATATCAATACCAGACATGTGGAAGCAAGGCTAGTGTTTGTAAACGAACTGATCAGTCAGAGATTACTAAGGACCGTGAGTAGACTGCTTGACGTCACAACTCTACCATTAGATCCCACTTTTGGTCAGCTGTGAGAAGACCTTTGTATTTCTAGACCTTGCCACCAAAGCTCTTGCTCGTGTAGCAGTTTATAGGACAGAAGAAGGCATGGCATTGTTTTTGGAAACTCATGTGAGTTGCATTGAAGCAAGAGTTGTCATGAGGTGATATGTTTCTTTCCTATGATTGGTCGGTTCTTCATTTCGCAGAATCTCTCTTGAATGTGTGACTGCATAGATGGTATTCATGGCCAAGGCTGGGCGTGTGTGGCTGGAGGCAGGATTTTTTCGATAATCGCCCATGACGGATTGATACTCAGTGCGGGGCCTTCCTGAAAGATTCTTGATGAAGGCGGTAAGTACTTTGCCTCAATGAAGGAAGGGAAACAATTCGAAGGTCCATGTTGCTCAGAACAACAGGGTCAGCATTGGTAGGATCTCAACCACCTGTTATGTATACAGGGTAGTCTAGACAACCTTGATGTGCTTAAACCTTCCAACTCCACCCCTCCATCCTCCTCCTCCTCCTCCTCCTCCTCCTCCCACGCAGCTACAAAACCAGTCACCATCTCCTGGAGATTGCATGATGTGATTTAACAAAAACAATCTCATACCTTTAAAGCAGTGGTTCTTAACCTGGGGTACCTGTACCCCCAAGGGCTACGAAACCTTAAACCTGGGGGTACGAGACATGTTAGCCAGTGCAATGGTACTGTATATATACTGTATATTTATCGTATGTTTGTATTGTATTTATATTGGATGGGGATACGAAAACATTTTCTGAGATATCAAGGGGTACTGGCACTGAAAAAGTTTAAGAACCACTGCTTTAAAGGGTGCAGAAGTAACATGAAACCTAAATGTTAAAACGTTAATAGAAATAAATAAAATATCACTAAGAAATATTATGTATCCCCCCCCCATGAATTTTTGGACGTATTATAAATGATTTACCTCAAATAGATAAATCCTTTTCAGAAATGATACTGAAAATACAAATAAAGAACTGACTGCAGTTGATATGGCCTTTTCGATCAAAAATAATAATTTTCATCATTGTCATCATGGGAAAAGTATGAATTTCTTGTTAATTTTACTGACAGTGAACCTACCGTCTCTTCTAAATGACAAGAGCATAACAACTGTCTAGGAGACCCTCCACAGACAAAGGATTCTAACAAAACTGTTTAATCTTGTGTATATCGGTTCCAAAATAATATATGGAAACGACATTCATTAGGATCAGTTCAGCATTCGTGAGGGCTCTCGTTCCTATGGAGCCAGAATAAAGGAACCCATACAGGCTCTTCAATCAGACCACAGAATTAGGCTTTCAGGGATGGCCTATTTGCTAACCCCCTCCCCCTTACGCAGTGCGAGTCCCCTCCCCCCGTACACGACGACTGAGGCCACCGGTTTAATAAGCCTCGGAGATCAAAGGTTTGCTTGACTTCATGCATTAAAAACTCTCTCTCCGTCCGTCTGCCTGCACAACGCGCACCAATTTTTTTTATCATTTTCAGGGCAAAAATTATTCCTTTTAAAGGATTGTTAACTCTTGGTATTAAAGGGTTGTTAACTCTTGGGATTGAAGGTTGTTAACGCTTGGTATTATTAAAGGGTTATTAACTCTTGTTATTAAAGGGTATTGTTAACCCTTGGTATTAAAGGGTTGTTAACTCTTGGTATTAAAGGGTTGTTAAAGCTTTCCATTGAAGGTTCTTAACGCTTGGTATTAAAAGGTTATTAACGCTTGGTATTAAAGGGTTGTTAACGCTTGGTATTAAAAGGTCGTTAACTCTTGATATCACAGTCAACCTTGAACGGAACGTCATTTTAATTTTGTGAATGTTCAGCAGTGGAAGTTACTCCTTAATAAATTATTTTGAAAACCGGATCGAGATTGTCCAGTAAGCTGATCTTGATTGTTCCTGCTCTGGAAAGTAGGCGAACCGTAATCTTACTTTCAGAGAGACTTTTAAAAGCGAATGTACGGATTCTGAGACTAGGAAAGAAAATGGATGGTACAGCGTAGTACTGTACGAAATATACAACCAAGGTGCCAAGGTGTATGTTCAGCCCTTGGATAAAACATGCACCTGTTTGTCAATTTTGCGCAGGGTGTTTGATCTCATATTTATGAAGTCTTTTTAAGTCCTTGACTGCAGCTCCAAATGCTTTAACTTTCCATTTTTGTACTTTCTTAATATTCACTACAAAATATAACTTCCAGTACCTTGCTATAACGCAAGCACAGATAGCTGTCAATGTATTGAGAGATTGTGATGACCATTTCACCTCTTCTTCTCTCTCTCTCTCTCTCTCTCTCTCTCTCTCTCTCTCTCTCTCTCTCTCTCTCTCTCACCAAGACCACAGAGAACCAGTTACCGTATGAACATCTCTCTCTCTCTCTCTCTCTCTCTCTCTCTCTCTCTCTCTCTCTCTCTCTCTCTCTCTCAAGCCCAGATGGATGAAAATGTATACCATCTCTTTCGTGATGACCAGTTCACCTCTCTCTCTCTCCCTCTGTGTGTGTGTGTGTGTTTTGGTCCTCTCTCTCTCTCTCTCTCTCTCTCTCTCTCTCTCTCTCTCTCTCTCTCTCTCTCTCTCTCTCTCTCAGTTTTATTTTTTTCTCTTTCCATCTAGCAATAGCACGGAGGTTCTTTAGAAAATCCTCCTCTGTACCTCAGACGCCATTAGCTTTCTAACGACCCGGGGAACAAGGTATTAAGGTAAATCTTTTGAGCTGTGTTATGCTTGCAGTCTTCCCAGGGGTGCCCTTTTCTTCCTCCCCATCCCCACCCCTTCACTCCACAATGCTTGTCGACCCCACCCTCCAGTGCGGCTCTCAGGGGTCCTGTTTCCTCCCCTCACATGACCACGTGTGCGTGGCGACTTCTTACTTTACCTCGGTGGTGTATCACTTTCTGTTGATGTCTGATGACCCTGATTGATATATTAGTTTCTATTGGTATAATAGTTTCTATTGATGTCTGATGACCCTGAGTGATATATTAGTTTCTATTGGTATAATAGTTTCTATTGATGTCTGATGACCCTGATTGATATATTAGTTTCTATTGGTATAATAGTTTCTATTGATGTCTGATGACCCTGATTGATATATTAGTTTCTATTGGTATATTAGTTTCTATTGATGTCTGATGACCCTGATTGATATATTAGTTTTTATTGGTATAATAGTTTCTATTGATGTCTGATGACCCTGATTGATATATTAGTTTCTATTGGTATATTAGTTTCTATTGATGTCTGACGACCCTGATTGACATATTAGTTTCTATTGGTATACAGTAATAGTTTCTACTGATGTGTGACGACCCTGATTGACATATTAGTTTCTATTGGTATAATAGTTTCTATTGATGTCTGACGACCATGAGTGATATATTAGTTTCTATTGGTATAATAGTTTCTATTGATGTCTGATGACCCTGATTGATATATTAGTTTCTATTGGTATATTGGTTTCTATTGATGTCTCATGACCCTGATTGATATATTAGTTTCTATTGGTATATTAGTTTCTATTGATTTCTGATGACCCTGATTGATATATTAGTTTCTATTGGTATAATGTTTTCTATTGATGTCTGATGACCCTGATTGATATATTAGTTTCTATTGGTATAGTAGTTTCTATTGATGTCTGGTGACCCTGATTGATATATTAGTTTCTATTGGTATATTAGTTTCTATTGATGTCTGATGACCCTGATTGATATATTAGTTTCTGTTGGTATATTGGTTTCTATTGATGTCTGATGACCCTGACTGATATTGTTAAGTGCGATCTTTATGACTATACGAAAATGAATCTTGGTACACAATAAAATTATGTCTGAAAGAATATGTCGATTTGAGAATGAAGCTTTAAGAAGGAGTCAGAATGCTGTGATTGCAATGATAACAGTTACACATTTCTTGTGTGAATGTCCAAAGTGTAATCACCAGCGGCCATCTAGTTTTGGAAATAAATCGATCAGTGAAATTTCGTCAGAGACTTTAACATTTCAATTAATCCAATTGTCAACTTTTTGAAAAATTGTAATTTAATTGACAATGTTAAACAAATAATATAAGTAAAAACAAATCCTTCATGCCAGGCCTGTGAGAGCTGATAATCAGCTCAGTGGTTTGATAAAACTATAATAATAATAATAATAATAATAATAATAATAATAATAATAATAATAATAATAATAATAATAATACGAGGCTTACGGAACTTTCCATACTAGATGAGGTAGTGAAAATGGGAAATGTAGATGGTCTGGACATGTCCGTCACACAGATATAGCAAAATGGGATCCTGTGGAAACCTGAAGAGTTAGATAATCTAGGCTTGCTAGGATTAAGACTGTGAGACTTGAGGTCAAAGGTCACTGGAGATTTGTGGAGGTTAAAGCACAGGCAAGACAAGAGTGGCGGAATTTTAAAGCTGCCCCGAAGAATAATGATGATGATGGTCATGATGATTATGATGATGATGATAGGTAATGCAGTGTGAATGTAGCCATGGGTAGAGTAATTAAATTTAGTTTTGGTTTCCTTTGTGATTTGTCAGTTTAATTTTACGGTCATTGAATTTACTAAAATAAAAGTATCTGATATTATATAATCTTTGTATTATATCCCTGGAGGGCAACCTGGATCGACGTAAAGACATCATAGTTGCGATCATCATTAGGCAAAAAAAAAAAAAGTATAAAGTCAGTCTGCTAAGCATCCTGTGCGCTCTGTTTGTAGAGATGACCATTAAGAAAATAAGCAGCTTATGATAGGTAGAGAAAGAGTGGAGGGTGGGAGATGGGGGCGGGGAAAGGTGGAGGGAGGAGTGGGGAGTAGGATTACTCCGCCAGCAATAATACCAACAAAAATTCAGCATGTGTTGAAAGCATTCCTTGAGAAAAATGAAGAGTGCGCGAGGGGTAGGGATGAGAGGGGAGGGGGGAGTTGATTTCGGGTGGGAGGAAGGGGGGAGGGTGAGGAAGGAGCCTAGTCGTAGGAAAATGAAATCCTTTCGTAACTGGAATTTTGAGAAGAGCTTATGTCTTGAGTAATGACTCTCGAGCAGCGTGAAAGAAGCTGAAGGGGAGAAACAGAAAATAAAAAGATGATCTTTGTGCTACAAGGGGCTTGTTACTTCAGTGACGCGTCCTGTTTGAAACATGTGGGGATTTGGGAGGTCTTGCATTTGAATTGTAATTACGAGGAAAGGCACCGACGCGCTCTGAAAAGGATTTTGACATTGAAACATGGCGGTTTTGTGGGTCTTGTTTTTGGAAAAAGTAATTAGAATGAAGGCTGGGGCATTACGAGAGGCGTTTAATTAAATTATTTTTGGTTTAATTTTAATGTTTATGTATACTTTTATTCATTTATTCATTTGCGGAGAGGCTTTCTTAGACACGTCCTTGTCTGTGTCTACAGGAAAGAGTACGTGAAGCTTGAAGGGAGAAGCTTGCATGGTTGAGAGAGAGAGAGAGAGAGAGAGAATGTCACGCCGTCTCCCTCCCCTTTATATGGTTTACACTTGGACGGAACATTTAATATTCTAATCTAGTGATTAATATTTCTGATCTTCACTACTTTTTTCCCTCCTCTACCTTTGACCCACAAAGGTGGAATAACAGCTAGGTACCTTATTCAGTGCTTAGGTCAACAGAGACAAAGGATTTTAGTGAACGCTCCCATTTGTCCCTTCTCATCCTCAGAGAGAGAGAGAGAGAGAGAGAGAGAGAGAGAGAGAGAGAGATAGGAGAATCTGTGATGGGATAAAGGAAGGTAGAAGAGAGAGAGAGAGAGAGAGAGAGGAGAGAGAGAGAGAGAGAGAGAGAGAGTTTTAGGTAACTGGATGATAAACGATGAGAGAGAGAGAGAGAATCTCTGGGATAAATGGAAGGTAAACGGTGAGAGAGAGAGAGAAAAAGAGAGAGAGAGAGAGAGAGAATCTTTAGGGTAAGTGGACGATAAACGATGAGAGAGAGAGAGAGAGAGAGAGAGAGAGAGAGAGAGAGAGAGAGAATCTCTGGGATAAATGGAAGGTAAACGGTGCAGTTAGGGGATATCGGAGGTTGGGTAGGGGAGGGAGTGGGGAGGGGCGGTAAAGCTGGTTATGATTCGAATTCCCAAGAAAGTGTCTTGGGAGGTGTTTGCGCCAAGTCTTTATTGTTATGAAGGCCATTGAGTTTTTCATTTGCAATGAGTAAGACGGAAAACGAGTCTTAGCAGAAACTTCTTTAAAAAAAACCTTTTTTAAAATTTTTTTTTTAAATGAAGGGAGAATTTTGCATTTCTGCTAATGTAATTCATTTGCTCATTTTGAATTTCGAGTCTGTGTGGGTACGTGTGTGTTTCACTCGTATACTGTTGCATTTGTGACGGCAGTTAAATTGCGCGCTCACTCTCTCGCTCTCATATATATATATATATATATATATATATATATATATATATATATATATATATATATATATATATATAATGTATGTATATGTATGTATGTATGTATATACATGTATATATATTGTATAAATATTTTGTGTGTATGTATGTATATGAAGGATATACACACACACACACATATATATATATATGTATATACATATATATATGTGTGTGTGTTGTGTGTGTGTATACATACGTGTGTTCGAAAGTAATATGAATTATAACTAATCATACGAATGCATTTCTAAATTACACGTTTTCCATGAAGGCTAACGCTTCGACATTTCACCTTATAATGAAAGAGTATGTAACAAGATAATATATAACGGCGCCTGATAATAGCTTCGTACTGGAAATGTCACGTTAGTAATCCGAATCAGATTACGGATTTTGACAACCGAATCAAAATTAATCATGTCGGGTGTAATTAGATTTTTGTCGCACACGCACGCGATGACCTGCTGTCGTTCCTGTTGGTTTTTCGTTTTGTTGCTGTTAATTTCTTTTGCCGTCATCACCCCCGTAGCGGGGTAGTGCCGGCAGTGCATCTCATGCGGTGCACTGTAGGCATTACTCAAGGTTCTATATAGCGTCCCTCGTTGGGAGAGTCGGTAGAGTTGTCGGCTAATACTCGCTAGGCCCGAGTTCGAGTCTCCGGTCGGCTAATGAAGAATGAGAGGAATTTATTTCTGGTGATAGAAATTCATTTCTCGCTATAATGTGGTTCGGATTCCACAATAAGCTGTAGGTCCCGTTGCTAGGTAACCAGTTGGTTCTTAACCTCGTAAAATAAGTCTAATCCATCGGGCCAGCCCTCTCTAGGAGAGCTGTTAATCAGTCATTGGTCTGGTTAAACTAAGGTATACTTAACTTCGGCACCTAGATGCAACCTCTTTCATTCTTTTTCGTGTACCTTCGTTCATATTATCTTTCTTCCATCTTACTTTCCATCCTCTCCTAAAAATTGGGGTTTTCCTCCTGTTACACCTTTCAGACCTTTTACTGTCAGTTTCCGTCTCAGCGCTGAATGACCTTAGATCCCAGCGCTTATCCTTTGGTCTAAATTCCATATTCTATTCTATTCTGTTCTATTGCCGTCACTGCTATAATTATTATTGAAGGCTTTTGATCACTGGAAAGTCTCGTAAAACTGTTAGAAATTCATGATTTCACCATTTACCTTTGGTAGTCGGGTCTCCTTGTGACCCATTACCACCTCCTTCAGATCCTCTCTGTCTGAGCCCAGTCATGGTAATCTTCAGTCACGCCCATCGCAGCCTGAATAAGAGATTGATTGATTGATTATAGGTACTAAAACTGGCGTTACAACACCAAAGTTATTGACGCCGTGATAAATTATAAAAGGAAATTCAAAAATTAAATTTGGGTAGTAGTTTCATATGACAAATATGTAACAAAATGTGTGTGTGTGTGTGTGTGTACTGTCTAATCATATCAGTTCACACATTAAGAGCTCCAGTTCCCTTGGAATCTGTACTGAATTATAAAACTCCTTCATATTGAAGCAACGAACATCAAATACATTTTATTTTTTATATAAAGATACCTTATATTGAGCTACAGATGAGATACGACGGTTATTTTCAGGAGTCAAAGACTTTTTGAAAATACTGGTATATTTGAACACAAACTTCACTTCCATCACAGAAAATACTGGTATATTTGAACACAAACTTCACTTCCATCACATAAGCTTTTAGTTACACTCGGCGACTTATTTTCTGCACCGTACATTATCAATACATTATCAACACAAACCACACTGGCTTCGTATGGATTCTCTGTAAACCTTTTGTAGGTCCGTGTGCATGCCATCCACTTAGAAACTTCCCAGAGAACTGTTTCATAGCAAGCCTTTCATCCATACACATTTTTCCTTGTCTAAACCCACACTGCTCTTCAGCTATCAATCCTTCTGTCGTCTCTCTTGTTCAATTAAAAACTGCCACACACCTTCCGTGGTATAGTAAATAAAGTTACGCCCCTAATTTTTATTTTCTCCTAAGTCACCTTTGCATTTTACTTCAGAATCTTTCCCTCATCCATAGTATCGCCCACCTTTTTTTTTTCTTTTTAATTACGTGATTTTTTTTCTCATTCTCTCTTTGTCTTTATGTCCTTTTTATCCACTATATTATCGCGCAGTACATGATCTACCGCTACGCCTTGAAATTGCACTTCAGTTAATCTCTTTTTACATTAGAATTGTGATTTTGCAAAGTGAATGCTTTTCTCAAGAATATTGAGCAAGCAACCTTTTCAAGTTCAATATCTATATCCCAGACCACTGAGCTGGTTAACAGCTCTAGAAGGATGACTTATTTTTACGTGGCTTAACCTGACTTAGCAACGGGACCTGCTTATTGTGGAATCCGAAATTATGATTACTATCACCATGAATTCCCGGTTGACTCGAAAACTATAATAATTTGGAAACGGAAAATGCTATATGAACTGATCGCGAATAGTTGGTGATTTGTACTTTCATCACAGGAAATTGGGTCGTGCAAAATTTATCGCACATGGGCAAAGTAAATCCTTTGAAGTTTCTTGATAAACGTAGGTAAACCAAATAGCGTGACCCGTTAGCTTCCAAGGAAATAAATGATGGCCCCTCTTACTCTCTCGGAAGAGCGAGTGATGTCTCATTTAACTGAATCAATATGCTATTGTGCCCTAAGGGAACTTAACATATTCATCCCCCCTCGGGAATGCGTGTGTGATTTAAGCTCCTCTGCCAAGGGGGGATTAAAACGTTATACTATTGTGTTGGCTGGGGTGCTAAGTTGGTACTATGTGATATTATATATATACTCTTTTGCCTCTTGGGAAGAAGATTTAGCGCCCCCTCTTCTTTGTAAGCTTTGTGAACAGAAGAATCCTCATTATTTTATTGTGGTGGGAGTTTGAAGTGGTTAGTAGCAGTCACCACTCTTATAAAGTGAAAGCTGAAATGGCTTGCTTGAAATCGCTCTCGGGTCCAAATGTTATCAACACCTAACTACACTCTCTCTTTTCCAATGGAATGCATATATATATATATATATATATATATATATATATATATATATATATATATATATATATATATATATATATATATATATATATATATATATTATAATTTATATATATTTTATATATATATATATTATAATTTATATAGGGGCTGATTCTGCATCGCGATCAAAACCTAGGTTCTGAGACTGAAATAAGGGCGCTACCGACAGAACCTGACCTGGTTCAGTTTGTAGTGACCTTGCCTTCAATTGAGAGACCTGGGTCTGATCCCGATGTCGGTCAGGAGTTTATATCCGTTCCACACGTGATTGTGTGTTGATTACTTTATATATATATACAGTATATATATATGTATATTATATATAATTATGTGTATATATGGGCATATAATATACTGTATAATATATATATATATATATATATATATAATATATTATATATATATATATATATATTTATATATAAACATATATATATATATATTATATATATATATATATATATTATATATATATATATATATATATAATATATATATATATTTATTTATATATAAACATATATATGTACATATGCGAATGTATGCATGGTATTTCCATGATGAGACCATTTAACCTAAAGCAGTTACTTTCAGAAGATTGGTTTCTCAATTTTGAATGCTTTTAAAAACCGGTTTACTCCTAGATGTATTGTTCAAGTGACAACCGGCCCCGGGCGTCTCTTGAAAAGCGTCCGCTGAGAGAGAATGTTTACATCGTCATATAGAGCTCACAATTTTAATGGGCTTTTTCTGGGTAAAGTGAAGTATACCTTAGTTTAACCTAGACTAGTGAGCTGTTTAACAGCTCTCCTAGGGCTGGCCCGAAGGATTAGACTTATTTTACGTTACCTAGCAACGGGACCGACAGCTTATTGTGGATCTGAACCACATTATAGCGAGAAACGAATTTTTATCACCAGAAATAAATTCCTCTAATTCTTCATTGGCCAGTCGGAGATTCGAACTCGGGCCCAGCAGAGTGCTATCCGAGAACGGTACCGACGAGTCCAACGAGGAACTAGAATAGGTTTGTCTTTACAAGCAACAGAAAAGACCGTCGATTGCTTCCAAAAGCAAAAAGACTGACATTGATGCCATTAAAAAAAAATCTGTATGGAATGAGGAAAATTTGCTGGAGCATCAAAAAGATATAAATTTTTTTTTATGTTCTTTAGGTAATGGAGTTTGCAGTAGCATATGTTGATGAAATGCGTTGCCATCACGATGTAAACGTATTTGTACTGCTCATTATGAATTTATTTTAGAAATACTCTTTTACAGGGATTTCGACTTTTTTTTTAGGGTTTTCATTAATAGCATTCCATATTTGATACGAAATGTAAAAACGTATGGACGCTCAAATTTCCCCTAAAATGTATAAACTATTTTTTGATGAAAATTAATTAGGCCTATACAGGATTTTTTTTTTGCATGGCAGAAAAAAATATTTGAATATTTTTTAACTTAATTGAGATATGAGTTTCATCATAATAATGTTAAGACCTGTGTAATTTGTTTCCAAATAATTTATTTGAATGGAAAAGTGCAGGTACATTTCGGTGTAGCAAATATTAAAATTTTTGTCCGGGAAATGAATTCATAATTGTACCTGTAAGATTTATATGACTAGAATGGTACACAGAAGTCCCTCCGAAATTTTACATTAGTGGGAGATTTTCATTCGCCCATCAAGGAAGCAATAATGGGAAATGGTTTGTTAATTGGGGTCGTTAAATGACTTATAGTTCCGGCGACGTTCATAATTTTCTTTTAAGAAAAAAGTACTCGTATTATTTAGACCGTTGTAGAGATTTTTTCTGGACTACCAAAAAATTATCGAGCGTATACAGTGTCATATTTTTAGTTTCCTGTAAAAGAAAACTATTGAGATGGTTTTGTCTGTCCGTCCTCAGATCTTACAAACTACTGAGGCTAGAGGGCTGCAAATTGGTATGTTGATCATCCATCATCCACCCTCCAGTCATCAAACATACCAAATTGCAGCCCTCTAGCCTTAGTAGTTTTTATTTTATTTAAGGTTAAATTTGGCCATAATCCTACTTCTGGCACCACTATGGGTACCAACAACACAGGCACCGCTAGAGGTACCAACAACACAGGCCACCACCGGGCCGGTCTGAAAATTTCATGGGCCGTGGCTAAGATTTTCATGAGCCGTGGCTGAGCGTTTCATGCAGAATTATACGCTGTACAGAAAACTCGATTGCGCCGAAGAGACATCGACGCATTTTTTACTTGTTTTTTATTATGCATCATTCTCATGCCGCCTAATGAGGTCTTGCAATGTTAGACATGTTTTTGTAGTCAGTCTTCCTATTAGTAGTTAGTAGCAGACAGCTCATAAACAGCTCATCGCCCCTTGAGAGACTAAGCTGCATGAACTGGATCTGGGGGAACAATGTATGTGATATTTATTTCGTTTCGTAATTTTAATCCAGTCGTTCACATACATAGGTAAATACTTGCATAAACGCAACAGACACACGCACACGCGCGCGCACGCATACACACATGTACATACACACTCACATACACAGGTATGCTAAGCCCGAAACTGTATTAGTTTACGTATGTATTTATACGAAATGTTTGTGTGTGTGTAGGTGTATATACACACACATATATATATATGTATATATATGTATATGTGTGTGTCCATGTGATTATATATATATATATATATATATATATATATTATATATATATATATATCTTATGGATGTGTGTGCACGTGTGAGTTTATGTAAGTATTTATCTATGTATGCATGTATGTGAACGACTGAATTAAAATCACGAAAGCAAATAAATACCTAAATACATTGTTCCCTCACTTGCAGTTCACGTAA
>NC_089793.1:28895323-28900323 GCF_040412425.1 Macrobrachium rosenbergii | reverse complement strand
CGACTGACCTAAAAGACTTGATGGTAATAACCTTTCTTTGCGCTTATTTGAGCAAGATTACATTACTCACGCTTCCATTTTCAGTCCGAAAGAGACGCGTCTTTGGCGACGGATAACTTAATTCCCCGACGAAAGTGTTATTCCTTTTAGCTGTGAGTGGATCTTCATGAATATTCAACAAAAGTTTTATGGAAATAAATGTGGCACCTTTCTTCACCTGATGGTGAAGCGGAAATAATGCCTTACACTTCATTTAATCTTGTCACCGTTTTCCCTCTTTGCGCACGAACGTAAACGCAAACATACACACACGCACACACAGTCGGTCACTGTCATACATACATACATACATACATACATACATTATATATTATATATATATATATATATATATATATATATATATATATATATATATATATATATATTTACACACACATTACATATATATATATATATATATATATATATATATATATATATATATATATATATATATATATATGTTCATATTAATCGTATAAGGCTTCAATGAGACGTGATAGTGTAGATTCAAGATTCTTAATATGCAAAGTACAAGCTTTCGAAGACTTACATTCTTCTTCTTCAGGTACTGACAAGCTTTTAAAACAAGTAATATGAATATATAAATATATATATATATATATATATATATATATATATATATATATATATATATATATATATATATATATATATATATACCCAGTGAAGTTGTTTATATTATTTTGTGATTATATATACATATATTGCAAAAATTAGATATATATGTACATATATATTATATATATATATATATATATATATATATATATATATATATACATACATATACATATTATTGGAAAATATAGCATTAACTTTCTACCTTTTTAGCGTTTTTATGCTCATTTTATTAGAAGGAATTCTGTTTTTACAGAAAATATTTTCATTTCACACTATATATATATATATATATATATATATATATATATATATATATATATATATATATATATATATATATATATATATATATATATATATACACACACACAAAATATATAAATAATGTAATATTTTTATTTGTTTATTTATTTACACATTTCTTTATTTGCAACCTTCGAATCAGATGTTTTTGTGAATAATGATTCTCGAACGTAATTTTAATTCTGAAAAGGCTATATTTTCATTGATCATAGCAAGAAGTCGGTCAGCAACTCGATATTTCATGGTTTTATGTTTTAGTTGGCCAATTGCTGGATGAGCCATTTATTCCCTCTTCGAACCAATATGAGCTTTACAGAGAAAGACATCAGGGAAAGATATCACTAAACTTCGAAAGACATTTCGGTTGCTGAGGCAGCTAACATTGAAGATGAACTTCACTTCCGCTGTCTCTCTCTTCGTTCAGCTTCATATTCTTTCAACTTGCAACATGTTCGTTCAACTTCATATTATTTTTATGAGTTCTTCATTGGAAGGGTGGGTAGAGCTCTCAGCAGCACGCTGTTGGCCCAGCGTTCGACTCTCCGACCCAATGAAAATTAGAGGAATTTATTTCTGGTGATAGAAATTCATTTCTCGTCGTAATGTGGTTCGGATTCCACACAATAAGCTGTAGGTCCCGTTGCTAGTAACCAGTCGGTTCTAGCCACGTAAAATAAATCTAATCCTTCAGGCCAGCCCTAGGAGAGCTGTTTATCAGCTCAGTGGTCTGGTTAAACTAAGATATACTTAACTTTTTAACTTTTTACATTTAGGGAAGACTGAATTATTGCTTAGGATTTCATCGTTCGACATCCCCCAGACCAAGGCAGCGTTGAATTTTGTCAAGTCTTTTCTCAGAATTGAGAGATGTTTGTCAGTTAACCATTTTGTCCTGATATAAGTATATACGTTAGGATCCAGTTTTGAGGTCATCATCCAGTATGCTTTGGTATGCCTATGACCTGTTGGTTTGAATATGATATTCCACCGAAATGAGATGTTATGTTTTAAGAGTGTGGGATACTGCCAAACATAAAACTCTTTCGTCTTCTTAATTTAAGTCCCGGAGGAGGGGGTAGCGCCGTCAGTGCACCTCACTGGGTGCACTGTAGGCATTACTAAAGATTCTTTGCAGCGTCCCTTCGGTCCCTAGCTGTACATCAATTCATATTATCTTTCTTCCATTATGCTATCCAGCTTCTCCTAACGATTATTTCATAGTGCAACTGCGAGGTTATCCTCCTGTTACACCTTTGAAACCTTTTACTCTCAATTTTCCTTTCAGCGCTGAATGACCTCATAGGCCCCAATGTTTGGCTTTTGGCCTAAACTTTATATTCCAGTCTTAATTTAAGCTTGTGTAAAAAAAAATGCTTTTTTTGCGGCAAGCCTTCCTCAAAATAGTAATATCCTTTTACTCTAATGTAATTTAGGATTTTCATTGTGGTAAGCCTTCCTGAAAATAGTAAGGTCCTTTTGCTGTAATGTAATATAGGATTTTTTTTGTGGTAATTCTTATCCAAAATAGTAATATCCTTTTACTTAAATGTAATTTAGGATTTTTTTTTGGTAAGCCTTAATCAAAACAGTATATCCTTTTACTTTAATGTAATATAGGATTTGTTTGGGGTAAGCCTTCCTCAAAATGGTGATATCCTTTTACTTTAATGTCATTTAGGATTTTTTGTAATAAGCCTTCCTCAAAACAGTAACATCCTTCTTTAATGTAATTTAAGATTTTTTTGAGGTAAGCCTTCCTCAAAATGGTCATTCCTTTTACTTTAAAGTAATTTAGGTTACTTTGTGGTAAGCCTTCCTCAAAATAGTAATATCTTTTCACTCTAATGTAATATGGGATTTTTTTGTGGAAATTCTTACTCAAAACAGTAATAACCTTTTACTTTAATGTAATTTAGGATTTTTTTTGGGGGGGGGGTGTAAGCCTTCCTCAAATCACTAACATCCATTTACTTTAATGTAATTTAGGATTTTTTTTCTGGTAAGCCTTCCTCAAAATTGTCATTCCTTGTACTTTAATGTAATTTAGGAATTTTTTGTGACAAGCCTTCCGCAAAATAGTGATATCCTTTTATTTGAATGAACTTTAGGAATTTGCTTTTGTGGTAAGCCTTCCTGAGAATAGTAATATCCTGTTACTTTGATGTAATTTAGGATTTTTTTGTGGTAAGCCTTCCTCAAAGTGGTAATATCCTTTTACTTTAATGTAATATATTTGGCGCAAAAGTTACAACTTGCAGTTCCCGACTCACTGTTGTAGTGATGATATAGTTTTTTTCCGAAAAGGCTTAGCTTTAGGTTTAGGTATAAGAAAATCTGTACGAATTGACGATGTTTAACAGCGAATGAGACTAGCATTTTGTTTGCTCATTAGGAAATTCCTTCAGGCATTAGGAAAGTAAGGGCATTTTTTTGCATTTTCTTTTGTCTTATTAAAAACGTGCTTTTATTCCCATTTTTGTATAACACCGGCACACATGAAGAGCGAAAGAATCTTGCAGCGAGAAGTATTTATTCGAGACGTGTGAGATGTATGTTTTCTTTTGAGTAGCCAGTGGCTTTGTTTTGTGTGTGTAACAGTAACCGCTGTCTCTGGAACATATTTTCTCGGCTGCTGGACAGACCAGCCGAAGTCACTGAACTTGAATACAATTAGAAATATACGAAAAAATTATGGTTTCTTCCATCCCCTTATTTAACCCCTCAATTAGAAATACTCTCTCTCTCTCTCTCTCTCTCTCTCTCTCTCTCTCTCTCTCTCTCTCTGGTGCCTCCCACAATGGGAATATATTTCTCAGCTGGAAGCCTCCTCCTCCTCCTCCTCCTCCGTCCTCCTCCTCCTCCTCCTTCCTCCTCCTCCTCCTCCTCCTCCTCCTCCTCCTCCCTCCTCCTCCGTCCACCACCATCGACAAGAGCTGCTCTCTCTGTAAAAATATTTCTCTGCAGGGAGCATTGATCCCCTCATTTAGAACTACTTCCTCCCCCTCCTCCTCTACCCGCCCCTCTTTCCCTGCCACCATCTAGAATAGCTGCTGTCTCTGTGAATATATTTCTCTGCTGGAAGCACCGACTCCCTCATTTAGAAATAAGTCCTCCCTGCCCCTTATTCAACCCCCCCCCTCTCTCTCTCTCTCTCTGGTGCCTCCCACAATGGGAATATATTTCTTGACTGGAAGCATGGACCTCCTCATTTAGAACTACCCCTCCTCCTCCTCCTCTACCACCTCCGTCCCTGCCTCCATCTACATTAGCTGCCATCTCTGGAAATATATTTCTCGGCTGGAAGCATCGACTCCCTCAATTAGAACTGCTCCTCCTCCTCCTCCCCTCCTCCTCCTCCTCCTCCTCCTCCTCCTCCGTCCATGCCACCATCTGCAATAGCTGCTGTCTCTGTGAGTATATTTATCTGATGGAAGCACCGACTCCCTCCTTTAGAAATACGTCCCTCTCTCTCTCTCTCTCTCTCTCTCTCTCTCTCTCTCTCTCTCTCTCTCTCTCTCTCTCTGGTGCCTCCCACAATGGGAATATATTTCTCGGCTGGAAGCATCGACTCCCTCATTTAGAACTACTTCCTCCTCCTCTGCCCCTCATTTACCCCCCACCCTCCCTCTATGGTGTCCCTCAACCACCCTCTCTAGTCACTCCCCCCACCCACCCATCGATAATCGCGGCAAAAGAAACTATAAATCAAGCAGTATGGGTTCTCATGGGTTCTTGCAATTTGGGGGCGTCGCTTCGCTGCCTACGATGCCATCCCCCGGCTTGTTTCCGCCCAGTTTGTTTACGATTATGGGCGGCGAATAATTCGGGTCGCGTGCTAGATGAGTCACAGACCAGGAAATGCGAGGAAAACTGCGGTTTGCATCTGAATGTGTGTATATGTACATGCGTGTATACGTACATGTGTATGGATCCATATAAATGCGCATTTTAATTTTTTTTTATTAGTTTTAACAGCCTCCTTAAACAATGTAGTTGTTAAAGTGTTTTTG
>NC_089793.1:28837823-28890323 GCF_040412425.1 Macrobrachium rosenbergii | reverse complement strand
AAGTGGTTAAGGAGTAAGGAGTAGGCTAGAAAGAAGGGTAGATAGAGAGAGAGAGAGAGAGAGGGTGGGGATATAATTTAAATTATCAATGCGACATAGTGGATAAGGAGTAGGGAGTAGACTAGGAAGAGAGAGAGAGAGAGAGAGAGAGAGAGAGAGAGAGAGAGAGTGGGGGTATAATTTAAGTTATCAGTGCAGCATAGTAGTTAGGGAGTAGGCTAGGAAGAGAGAGAGAGAGAGAGAGAGAGAGAGGAAGAGAGAGAGAAAGAGTGGGAGTATAGTTAAGTTATCCAAGCACAGCATAGTAATTAGAGAGTAGGCTAGGAAGGGAGGCGAGGTGGGAAATAATTTGATTTATAAATGCAACAACGTGATTAAAGAATAAGGAGTAAGGAGTAGGCTAGGAATTAGAATGAGGATGGTTGAAAGAGATATCGTCAACTCTTCCCCCTTCCCCTTCATTTCTATTATCTTTTACCCCGCTCCCCTCTCCTTCCCCTCCCCACCCACCTTCACTGATTCCTGATTTAGATATATCATGGCCTGAAAAAGAGTCTATCGCCGAGAGTGTCTAAAATAGGAGGTCTCGGATAATGTAGGAATCGCGCAAGGACATTCTCTATTGAGGGACGGTGTCCCGTAAATTGGGTCTAACACGTCATTTAACCCCCTCCTCCGCCCCCCACCCTTTCGTTTTTGTTAAAAGGGGAGAAAGGGCTATAGGTTGAACTCTCTCTCTCTCTCTCTCTCTCTCTCTCTCTCTCTCTCTCTCTCTCTCTCTAAACGTCAGGATAGGTTAGCACTTCTTTGGCTCTGATTTGATATCTTAGTGGACCAGTCCCTAGTGTTCTCTCCCTCCCTTTTCCATCACAAAAGGTTTTGTAGACTCTATTATATTCTTCACTTTTGATTTTTTTTTTTCAGCAGTGGCAAGTCCATTATTCGTAGAGAAGTGAGCGTGTGTGTGTGCGCGCGTGTATGTGTGTTTGGCAGGAGGCATATCAAGGGTAATTAGGTGTCTTTCATCATGAAAAGGAAAAATTTGTGTTTTTTCACATTCATTTTTTGGGGGGGTTTTGAATGCCTAAATACCACGGGTCATCTTTTCACATTTTGTAGCTGGTCTCTGCCTTGTATCGCTGACAAATATTAGCTTATAATGCTTGAATTCTCTTTGGTGGAAGCGAGAGAGAGAGAGAGAGAGAGAGAGAGAGAGAGAGATGGCTTCTTTATCGTCGTCGTTGTTATTATCTCGATTCCAGAGGCACTGCACTGTGCAATAAATTCCCCTTTGGGGGCCCAGGGTAAGACACAATGATAATATGTATGTGCGCGTGGATGCGTATATATGTGTATGTGTATGTGTGTGTGTTTGTGTGTGCGAGCGCGCTCGCGACCGTAGTTGTAACTGGGAGTTGATGGAGCACGAGACATAAATCGTAATGTATGTTTGGTGGGAGGTTGGAGGGACCGCCGCTGTTGTGCCTCTTCGGCTCATTGCTTTGTCATAAAAGACCTCTCTCTCTCTCTCTCTCTCTCTCTCTCTCTCTCTCTCTCTCTCTTGTGGGTCCCCTCAGGAGCCTCGCTTTGCTCAATGCCACCACCGGCGACGGCGGCGTTCTCTCTCTCTCCCCCTCTCTTCCCCCTTCGTGATAATTTGTTATTTTGACTTTCCGCAATTTCTCTCTGTCTCTCTCTTTCTCTTTCTCTCTGTCTCTCTCTCGCCAAAAGGAATTTTTTTTTCCACCTTACAGTCGAACCTCTCAAAATATTGCGTCTTTACCGCACCTCTCTAAGTATTACTTCTTCGAGCAACCGTAGGGTTTTCTCCCAGTTTTTTTCAGCATTGAGCTCGTTGTTCTTTGTCTTATTTTCTGGATCTCATTGTTTTGCTGTCCAACCACTTTAACTCCATCTTGTCACTGCCTTGAGAAGTGCAGAATGGCTGAAAGTGCTCCAGTGCTTGGCTGTTTAGCCAAAATTTCATGATTCAAAAGGAAAAATGGAACTAAAATGATAAATGATTCATTGCCAGCCACTCTAGGTAACCCTTCACTCGTAAGATAGCTTTATTTTGAAACCCACTTCCAGCTTATATTATGATTGTTAATACTACTGGCTAATTCAATGTTAATACTACTGGCTTGTTCAATGTTAATACCACTGGCTTATTCAATATTAATACTAATGGCTTGTTCAATGTTAATACTACTGGCTTATTCAATGTTAATACTACTGGCTTGTTCAATGTTAATTCTAGTGGCTTATTCAAGAATAGTTAAGAAAAGGCGATTTTAACTTGTGTCCTCTTATGAACTAGTGAGTCTTCTTCCTGTCTCTCACAAAGTCATAGAGAAGCTGAGTAAAAAGTCAGCGGGGTAACATTTTTAAAAAGATGGATGCATACTCTCAGTGACGTTGATTATATCAGTCATAGTCTACTAATCACAAGCATTGCTTCCCATCTTACTAATTATAGCCATTAGGAAAGTGGAGGGTGTACTGCGTGATTGCACACAAAAAAAAGGAAGAAAAATTTGTATAACCTCCCATACCGTGCTCGATGAAATTACGTAGCATCTACGGTAGGCACGAACTGGAGAATGCCGTACACCCACAAAATGGAGGAGGGCTGAGTCCTGAACTGACTGTCCTGTCTGTTAAAGCTGGGAACCTTGGCTCTTTAGCTCAGCATTAACCACAGAACCTCTACCGCAATCATAGAACCTCCACCACAACCACAAAACGTCCGCCACAACCACAGAACCTCCACCACAGTCACAGAGCCTTCATCACAACCACAGAACCTCCACCTCAACCACAGAACCTCCATCACTATCACAGAATTTTCAGTCAGACTTCCACCTCAACCACAGAACCTCCAACACAATCATAAAACCTTCACCATAATCGTAGAGCCTCCACCACAATCATTGAACCTCCACCACAAGTGTAGAACCTCCAACACAACTAAAGAACCTCCACTACAATCATAGAACCTCCGCCACAATCATAGAACCCCCAAAACCACAGAAACTCCACCACAATCATAGAAATTTAACTGCAACTATAGAACCTCCATCACAACCGCAGAACCTCTACCATAATCATAGAACCTCCACGAGAAACACAGAACCTCCACCACAACCACAGAACCTCCACCACAGCTACAGAACCTCCATCATTTAGAGTGCGCTAAATACTTGTGAAAACAAAAATTTCACTAGCATAGTTACACAATCAATCCATTCGGTAACTGCTATTAGTAGCGTGATTGCCATGCTTGCTTGAATTAATCTTTATGAAATATTTGGTTTGTTTTAAAAGTGTCGTGTTTTCCGTTGTAAGGTAAAATAGTGCTATTTTACCGTACTGTTACCCATGCATACTTACTCGGACACACGGCTTATATTTAAATTGTCCTTCTTACTTTCCACCCTCTCCTAACAATTGATTCATAGTGCAGATGCGAGGTTTTCCTCCTGTTACACATTTCAAACCTTTTTACTGTTAATTTCCGTTTCAGCACTGAATGACCTCACAGGTCCCAGCGCTTGGCCTTTGGCCTAAATTCTATGTTCTATTCAATTATTTATATCGTAATTCCATCAGTCGAAGTGCAACAGACCACCCGCATCGCATCAGGCAGTATGGATTACTTGAAAAATAGGCCTTGTAAATTCTATTTATTTGACAAACCTGACGAAATTAATGTGTCTCTATCCCCTACCCGATCCTATCGCAATAACAATGAGATTTCCGTCAGGCCATGACTATTACGTTTGGTATGTAACGCTAATTTACATAGTAAATAAATTAAAAAGCGCACGTTAGGTGACACTCTCCTTTATTGCGCAAATTTAACCTAATTTTGCAGCGTCAAATTTATAGCGAATGTTTTTTTAACTCCATGGCTGTCCACGTACATACAATTATGTAATCGTACATCAATATCCCTGTATAATAAAAGCATTGTTTATCTATATATTTTTTGTGTGTAACGTCGCAAGCCTAAACTGGGACGGTATCGAATTCATAAATCCAGACTTTTACGCTGCCGTCCAATCCAGCAGGATAATTGGCAGAGCCGTTTGTTTCTCATATAATTGTCACAGAAAGAGGGTACTTTGATCTGAGACCTAGGGTTGGTACTCACTGTCTCGACTCTCTTTTATAATACCGTTATATATTACTTTCCGTACAATAGTATGTTTCTAATTTAAAGAGTAGCCGTATGTAGTCGAATACTGTGCTGTGTCAGTATTTAACCTAAATCCCGTAGGGTGGTACTTCCGTCAGTGCACCTCATTCGGTGCACTGTAGGTATCACTTAATGTTCTTTGCAGCGTCCCTTCGGCCCCTATCTGCAACCCCTTTCATTCCTTTTATTGTACCCCTGTTCATATTCTCTTTCTTCTGTCTTGCTGTCCACCATTCCCTAACAGTTGTTTCACAGTACAACTGCGAGGTTTTCCTCCTGTTACACTTTTCAAGGTTTTCCTCCTGTTACACTTTTCAAGGTTTTCCTCCTGCTACACTTTTCAAGGTTTTCCTCCTGCTACACCTTTCAAGGTTTTCCTCCTGTTACACTTTTCAAGTTTTCTCCTGCTACACTTTCAAGGTTTTCCTCCTGTTACACTTTTCAAGGTTTTCCTCCTGCTACACCTTTCAAGGTTTTCCTCCTGTTACACTTTTCAAGGTTTTCCTCCTGCTACACCTTTCAAGGTTTTCCTCCTGTTACACTTTTCAAGGTTTTCCTCCTGCTACACCTTTCAAGGTTTTCCTCCTGTTACGCCTTTCATGGTTTTCCTCCTGTCACACCTTTCAAACCTTGCTACTCCCAATTTCCGTTTCAGCGCTAAATGACCTCATCGGTGCCAGCGCTTGGCCTTTGGCCTAAATTCGATATTCCTGTTCCTATTCCATTTAACATATATGTCGGCAGTGGCTCTGTACGAGAGGGATTGACACGATTCACTTGACTGTGGGGCCTCTATTTTTTTTATTATTCATGAACAAGCTATTGTTCTTTGTTCGTCGTTTCGTTTTTAAATTTGCTTGTTGAAAAATATTCACATTGTTGTCTCCCTTCAGTTTTATTATGTTAATAGTATGATAATTTGCGTGCGTTTTAGTTTCACTGTGAGCAATCTAATTTTGAAATTATTCGTTTGGAAATGGTCAAATCATATTCGTCGAACTTTATTCATTTTGATGTAGAATGTTAAATGCATAGACGAATAGAACCTTTTTTTTTTTTTTTTTAATGCACAGTTCCATAACGAATGTCGGTCTTATCTAATCTAAGTAGATTTATTTAATTTTTATTTTTATTTTTTTTTTTTTTTTACATTCTGTTTTCCTGGGTTTTGAAAGCTAGCTGTGTTCTTTCGTTCGTGATTTTATCTCTACTTTCACAGTATTTTCTACTACCATCCTTAGAAGTAGTTTCCCAAGGAAGTTTATCATCTCGTATGTTTTCTGGGTGTCCCAGAGCGAGGGAAGAACTTCGTAATATTTTCGTTCTCAGTCCTGTATCATCAGCATTCAGAATTTTCATATGAACCCTTTTGCTTCTCAGAGATGCCCTGGAATGAAAAATTCTGAGATTAGTCTGAAACCTCATGGTCCCGCTCTGTAACTATTCTGGTTAATTATGTATAATAAGTGATTTTTTTCCGTATATTTCAGTTCCTTCTGTCACTTTTAGATAACTGTAAAAGAAAAAAACTGCTGAGGCTAGAGGGCTGCAAATTGGTATGTT
This sequence comes from Macrobrachium rosenbergii, assembly GCF_040412425.1. Classification (NCBI taxonomy): domain Eukaryota; kingdom Metazoa; phylum Arthropoda; class Malacostraca; order Decapoda; family Palaemonidae; genus Macrobrachium; species Macrobrachium rosenbergii. The sequence continues at coordinate 28,884,559 of NC_089793.1, read as the reverse complement.
GATCATCCACCCTCCAATCATCAAACATACCAAATTGCAGCCCTCTGTCCTCAGTAGTTTTTTTTTTTTAATTTAAGGTTAAAATTAGCCATAATCGTGCGTCTGGCAACTATATAGGACAGGCCACCACCGGGCGGTGGTTAAAGTTACATGAGCTGCGGCTCATAAAGCATTGTACCGAGACCACCGAAATATAGATCTACTGTATTTTCGGTGGCCTTGATTATATTCTGTTGCGGCTGTACAGAAAACTCGATTGCGCCGAAGAAACTTCGGCGCATTTTTTTCTTGCTTTCTAATGGATACCATATTCTTTGTAAGTTTGAATTTCAAGTCAGTGGCCTCCGTAGGCTTGTTTCATATGAATAGGGTTCATCTACTGAATAATAATAATAATAATAATAATAATAATAATAATAATAATAATAATAATAATAATAATAATAATAAAACTTTTTGTAATTCCATCGTCGAATTTACTACTTCGTTCATACCTCAACTTTGAGCAAAATTCGGCGTGACTTCTGTGGTTTTCTGTAACATCATAGAAGTGTTGGATAGCTATTAACTTGCACACGTTCTACCGCAGAATATACATTCAGAGGCGTACGGTCAGTAATTGAATATTTATTCGTGACGAAATCAAAACAAAACGTTTCTCTGGATTGAATCTGACCTCCGGGATAAAATAAAATACGATGGTTTCCAGCTGAAGGTTGTATTTGTATATGAAGCGACACATTTTACTTGAATCTATTATACCCGGAACATGAAATTCAAATGAGCAAAGGTAATTCTGATTACAAGTCCGAGCTTCTTCCATAAAGATATTAATTATTAAAATGACTTTCATATTCGCCATGTCAATTGTCTATTTAATTCTGTTTTACTCTGTTACCCCCTTGGAGTAGCCCTTCACACTTCTCTCTTGACATGACGAATTGTATCAAGACAGCATCTTCTCACTTCTAGATTTTAATTTCAAAATATGATGTCAAGTTCTTTTCTGCTCTGCCCACCCGTATTCAATGGCCCCCTCACTCTCTCCTCTCTCTCTCTCTCTCTCTCTCTCTCTCTCTCTCTCTCTCTCTCTCTCTCTCTCTCTCTCTCTAATGCCAAATTCTTTTCTTCTTTGTTCACCCATTTTCAGATGCGCGTGTTTGTGAATTTGCAGCTCTCTCTCTCTCTCTCTCTCTCTCTCTCTCTCTCTCTCTCTCTCTCTCTCTCTCTCTCTCTCTCTCAACTTGGAGTTCTTCCCCCTTTCATCTGTGATCGACTCCTCTGGGTGTCCTTGCTTGATTAATTTTTTCTTTACTATTATCCCTATTATCCCCACCTCTCTCTCTCTCTCTCTCTCTCTCTCTCTCTCTCTCTCTCTCTCTCTCTCTCTCTCTCTCGTTCAAGGCCTTTGGCTCCAACAAAAGACACAACCCAGTGGATTGCTCCCGTTGATCGCTTTTGAATTTGATTTTCATCGATTTCCTTTTCGAAAGGAGAGAGAGAGAAAAAAAAGAGAAAGCGGCATGAAACTTAATACTCTATTTCCATAAAATCAATCAGACCCCGGTTGAAAGGGAGCTATTTATCTGGCAAGGGATGAGGCACAGTGAAAAGAGAAATGTGATGGGGCGTTGGTTGGCAGGGGCGGGGAATGGGAAGGGTGCCCATTGGTGTAAGGAGGGCATATGTTTGGGATGGGTGGAAGGGGCAGGGGGAGGAGGAAGGGCCGGGCCGAGGGAGAGGAGAAGTGAAGTGCATAAGGCCTCATGGGATTACGCTGGTCCCATGTAATAACCTGCCTTCGTGAAAGGAAGGCTTTCTCAAAATATGTTTTATTTATTCTTTTTTAATAAAATATTTATCTATTTATTTGCGTCAAGATTTTTGTATTTCGTTGATCCCAACTTTCATTTTCCAAGTTATTGTGAATTTAAGATAAATGTTCCATCGAACAGACGAGAGAGAGGGAGAGAGAAGCGCCACTTTTCGTCTTCGTAGTCACTCTTCCTTGTGTTAATTTTCCGGTTAATTGAGAGAGTGTAATGTTTAAGTACTCATGAAATATCATTGAGTTTTACTCTTCGCTTTTGTTATAGAGAGAACGTCTTTCTTTTGCTACCTTGTGGAAAGTAATTTTTTTTACTGCATGAAAAGCCATTCTGTTGTTACTGAAAGTCAGTCTGTTGGTACTTAGTTAAAAGTCACAATTTGAGAACTGCATGAAAAATCATTCTTTGAGAATGAAATTTAATCCATCGTTGTGGTTGAATATTTGACCAAATACCTATTGTAAATTTCATCTTTATTTCTATAATGACCTCAACTGTTGTGACGCCAATTTACAAAAAAGTAAATTTATCAATTAATTAATTATTTCATATAATATCATTCTCAGGTTAATCTATAATAATTAATTTGTAAATTTAATATTTTGTTTACGTAAACGGAATGCCCCTTAGGGCGAGGTAGCGCCATCAGTACACCTCACTTGGTGCACTGAAGGCATTACTGAAGGGTCTTTGCAGCGTCCCTTCGGCCCCTAGCTGCAACCTCTCGGTTTTTTTTACTATGCCTCCGTTCATATTCTCTTTCTTCTATCTGACTTTCCACCTTCTCTAACAATTGTTGTATAGTGCAGCCGCGAGGTTTTTCCTCCTCCTTTAGAACCTTCTTACTGTCAGTTTCCCATTCGGCGCTGAATGAATTCTTAGGTCGAGGCATTTGGCCTTTGGCCTAAATTCTATGTTCTGTTCTCTGTCAACGGAATGTCGATTATATGTTTATTTCACTTTACGCAGCTTTACAATTTTATAAAATGGCCTCCTCAGTTACGTCACGGAATTTCAGCTCTAGTTATTTTGTGCAGTTTCGTTCTCAGCTCCCTTTATTAAATTTCGGCTTTTCATCTTTCGTCCATGAAAGAGAATTAGCGACCTACTCGATTTCCAGCCTCGAAGCTTCAAAGGGAAATTTCAATGCCTCTCGGTGTTCATTCAGATCTGCTGTGTGTAACCCTGATTGCTTCCGACGAAAGCTCCGTCAGATTTGTTTGTTGAAAGCGAGCATGCATTGTAAGCAAGCAAAACAAGCAAAGCAAGCAGCCTTATTGAAAAATGCAGTCGCTTGCGTAAAGATATATCACAACTCGCACGTTCCCGTAGGTGGGTATAGTGCCGCCAGTGCACGGTGCACTGTAAGCATTATTAAAGGGTATTTAAAGCACCCCTTCGGCCCTTTGCTGCGCCCGTTTTTTAGCCTTTATTTCCATTCCACCTTCGTTTCTTTAATTTTGCTGTCTGACCTCTCTAACTATTACTTCTTGTATAACTGTGGGGTTTTCTCCCAGTTTCACCTTTAGATCTTTGTAAGTCATCGCCTTTATTTTCTGGGTCTCTGTATCTTGCTGTCCAACCGCTCCAACTCCCTCCTTTCACTGTTTAGAGCGTTGAATGGCCGAAAGTGCCCCATTGCAGGCTTTGTTTGACAGCCTAAATTTCATGAAAATCTTAAAATCAAGCAGATCTGTTTTTGTGTGTGTGTGTGTGCGTATTTAACTATTCTATTTTCCTTAGCTTTCATTTGTTTCCTCAAAGTGGATACACATTACAAAGTAGAGAAAACAATGAATAACTGTATAGCCGGGTCTCGCACGCTGAGTGGATTTCATTTATTCTTGTCTTTTCGAATAATCTGCGTTTGAGTTTTCACGGGGCGACTGTTTGGTGACAAAATATTAGCAATGCGCAGCGTTGTTTTAACCTGTGCTGCTGAAGCAAGTGGGATTGAGAGTTATACCATGGTTTTGTAGATGGCATGTTAAAACGGGGTAGATGTTTTAGCGATAGCTCTCTCTCTCTCTCTCTCTCTCTCTCTCTCTCTCTCTCTCTCTCTCTCTCTCTCTCTCTCTCTCTCTCTCTCTCTCTAATATAAATATATATATATATATATATATATATATATATATATATACACACACACACACACACACACACACACACACACACACACGTACGTTCACTTCTGATTTGTATTACCTAATTCAATTTTGAAATTCGTTCCCATTTTGGTTATTGGAAATTATTAGGCATACCTGTCCCGTACCTCGGAAAATGCTTAGTCGTTATTTATGAATTTAAATACAGTGGCACTGATGGTAATGATGGTAGACAATATTGTAACAAATTGTCAGCGTTATATTTTCCAGTTATAATTTTTGCGTTCTTTGTTGCTGCGTTGTTTAGTGGTAGTACACTTGAGGTGACATTTGGGAGGTCTGTGATTCAAATCCAGCTTGCCCCTCACTCAGTTGACCCAGTGACCCTGTTGAGTAAAGAGCAGGCCACCATGTTTATGCCAGCACGGGCTGTTGCCCTAAGGCAAGAGTGGTAAGGTGAAAAAGGAATTAGAATGCCTGGTGTGTACCAACAGTCTCTGACTTATCTACAGAGACATTAGTGGTCATGTTTCGGTACAAGAAGTGTTTTAACAAAGTATTTTGTCAAAATATGAAACGCATTTTGACAAAGAACCTGTAACCTAAGACAGTCAGGAACTGTTACGTTTGGTTATCAATAAACTTCTATTGTTCCATGGTTTGGCTTTCAGGTGATTGTTAGCTGCTTTTAGAGAACTTTGTTCGCCTTTCACATTGCACAACTTGCCAGAAACTTTCGAGTTTTGTCGATTGCGTTTCTCGAGTCCGTTGCATTTTTTTAATTACGCGTATTTATTATCCGCGTTTCTCGAGTCCGTTGCAGTTTTTCAATTGTGCGTATTTATTATCCACGTTTCTCGAATCCATTGCATTTTTTTTCAGTTGCGCGTATTTATTATCCAAGTTTCTAGAGTCCATTGCATTTTTTGTTCAAATAAGCGTATTTATTATTCACGTTTCTCAAGTCCATTGCATTTTTTGTTCAAATAAGCGTATTTATTATGCAAGTTTCTCGAGTCCATTGCATTTTTTTTCAATTACGCGTGTTTATTATCCACGTTTCTCGAGTCCATTGCATTTTTTTCAATTGCGCGTATTTATTATCCACAAGTTTCTCGAGTCCATTGCATTTTTTTTCAGTTGTGCGTATTTATTATCCAGGTTTCTCGAGTCCATTGCATTTTTTTTCAATTGCGCGTATTTATTATCCACACGTTTCTCGAGTCCGTTGCATTTTTTTTCAATTGTGCGTATTTATTATCCAGGTTTCTCGAGTCCATTGCATTTTTCAGTACGCGTTTTATTATCCACGTTTCTCGAGTCCATTGCATTTTTTTTTCAGTTGTACGTATTTATTATCCACGTTTCTCGAGTCCATTGCATTTTTTTTAATTACTGCCAGTATCTTAATTGCTTTGTCGTCTTTTTAAATAGAGCACAATTTTAGTTCAACTCTTCTATGCGCATTGTTAGTTTTTTTTTTTTCACTGCAGTCAGGATTTCTTCTTGGGGTCACTTTTTGTTCTGGAAGAGAACTTTTCAGTTTGGCTATCAAATATAAACTAGAAGCGTAGTTTTTATTCTGTCTTTCAGTCACGCTGGATCAGTTTTACGTTTTTTTTTTTTTTTTACCTGAGGAGGGAGTCGTTAAGTAATAATTTACGAACTGTAAGTAATACAGTAAACTCGTGTAAAAATAGCTTGACCCCGACCTATTGTGAAAGAGAGTAAATCTTCTTCTTCTTCTTCTTCTTCTTCTTCTTCTTATTATTATTATTATTATTATTATTATTATTATTATTATTATTATTATTCCCATCTTCCATATCAGATCTTGAACTGGAGAAATTCAGCCACCTCTGTATATAGGTACGTATGACGCACTTTCTATCGTTGTAAGATGGTCTTACCTACGTAGAAACCCACGCGGATATAATTTAGGAGCTGACCTATCATGAATGTTTAGGTTAGAGAATGGATGAATTATTGTTTATGAGACCGGCCTGTAATTATAGTTCCGTAGGTTACGACGTAATTTTTAACATCAGTGAGAGCTGAGCCCCACAAAATTGGGTGTCGGCTTTGTACAAAGTAAATTTCTTTGAGAAGTTTATTATTTATTAATTTGTCAGCTTATCTGTTTATTTTCTAATAACTGATCTCGTCTTTTTGTATTTCCCATTACCATCTGTTACTACTTTCGAGTGAACACCATATTCTTTGAAAGTTTGAATTTCTAGTCAGTGGCCCCTAAGGTGGGCTTGTTCCATACAAATAGGGTTCATCTTCTGAATAATAATAATAATAATAATAATAATAATAATAATAATAATAATAATAATAATTAATTTTACTAAAGCCGAAGAGTGTTAGCAATACCGTACAAAGTATTTTGTGCGTTGCTTTCGTGCGTGTTTATCACGAGGTGAAGTTCACATGAATGTTTAAACTTGGGAAAACCTATAACATTTTCATATCCAGTAATATATTTTTAAAATTTTTTGAGGAAGAACGGAACACTGTTTGATCGATGATATACGAATTCCTGTTGTCCTTCGGTATAATTTTTGTATACCTTTAGTTGCTTCTGTGTTCGATGTAATTACAGCTAGGGTACTTGTTATGTGTAAATTTGTACATTTGCATTCAAACGAGTATGTTAAAATTTTGAATTACAAATATTTTTGCTGTTCATTTTACAGCAAAACGTCTCGCCGCACGAAAGAAATAATACAATTGTCAAGATTTTGTTTTGTTACGCATGTAGACATGAATCGTTGTCAGAATAATAACCAAGGAAAGATAATCACAGTAATTAAGTTTTCGAATTTAGTGTCATGAACTCCCCTCTTGCCACCAGCTAATTACGGGGGTGTTTATAATATTTCACCTTCTCACGAAAGCTGAAGAGTAGAACGAATGTATTCCCGGAGGCTAATAAATAAACAGAGTTGACTTCCGTGCGATCTTTTTTGTTGATTGCATCGAAAGCTTGGGACAAGCTCCCGAGGAAGCCGTATCGTTTACAAGGGCACACACACCCACACGAGCGCACGCACATACACGGAGACGCTGTACGTATATATATATATATATATATATATATATATATATTATATGTGTGTGTGTGTGTGTGTATGTATGTATGTATGTATGTACTTGGTACGGCTTACTTCCTTTTGATTGCCTAACAGTCAGATCATTCTTAGCTGGTACAGCTTTTCTTTAATGTCTTGTCTTAACCTGTTTATTTATTGCTGCTGTTCTCTTCAACATCTACGTTGTATTCTTATACCATTCACACGCTGGTTGTTTTGGTCTCAGCCACCGAACTCCTCAACCCCCTCATTTTTTCATGTGACCCCCTGCCCCCCAAGTTTTTATGTGACCCCCTCCCCAAGTTTTCTTAACAAAGGGATAGGGTGTCAAAGTCATAAATTTAGCCCTTCCCTTCGTTCGCTCATCACATCATCATCATCATCATTCTCTGGCATTCTCCAACCCCCTCCCCCTCCCCACTCTCACCTTTCCCATCCCCACCATTTCGACCCCGCCCCTAACCAGGAAACAAAAGAGCATCGGCATCATAGAAGCCTCGCCCCCTTCCCCTTGGCGAGACTCGTCAGCGCGAGCTGTTAAATATATAATTTTTTTTTTTATTATATCCATTTAGGATGGGGTCACCCCGCTAGGGACGTGGGCGGGGGATTGGTAGAGGCGGGGGGGGGGGGGTTAGGAAATCGTGTTCTCTATAGGAGATTGTGTGACGTTCCTCATTCAGTTCAATAATTTACGACTGGGTGATCATTGTAACTTTGATAGCTTTAGCACTCTCTCTCTCTCTCTCTCTCTCTCTCTCTCTCTCTCTTCTCTCTCTCTTAGTTCATAGGGGCTGTGGCGGCTGTTGCTTACCCGTTTATAATTAATTCATAAAAGAAACAGCCATTTGATAGCTTTTAATCTCTCTCTCTCTCTCTCTCTCTCTCTCTCTCTCTCTCTCTCTTAGCTCATAGGGGCTGTGGCGGCTGTTGCTTACCCGTTTATAATTAATTCATAAAAGGAACAGTCACTGATGTGATGTTTTTGGATGTGAAAACCAACACCATTTTGTTAAGACTGTTTTGAATAAGGCTCCTTCAATAAATAATCCTCAGATGATGTAAACTCATTGAGTGATGTCGAATGTTGGAAAGTTGGCAGCCAAACTTAAGCGTTGACATCTCTTGTTTAACCAGATTCCGCGCGACTAAATACGAAGATGTCAGCTCAAGTAAATGCGAAATTCATTGGGGAACAACGTTGCTGGTGTTAACCAGTTGTTGAGCGTCGTATTTCTTTTTATTGAGAGCTGCATCCATTGCCCTTTTCATGTCTGTTTTCCGTAGGGGGATAGTGCCGTCAGTGCACCTCATGCGGTGCACTGTAGGCATCACTTAAGGTCCTTTGCAGCGTCCCTTCGGCCCCTAGCTGCAACCCCTTTCATTCCTGTTATCGTACCTCCGTTCATATTCTCTCTCTTCCATCTTGCTTTCTACCCTCTCCTAACAATTAATTCATAGTGCAACTGCGAGGTTTTCCCCCCTGTTATATCTTTGAAAACTTTTCACTATCAATTTCCGTTTCAGCGCTGATTGACCTCGTAGGTCCCAGCGCTTGGCCTTTGGCCAGAATTCTATATTCTGTTCTGTTTTATATGTTTGTCTTTTTATCAGTCCGTTCATGGGTGTAATAATTATATTTGCGTTCAGGGAATATGTGCAGTTTGATGGATGTGCATGTCAGAAGTGATGGTCTCTAGAACATGTAGGAGAATGTTTTTGATATATCATTTGGTTTACCAAACTAACCTTCCTATTCAAATTTTAAAGCTAAAGCATTTGCCCTTGACTTTTTCAACGGAACCGTCGTACAATGCTTTGTATTTTTCAGACTCGAAATTACGTTTCTTCTTAGTCAGGAAATAAACTTCATCTCAGTATGCAGTTACCCAAACTGGCATGAGACGCGCAGATGTATTATACCCTTTTGTGTCTGTTATTCTAGGATTTGCGTTTGATTAAATGATTAGTTTTATTTATTATTTGGTGTTTGGAGAGATGCATTCCGGTTGCCAGTTTCATTCCCTTCAAGTCGCTTCCCCGCAGGTGGTAGTGCTGTTTGCTCACCTCACGTGGTGCACTGTAGACATTATTTAAGGTTCTTTGCAGTGCCCCTTCGGCCCGTAGCTGCAACCCCTTTCGTTCCTTTTACTGTACCTCCTTTCATATTTGTCTTTCATCTTGCTTTCCACTTTCTTCTAACAGTTGATTCATGGTGCAACTGCAATGTTTTCCTCTTGTTACACCTTTCAAACCTTCTTACTGTCAATTTCCGTTTGAGCTCTGAATGACCTCATAGGTCCCAGCGCTTGGGCTTTTGGTCTAAATTCTATTTTCTGTTCTATTCTTAAAGTCGCGTCCAATTCCTTGACGAGATTCTTCTAGCGTAACGTGACGTCACTACTAATGACCTTGCTTAACCTAAGGTGCGTCCCTTAAAACATGTCATTAACACTCGTGAAAAGCTTATTGTATACATGTCACAAACAGACAGACAACAAGTCAAGGACCGTGGAAGGAAACGAATCTTTGGTAAGTGCTGGACAATTGTATGAAGCAATGGTTAAAAACAAGTTGTCATGTATTTAACTTGCTTGTGATGTGTTTGCGATAAGTAGCCGATTTGTGTTTTCGAATGATTGTACTCTAGTATGGACGCACCCAAAAGGGAACCTTGTGGTGTAACGTGACGTCACTATTCCTAACCTTGCCTAACCCAAGACATCGGTAGAAGCCACAATACTTTCGACCAGGATCAATGTTAATCCTGCTTTCGCCAAGGGGTTAACCTAAACTCACAGCTCTTAACCAAACTTAACCTAAATCTTAGCTAGAATGATTTTTTGGAATAAAAAAAAAAAAAGGCCTAACAAGCCTAAGTCCGATTCAAGTCATATCACTGACCGGAAGTAACCTGACCTTCCCAGTAACCTAACCTAACCTTAACTAAGATGTGGCAAGAGGAGAGCATATCTTTATTTCTAAATTAACCGAAAGTCATACCTGGACACAAGTCACTTCTTCGGCCAGCAAGATGCTTTGTCTGTTGTTAAATGTAAAGATAACGGAAGATCGCCTTTAAAAGCGATTGCTTTATATTCATTTTATATATCCAGTATTATTATTATTATTCAGAAGATAAACCCTATTCAGATGGAACAAGCCCACAGGGGCCATTGACTTGAAATTCAAGCTTCCAAAGAATATGGTGTTCATTCGAAAGAAGTAAGAAAAGGTAATGGAAATACACAAAGAGGAGATCTGTTATTAGAGAAACAGATAAATTAACAAATAAATAAATAAATAAAAAGAATGCAAGTAAATTATTAAAATACAAGGAGAACTTTACATTTATTATTGTCTTTGTTGTAAACGTTTATTGTAGTTAATGTTTCATTAGCAGCTCTATTAATCTGTTGTGTTCGCAATTGCTTTTCGTGTGTATTTATATAGGACCATCCTTGATCATCCTGTCAGTGTTTCATTATTTGATCTATTAATCTGTTATAGTGGTCATTGTTTTTTAATATATATAAAGGACGTCCCGTGATCACCCTGTTATTTTCCGTCACGGACTCAGCAGAATTGTTAATGATAGTGAAATTTTATACCCTTATTACTGTTGTTGCTTTTGAAAAATCCCATAATCACCACTTAATACTTCATCATTTTCCTGTTAATCTGTTATATTCGTCATTGTTTTTTGTGTATATTTACACAAGACCTTCCTAGACCATCCTGTTATTTTCCATCACACGGACTCAGCTGACTATTTAATGACGGGATGGGTCGGTAGAACAGAGAAGTAAGTAACTACGTAAGTAACTACACTTCGGTAATGCATTGCTGCTGCAGCTGGGGCAGAGTGAAGGGTGCATTGAGAAATTGATTTGAAGTCTTGCAAGCCTCATCAAGCAAATGGCCTGACGTAGTTAATGATGAAGTGCTTGCTTCGCATCCCCTTGCAATCTCTAATGGGCTCTGCGTGCCCAGTGGGGGAGGAGGGGAAGGAGTAGGGGTAGGGTAAAGGGTAGGGGCAGGGAACCTCCTTGGGTAGGGAAGGGGCACATTTTGATTGCTCTTTGTAGCCTTCCTGTGTTCAAGGTTTATTCATTGACTTGCTCGTTTTATTCACTGTTTTATGCATTATTTATTACCGTTATTCACTTTTCTCTTGAATGATCTGTGACGTCTGGGCAATCGTGTACAATGAATTTTGGTTAGATAATGATAATTAATGATGACTTGCGATGTTATGATTTTGTCTGTAAATTTGTGCGTATTTGATGTGTGATATCTGTGTACTGTACAGACTACTCTTATGATGAAAAGCCGTGGTTGTCAAAGATGTACAGTAACATGATTATTTTTAATTATATTTAATTTCCAGTTTTTTTTTATGTGTGATATCTGTGTACTGTACAGACAACTCTTATGATGAAAAGCCGTGGTTGTCAAAGATGTACAGTAACATGATTATTTTTAATTATATTTAATTTCCAGTTTTTATTCGTAACTCGTTGGTAATAACAAAAACAGTAAACAAAGTAGTTACTTCAATTTATTGAGGAAAATTCTCACTCTGTTGGCTTGTTTGGTTTCATCTTGACAAAATGCTGATTGCTATCGATATAAGGTTCGTTGCAGTGTAATATATATATATATATATATATATATATATATATATATATATATATATATATATATATATATATATACAGTATACACATACATATATATATATATATGTGTATATATATATATATATATATATATATATAATACATATATATATATATACATATATATATATATGTATATATATATATATATATATATATATATATATATATATACATACAAATACATATATATATACACATTTTTAATATAATATACACACATATATATATGTGTGTGTTTGTGCGTTCATAATTTACAGTTTATATTCATGTGTAATCAAACAAATAATCTGCACTTGTATTCCCACACAACGAGTAGATGTTTATAAGCGCATGTATTAAACCCCTGAATTCTTCGTAATATCATAGCCCTGCTTAATAATGAGGCCATGTAAATGATTCCAGCAAACTCTTCTGACGGTTCGGGAGAGTTTTGGCAAGGTTATAATGTTGCTGCAGCGAAGCGAACTTATTATGCACGAAATTCAGTAACGAAGTGAACTTTGATTCAACTCCGTTGTTTTGCAGACGTAATGAACCAGAAATTGCAATAGCATGATTTTCCTCTCATTCTCTATCTTTTTTTATCAATTGGTTTTTAATTTGGTTTGAAAACCCACTGTTTCCTCCCATTCTCTTATCTTTTTTTTTATCAGTTGGTTTTTAATTTGGTTTTAAAACCCACTGTTTCCTCCCATTCTCTATCTTTTTTTATCAGTTAGTTTTTAATTTGGTTTTAAAACCCACTGTGTCCTCCCATTCTGTATCTTTTTTTATCAATTTGTTTTTTATTTGGTTTTAAAACCCACTGTTTCCTCCCATTCTCTGTCTTTTTTTATCAGTTGTTTTTAATTTGGTTTTAAAACCTATTGTTTTGTCCGATTCTCTATGCTTTTTATCAGTAGGTTTTTAATTTAGTTTTAAAACCCATTGTTTCCTACCATTCTCTATCTTTGCTTTTATCAATTGGTTTTCAGTTTGGTTTTAAAACCCATTGTTTCCTCCCATTCTCTATCTTTGTTTTTATCAATTGGTTTTTAATTTGGTTTTAAAGCCCACTGTTTCCTCCCATTTTATATCTTTTTTTATCAGTTTTCAGTTTGGTTACAAAACCTATTGTTCTGTCCGATCCTCTATGTTTTTTATCAGAAGGTTTTTAATTTGGTTGTAAAACCCATTGTTTCCTCCCATTCTCTATCTTTGTTTTATATCAGTTGGTTTTTAATTTGGTTGTAAAATCCACTGTTTACTCCTATGCTCTATATTTTTTTATCAGTTGATTTTTAAATTGGTTTTAAAACCCACAGTTTCCACCCATTCTCTGTCTTTTTTTATCAGTTGGTTTTTAATTTGGTTTTAATACCCACTGTTTCCTCCCATTCTATATCTTTTTTTATCAGTTTTCAATTGGTTTCAAAACATTGTTTTGTCCGATTCTCTATGTTTTTTTACCAGCAGGTTTTTAATTTGGTTTTAAAACCCATTGTTTCCTTCCATTCTCTATCTTTGTTTTTATCAGTTGGTTATTAGTTTGGTTTTAAAATCCACTGTTTCCTCCTATTCTCTATCTTTTTTTTTATCAGCTGGTTCTTAATTTGGTTTTAAAACCCACTCTTTCCTAACATTCTATATCTTTTTTTGTCAGTTAGTTTTTAATTTGGTTTTAAAACCTATTTTTCGTGCGATTCTCTATGTTTTTTATCAGTTGTTTGTTATTTGGTTTTAAAACCCATTGTTTCCTCCCATTCTCTATCTTATTTTATCAGTTGATTTTTAATTTGGTTTTAAAACCCGTTGTTTCTTCCCATTCTCTATCTTTTTTATCTATTGATTTTGAATTTGGTTATAAAAGCCGTTGTTTCCTCCCATTCTCTATCTTTTTTTATCTGTTGATTTTTTAAATTTGGTTTTGAAACCAACTGTTTCCTCCTATTCTGTATCTTTTTTTATATTGATTTATGTCTTAGAGTCTTCGGTCCTGGGCTAGATAAGGACATGATTTTGTTCGTCCCGTTTGGTATCTTTATATTAAAATCAAATCGTCTCGATGGGAATATATCAGATTTTTTCTGTAGTCCGTGAAATATATATATATATATATATATATATATATATATATATATATATATATATATATATATATATATATATATATATATATATATATATATATATATATATATCTGTTTTTCCTTTGGTTAATGAATGTTTGTGAGTATTTCTCATACTACACATGTACCCTTCTGTGTACCTGTGCATATGGTTAACTTTCCGAATTTACATGAATTCAAATTTGTTTTCCCTTTGAGTTAGGAATTTACAAACTCTTTCTGTCAGTACGCATTCATTAAATCCTTTCAGTTCTCCCTTTTATCACTCTTTGATATCTTTCCCGTACAGTCGGTTTGTGAATGTTTTCAATATGTTTATTATGAATTTCTCATATTAAGACTAGCATTTATTAAATGAAAATTGTATTCCTATTTTCATGAATATTATTTAAATAAATAAATTACTTATTATTGTTGTAGGTTTAAAAAATTACTGTGGAAACGACTACACTTCCAGGCCTCAGATACCAAAGAGATACGAGTCAGCAGTAAAACTGATGATGAAAAGTAAAAAGTTCAGAGGAAAGAAAAAAGAAAAAGGTAAAAAGAAAAGGTTATCATAAGAGGATACCGGTGAGGGAAACTGTTAAAAGAATCTCTCTCTCTCTCTCTCTTCTCTCTCACTCTCTCTCTCTCTCTCGCTAGCCATTGTTGTGTCCAGGTGATACCAACGTGAGGTTTCTTAAAACAGGTTGAGACTCCTAGAGAGAGAGAGAGAGAGAGAGAGAGAGAGAGAGAGAGGGATGGGGATGGTTGTTGTTGTAAGGACCACTGAGGTCAAGAGGTGAAGAGCTCCTCCTTCTCCTCCCCCTCCTCCTCCTCCTCTCCAGCGATTGAAAACCCATTGTGATTTTGTGTTTGCCATTGACCACAAGTACAGGATTAGAGAATGGTTAAGTATCGAGCGGCCTCTCCTTTTGGGACTCTTGAATGGCTGTTGTGCTGAATAGGAAGGATCCTGCCGAAAGGTTACGGCTGCTAATGCTATGGTTGTTTGGAGAGAATTTGGACAAATGTTTTGAATTGATGTATGTACGTGGTATTTGTGTCCGGCATACAGAGGCTAATGAGAGAGAGAGAGAGAGAGGTGTTCTTTACAATGCGGAAAGAAAATATATGAAGAGAGTACCTTTAGCGGTTTTTAAAAATTTCTTTTTGATGTGTAATCTATGTTATTGGAGGATGATTAGAGAGAGAGAGAGAGAGAGAGAGAGAGAGAGAGAGAGAGAGAGAGAGAGAGAGAGAGGTGGTCTTTACTGTACGGAAAGAAAATATGTAAAGAAGAGAGCACCTTTAGGGGATTTTTAACATTTCTTTTTGACAACTATATTATTGAAGGTTCTTGCCGCGTATGCGTTGCTGTTTATATTAATGATAAATATAATCACAGATCCAGTTCCCATAGGTAGACACACACATGTGTATATATATATATAATCAGAGATCTCATTCCCATATATATATATATATATATATATATATATATATATATATATATATATATATATATATATATAGTATATATATATACTTTCCCATATTTTTTAATGGGAAAGTAGGAATATTGTTTAGTTTCTGGCTGCATTTTATCTTTAATTTTCTCCCTTTGTTCAATGAACATATGCCGGTTTTATATACTGGTCAAGAAAAAATATCCAAATTATTTACTCACGCAAGCTCTGGTACTTATCTATAGCTGTTGGTGTTACGTTGATACCAGAGAATAATGTGTGTTTGCTTATTGTACCTTATCGGGTGTGAATTTTATACGCAGTTATGCGACAGTGAGCGCGCGTGCGCACACACACAAAAACACTGAAGAAAAATTACACACAGGTGCTGTGACAACCTTTAAAAGTGAGCTGTTTCTTATGAGGTAGTAGTTTGCGTTATTCACAAGTCTCAATATGTATGATTTTTTTTCTATTTTGCCTTTGTATGTAGATCTTTTCAAAGTTTGTATGTTTTGTTGCACGAGAGAATTTCATAACTAAGACTCGTAAGGTTCCAATCCCGTATAAGAGGAGAGTTGAGTTAGGGTTAAATTCTGATGAACCCTTGATACAACAAAGCGCTGTTGAAACGTGTAGTGGTCACAATAAGACCTGAGAGCCAACACTGGAAGAACAAGATAAGTACGATAAGAGCTAACGACAGAATATCTTTTTTTTTTTTATTCTCAAAAAATTGTGTGAGCCGAGGTAGGTCACTCGTGTATAATGGGATTATAAACTTCTCTCTAACTCTTCAAGAACTTCATCCCAAAAGGCTGTAGAAACTTAAAAAAAAATCTTCAGCCGTAAATCTTCTCTAATAGCTATTATAGTTGTCAGTTATAATGATAGATTAATAGCTGGTGATCATATATTAAAATGCACACGGGTTAAACTTGATTTTCTGTATACCAAGTAGATTAGTCTTATAATTGTTGCAGTTATAATTAAAGTGTCTAGAAACCTTGCGGTTGAATTTTTAAATGATTTGACCATGGCAACCACCCAGCGGGATGATTTTGTTATACAAACATCGTTATCAGTACAAAAGTGAAGAATGCAGTATTTGATAAAACAAACAAAATACTCCAGATTTTTTTTAGGCGCGAACTATGCAAGATTTTCAATTGCAAACTTCTATTATATTTTCGAATATGATAATCGATCGTTCTTATTAGGAAGCTCTTTTCTGTAGATTGTTCGATTTGAGAGAAATAGAAGGGAGAGAGAGGGTAAAAAAAAAAAGAAAAAGAGAGAGAGAAGTGGCATATTTCAGTATTTGATTACAGATATTCATCATTATTTTTATAACTGTTCCGCAAGAATTTAAAAAGAAAATGCTTTTTATTAAATGTTAGGGTTGTCCGTC
This sequence comes from Macrobrachium rosenbergii, assembly GCF_040412425.1. Lineage (NCBI taxonomy): Eukaryota > Metazoa > Arthropoda > Malacostraca > Decapoda > Palaemonidae > Macrobrachium > Macrobrachium rosenbergii. The sequence continues at coordinate 28,867,872 of NC_089793.1, read as the reverse complement.
GGAGAGAGAGAGAGAGAGAGAGAGAGAGAGAGAGAGAGAGAGAGAGAGAGAGAGAGAGAGAGAGAGAGCGGTGATTAGCATAATTCAGCATTCATTCACAGATATTAATCATCATTTTTTTCAATAACCATTCCGCACCGAAAACGCCGACTTTAGGTTCACGAAGCTTTTTTTTTTTTTTTTTTTGGCAATGAAGATCTAACAAGAAAGAAATTGTTTTATTTTATTTTTTTCTTACCTTTTGGCGCTGTTCGGATAAAGCCGAAAAGAACTGACTGTTATCGGCCTCCGCTTAAGCCCGAGAGTGGCAGCTGCATTTTCCGAAGTCTTTATTGCTGACTCCGGACGGGAAAGTTACCGCCATCTTAACCCTTTTTATTTTCTGAAATTTTTTTTTTTCTTTTCTTTCGGAGATATTTAATTTTCTTTTTTCTTGCCTTCCACGCCTTTGTTTAATTCCTCTTCTCCACTCTTCTGTTTTATGTTACATATTTTATTTTGCGGTAAACTTTTTTTTTTTTTACTTTTCTTTCGGAGATCCTTAATTTTTTTTTTTTTTTTTTTTTTTGCCTCCCACGCCTTTGTCTGAGTCTTTTCTTCACTTTTTTTTATGTATTTTAACTTGTGATAAGTAATTTTGTTTAACTTCTATGTGGGACTGTTGTCTTCTTTTTTCTTTCGGAAATTTTTTTATTTTTTGCCTCACACTCTTTTGTTTACTTAATTTTCTCAATTTTTCTGTTTATGTTATGTATTTTATCTTGCAATAAATAATTTTTCTTTTTAACTTCTATATTAGTCTATTCCTCTTACTTTTCAGAAGTGTTTTTTCTTTATTTACATTTTCCTTTTCACCTGTCATATACATCATTAACCACACCGTTTTTATTTACAATTAACTTGTCTCTTCAAAACTTTTTCTTACCTTTTACCCCTTCATAACCTCCCTATTTTTATTTATATTAGTTCCATTTTTACATTTCCTTTTAAATAGTTTTCATTCCTCTCCGTATTTACTGTCGTGTAATTCATTTCCTCCTTTTCTTCCCATCAGCTTCTTATTCATTATCTCTAGTTATCGCGACGTTAACGTCCACATTCAATTATCATCAGTTTCAGTGCGTTGTGTTCATAGCTCTGCCCATTCACTCGGAATCACTTGTTCTTATTTTCTCTCCAGTTATTCTGCTCTTCCTCCGCCTTCCTTTACCAATCTTTCCCTTAATTTCGCCTTCCGTTGTATTTGAGCGCTTCATTGCCTACTCTCTCCGCAGCATTTCCTCTCATTTTCTCCCAATAACGTTTTCTCCTCTCCCTCATCCAATCCCGTCTTCCTCCTCCTCCTTCGTCCGTTCTTATCTCACCTCGCCTTTAGTGTTCTATTTGTTTTGGTGAGGAATTTAAGGGCTGAAAGTGGGAGTTTGTCTTAGCAAGAAATGGGTGGAGGGGGAGGAGGGGAGGAGAGACGGGAGGGGGAGGGGAATAAGGGAGGTATATTCGGTTACTATCTCGACACCAAGCCACTTTATTTTATCCTATCCGTACGCCGGCCGAGAGTTCATTTTTCACCTGACTTGGGAGAGAGGAGAGAGTAAAGTTAATTTTACTCTCGGCTTGGTTATTTTATTTTAGGTTTTCTCTCTCTCTCTCTCTCTCTCTCTCTCTCTCTCTCTCTTCGTTTTGTCACTGGTTATTTGTGCCCGCTTGCTTGCTTCCTTCTCTGCGTGATTTTTCGTGTCGTTGTTTTTTAAATTTGTTTTCGTAGTGATTTTCTGGTTCACACACACACACACACACACACACATATATATATATATATATATATATATATATATATATATATATATATATATATATATGTGTATATATATGCATTGTGTAATATACATACATATATATATATTCTTTGTCTTAAGCCTTCACCCATCTCTATATGGGGTCGCCGCGCTGTTGCGTGTAACTTAGCCTTCTCCATCTTCTTCTATCTTGCGTATCCTGTTCTCTTATCCCTTTTTCCCGCATGTCATTTGCTACGTTATCTTTCCATCAGAATCTTGGTCTTCCCCTCCTCCTCCCGCTCCCAACCACCTCCATGTCCATGACCCTTCTACACACATGATCCTCCTCTCTCCGCATGACATGACCAGACCACTGCATTCTTCTTTGCTGAATCCTCTTTGACACTTCCACCACTTTGACTATCCGGCTAATATAATCGTTTCTGATCCTATCCTTTCTCGTGACTTCACACATCCACCTCAACATCCTCACCTCTGCCACCTCCAACTTCCTTTCTTGAACCTTCTTTATTGACAACGTCTCAGCCCCATACACCATCACTGGTCTTACTACACTTTTCTAAAACCTTCCTTTTACTCTTGCACTAATCCTCTTGTCGCGCAATATTCCCGATGATCTCCTCTAATTCATCCAAAAAGTTAAGTATACCTTAGATAACCAGACCACTGAGATGACTAACAGTTCTCCTAGGGCTGGCCTGAACGATTAGACGTATTTATGGCTAAGAACCAATTGGTTACCTAGCAACGGACTCAGCTTATTGTGGAATCCGAACTATACATTATAGCGAGAAATGAATTTCGTCACCAGAAATAAATTCTAACTCTTCATTGGTCGGTCGGAGAGTCGAATGCGGGCCCAGCAAAGTGCTAGCCGAGTACGATATCGATCCGTCCAATGAGGAACTAAGCAACTGTATCCTGTGGTTTATTTCGGGTCCATGCCACCATCATACATACATATATATACACATTATAATATATATATATTATATATAATATACATATATATATATATATATATATATATATATATTATATATAATATATATATATATGTATGTATGTATAAAATATTCTATTTTTAAGCTTAATGTTTTTGTCTTTTTGCTACTGCATATGGTTTTCCCCTCGCCCAATTTTTTTTTGGCCCGCCGGATTCTGGGACTTATGAGCGATAGACTGAGAGTCACTGGGTCCTAGAAATCATGAGCCTGGTTAATGTACCACTCAGCCATGGCGTCCACTGAGTCACCGACTCATCCCTGGTTCACTGGAACAATGAGTCCGTTTCAGTGGGATTACCAGATCTGAGCGGGTGTCAACTCGGGACCATGAAATGGAAGTCGCTGATGATCCACTGAATTACCATGACTATATATATATATATATATATATATATATATATATATATATATATATATATATATATATATATATATATTATATTATAATGGGTACACGATCACGTGTGTAACAGAAATAAAATTCTGAATCACATAGGAATCGAACCCAGGTCTTTCTAATTGAAAGGTGAGGGCGCTACTAGTATGGGTCAGTTGTTAGCGCCCTTGCCTTTCAGTTTGAAAGACCTGGGGGTTTTGATCCCAATGTGAGTCAGATATATATATATATATAAAGACAAAATCCACGAAGGAAAGAGAAACAGTGGGGTGCTGCAAGGCTTTTCGACTTACAGTCCTTTGCGTGAGTCTGCTAAGTAAAAGACTGTAAGTCGAAAGGCCTTGCAGCACTCCAATGTTTCTCTTTCCTTCGTGGACTTTGTCTTTATTTACATAGTCATCACGTTCGTTGTTTTCGTGATGCAGTTATACACACACACACACACATATATACATAGTGCATATATATGTATTTATATACATGTATATATATCGCTGCCTTTACAGCACAGTGATTTGCCCAGTAAGTAATTTTTGAAGAGAAGTACTTTAGATTTTCAGACTTTCATATTGACTGCAATAGATCAACCCTATTGAAGTTCAAATTTGTTTGTGAAAGGTCATTAATGCCTCTAGGGTCCGAACTTTGCCGAGCTTTGTCATCAGCCAACACCTCCGCACCTGGCATTACTGAAGGTGCTTTGCAACGTCCCTTCAGCCCTTAAACGCAACCCCTTTCATTCCTTTTACTGTACCCCCGTTCATATTCTGTTTCTTCCGTCTTTTTTTTCCACTCTCTGCTATCAGTTGTTGCATAGTGGAAGTGCGTGGTTTTCCTCCTGTTACACCTTTCAAACCTTTCAACTCTTACCTTTTCAGCGCTGAATGACTCATAGGTACCAGCGCTTGACATTTGGCTTCAATTCTACTGTATATTGCTAAATATTCATATTCCTGTCAGTTGGAAATTAACCCTGTATCATCGTCGTGGACCACTGCTGTGCAAAGCATTTAAGTTAGACCGAAAACTTGCTGTTTATCAAGTAATACCTATAAGTGCTAACACTTTGCGACAATAAAACAGAAACCTTATAAAGTTGTTATATTCTAACGTGGCCTTATTTCAAAGACCAGAGTTTTTAAGACCTCAAATCCTTGGTTCAGGGGTATTATGGTTCACATACAAACCCTTGTGATCCAGTTTTGGCATATATTAATCGTCGCTAGTGTACCCATACTGTAAAAAAAAAAAAAAAAATGACGGTATTATATGGGAGGGTCATGCCAGTGGTTCATAACCTTTTTCAGTGCCCGTACCCCTTGATATCACAGAAAATGTTTTCGTACCCCCATCCAGTATAAATACAATACAAACATTTGATAAATATACAGTAAATATAAAGTACCATTGCACTGGCTAACGTGTCTCGTACCCCCAGGTTTAAGGTTTCGTACCCCTTGGGGTTACAGGTACCCCAGGTTAAGAACCACTGCTATAGGCTTAGACTTGACATGAAACAGACATCTTCACCTTTGCAAACTTTGTAAAATATATATATATATATATATATATATATATATATATATATATATATATATATATATATTATTGTATGCTACTTTGAGAATATTATATGATCTGTGATCAAGAATCGCCATATTGGTAAAGTTACCCAGATATAGATTGGAAATCTTTAGTGGTAATGTTTTTATCCCTGAAAATGTCTTTGCACATATGTAAACAAGAAAATCTTACTTATTTTGTGAATATTTTTATAACAATTTCCTTGTTTTCCAGCGCTGACTCCCGTTTGGTTTACGTGCTACGCTGCTGAAAGATTTAACCTTCCATTCTCTGTTCAAAAGAAAACCAAACAATTTTAAAAAATTACGAAGCCGATTTTTTTTCTTTTGAAAATCTGCATTGTAATCGATACGAGTTCATGAGCCGTGTGCAGTTATAAGACAAACTCATTTGCCGAAACGAAACGGCGATCAAAGGGACTTAATTATGTGGATAATTAGGATTTTGAATTATGTAAGATGCCAGCCACTTCATGATGTTTGACCTGATGAATGTGTACACACGCTTCTGAATTCCCTTTTGTGATGGATCTCGCTCCTCGGTGGGTCTTAAAATTAGGAATTTGAATTTACATACACGCGCTTTCATAGCATACATAGATGCAAGTGTGTGTACGTGTGACACACATTATATATATATATATATATATATATATATATATATATATATATATATATATATGTATGTGCATATATATATATATATATATATATATATATATATATATATATATATATATATATATGTGTGTGTGTATTTTTGCTACCTCCTTACTTCACTTACTCTGTGACACCTCTCGTTTCATCTCACGTCATCTTTTTTATTTTCTCCCACGTACCTTTATGAATCAGCTACCTCCCTTCTTTCGCCATCCATATGAACAGTCATTAGTCCATCCCCCTGGTTTCCATTTACCCTTATAACCGTAATCTTGCTCTCATTTACTCTGAACTTCCTCTTATTCCAGAACTTTGCACTTAGACCAGAATTTAATGTCCTGGCCCTAGCTTCTCACGTCACCTAATCCATAAAGATTTCCATCTCCCTTGGAGACCCAGTGCTTTTACGCCAGACCAGTTGCTCTCTCATTTACATTTTCTATTACACTCTTTACTTTCATCATAAGAGCTGTTAATTACTCTTAATAACTGATCTTCGTTACCATAGATTATTAGTAGTTTCCACATTGCCTTGCTGTCAGCTCTGCCAGCAGTTTTTTTCTTAGGTTCTTTTATGCATTTCTTAAGAAATACTTGAGTTGCACACGTATATCCTTGCCTAAAGCCCAACACTGTTCTTCTCCTATGAATACTTGTGTCTTCTGTCTTATTTTCTCAGTCAGAATCATACCGTACACCTTCCTCTTAGTTTCTCAGTCAAAGTCATACTATAATCTTTCCTCTTATTTACTCAGGAAAAATCATACCATACACCTTCCTCTTAGTTTCTCGGTCAAAATCATACCAAACAGCTTTCTCTTTGTTTCTCAGTCAAAATCGTACCATACACATTCCTCTTATTTACTCAGGAAAAATCATCCCATACACCTTCCTCGTGTCTCAGTCAAAATCATACTATACACCTTCTTCTTATTTATTCAGGAAAAATCACACCATACACCTTCCTCTTAGTTTCTCAGTCAAAATTATACTATACACATTCCTCTTATTTACTCAGGAAAAATCATATCATACACCCTCCTCTTAGTGTCCCAGTCAAAATCATAACACAGCTTTCTATAAGTTTCTCAGTCAAAATCATACTATACACATTCTTCTTATTTGCTCAGGAAAAATCATACCATACAGCTTCCTCTTAGTTTCTCAGTGAAAATCATACTATACACCTTCCTTGGTGTATTAATTCTCAGTCTCCTCCATCACCTTTACCCTTTTACAGGAGAAAAATTATTTTTATCACTTATTCCTTCGGCACCTTTTCATTTTAGATATCCGGGCGGTTCAGGGTTCCAAGGATAAAAAACTGGGAAGAAGTGAACATTCTCTCTCTCTGTACATTTCCTATAGGTATATGTTATCCTTCTTCACTGCTGTATCAATCGGGAATGTCTCTCTCTCTCTCTCTCTCTCTCTCTCTCTCTCTCTCTTTGTATAATACTTCCTATAGGCATATGCTATCCCTCTCTTCACTGCTTTATCAAACAGGAATGTATCAACAGGAATGTCTCTCTCTCTCTCTCTGTAATACTTCCTATAGGTATATATACTATCCTTCTCTTCACTGCTTTATCCAACAGGAATGTCATGTCGCAACTCTCTCTCTCTCTGTATGGATTTCCAAGAAGCTGAAGGAGCCGTTTCATGTGTTCCCAGCCAAGCCTCTTAATATTAGCTTGAGCACGCTGTGCCTCTTCATTTTTACCAGGTCAAACAGATATAAACGGACGGGCGCGCGCGCACGCACGCTTAGGGACTTAAGAACCCACCACCTTCAATTTTCCTTTTGTAAATATTATACTCTTGTGCAAACGTTCCCCGAGAGCCAATCTCTCTCTCTCTCTCTCTCTCTCTCCTCTCTATAGTTGGTATCCACGTAGTTCTTGGCTTTTCCAAACTTTTAGAGCTTGTTTTTCCCCCGAATCTCTCTCTCTCTCTCTCTCTCTCTCTCTCTCTCCCCGAAAAGATTGAACTTTAGTTGTTAGTTGTAAGTGGTTAGTATCATTCAGTGGTTTTGTTTTATTGTAAATCTAGACTTATTTATAAGGTTTCTTTTAGTTTTTCCTGTTTAACAGGTCATTTGGTGGTATTTATGTATTTTCTATATATATTTTTTCCTACTTTACAGGTAAGCGAAGAGGTGCTCCCATTTTTAAGACTAAAGGTTCAACTGCTCTCAGTGTTGGGTAAGTTATGGTTTTCATTATTCCTATGGGTATCCTAAAGTCTCATTTCTGTTTTATATCGTGAGGTTAAAATTATATATATATATATATATATATATATTATATATATATATATATATATATATATATATATATATATATACATATAAATATTTAGTAGTGTTCAACATGATTTTAGTTTCTCCTATTAGTGGGTGTATATATATATATATATATATATATATATATATATATATATATATATATATATATATATATGTGTGTGTGTGTGTGTGTGTGTGTGTGTGTGTGTATAAAACAGTGTTCAATATGAAGTAGTTTTCTTATCAACGGGTGTATACATAAATTATATATATATATATATATATATATATATATATATATATGTGTGTGTGTGTGTGTGTGTGTGTGTGTGTATAAAATAGTGGTCAGCATGAAGAAGTTTCCCTTATCCGTGGGTGGCTCAAGAGAGAAAACAACGCGGTAATTATTGCCACATTCACGCAATAAATCGTGGATGAACCCCTATGTAGAATACTTCCATTATATTAGTTTCATCATATTCCAGTACAGAAGGCTCATCAGCAGTGCTTTATACCACCTTCCATATACTGTGTTGTTCATCAGTAACTTGTACATACTCTATCTCTTTCTGTATGTATTGCCTAGTAATTTACACTTCGGTTCCATCAAGGAAACCTGTATTCTCTCTCTGTAACTTACCATCAATACATGCATCCTAAATTCACATTACATTGTCGCTCTTTTGATTCTATCGTAATGTTTTTATAGGTACTTGATTGCCATGTACAGCGTCTTTTTTTTTGTTATTTCAAACTTTTGACTTATCTTTTTTATAACCAACATTTGATCCGCACACCCTCTCTCATCCCTGTATAAACCTATACTCTCTCTCTCTCTCTCTCTCTCTCTCTCGTTGGGGGTTAGTGCTGTCAGTGCACCTCGCGCGGTGCACCGTAGGCATTACTTGAGGTTCTTTGCAGCGTCCCTTCCGCCCATAGCTGCAACCCCTTTCATTCCATTTACCGTACCTCCATTCATATTCTTCTTCCATCTTACATTCCATCCTCTTCTAACAATTGTTTCAATTGTGCTACTGCGAGGTTTTCCTCCTGTTACACTTTTCAGACCTTCTTAATGTCAATTTCCCTTTCAGTGCTATATGATCTCACAGGTACCAGCGCTTGGTATTTGGCCTAAATCCTCTATTCCAACCGTATAATCGAAAATCAGCATTCCGAGGAATGACAAGGAGAAAAGTAGTAGAGGAACTACTGCTAGCTTTCGAAAAGTAGTGTGACGAACGAACAGAAACGGCTGTACAATGATCGCTGACCATGAAAATTAGTAGAAGCCTGGAACAAACCGTAGCTGCGTCGGCGAGCAGCAATGGGTCCCAATGAAGCCGTCTTGTAGACAGACATCCATATCAGATTTTACCTGAATGGACCAGCGCTGAATGACTTAAGCCCCTGCGCTTGGCCTTCGCCCTGAACTATATGATTGTATGTTCTCTCTCTCTCTCTCTCTCTCTCTCTCTCTTGAGACATTATGTACACGTGAATATAGAGAGACTGCTAGTGAAAGGCATTGGCACTCCAGTATGAGGGGAGATATTAGCAGATACAGTCAATTCTTATAAGGTGATGTTAGGGTAATTGAAGTTTGTGTGTGTTTTCCTGTTCGTGCGTGTGCACGTTTGTGTGCGTGTGCACGTGTGTGTGTGTGCGTGCGTGTGAAACTATTCCCGTATGTTTGAAAATGCCCATAAGGTTTTCTATCATCAAATTGGACGTAGTTCCTCATCCCTCGGAAGAAGCAATTTACCATAAGTTTTACGACTTGTATCTCGTCTTCATGCAGATGACCCCTGTTTGTGAACTTTTGTTGCCCTGGGGCTTGTTAGGGCTCATCCTGATACATTTTATGGTCAAAGGACACTATTTTTACTAGCCAGTAAAAAAAAAAAAAAGTAAAAAAAAAAAGATAAACAGGATGAAATCTCGAGGCGTTGTTTGTTTTCAAGGCGTTAAAGGAGTTATTTATAATGCCTCCATAGGGGGGTATAGTGCCGTCAGTGCACCTCAAGTGGTGCTCTGTAGGCATTACTTGCTCTTTTCATTCCTTTTATGTACTCCTGCCTATTCTCTCTCTTCCGTTTTACTTTCCAGTCTCTCTTAACAATTTATTCATAGTACAACTGAGAGGTTTTCCTCTTGCTACACCTTTCAAACCTTTATACTCTCATTTTCCGTTTCAGGCCTGAAAGACCTCATAGATCCCAGCGCTTGGCCTTTGGTTTAATTTCTATATTCTATTCATTTCTATTTGTAATGGATCTTGGTCTCGCCCTTCATCCAAGATGCACCGTTTGAGTGTATCAGGTTGAACTTGTGGTGATGAATTTCTTGATGAGGTGAAATGTTTGTGGTGTATAGATGTAGTTTGTGGGTGTAGCTTTCCCTCACAACTCTTAGCGCGAGAACTTGAATATTTTGCCCTATCCTTTCCGTAAAGTTGGATTTAATTTTTAATGGAAAGCACGATTTATGACTTTAGAATAATTGATTGTATCCAGTCAGTAGAATTGGAAATATTTTTTACTAGGAATTACTATTTATCAATTCGGAATATTTTTCGTGTTTAATTGGAAGTACTATTTGTTAATTTAGGATAATATTTTGTTGCATCCAATCTGAAGAGTTGAAAACATTTTTACTAGGAAATACTGTGTATTAATTTAGAGTATTATTTTTGTATTCAGTCTTGAGTAACTGAAATATTTAAATATTTAAGATATGTATTTCGTTTATAAGTTTAATTTCAATGTAGAATGTAACAGTTAACATATTCGTTCGCTTGCTGCATCCTGACAAGAAGGAAATTAAATATATGCATGATTTCAGGAACAGTAATACAATACAGTGAATGGTTTTTGAAGTGATCCGTACGTACAGGCATTTTAATTAAATGTATTTGCCTAATTGAAAAGGTAGTGATGCCCTATGATAAGGGAGAGATATGTTCTGGTAATTAGGTCAGTGTTATGTTCTAGTATTTTAGATGAATTTGCATAATTTTGTTTTTGAAATAATGCCGTTTCATATTTAACGGATATTGTTTTGTTTCATTGCAGCACAATGTTAACTGTATTATAACTTTCCAAGGCATTTAGTATTTTTATTGTTATTCATAAAAATCTCACAATAGCATGAGTCACTAAAGTAGTGAAGAAATCCAAGTTGGTGTAGATGAAAATATATACTTATAATAGTGAAGAAATCCACAGTGATGTAGATGTAAATGTATATTTCTAATAGTGAAGAAATCCACAGTGGTGTAGGTGTAAATATGTATATATTTCTAATAGTGAAGAAATCCACAGTGGTGTAGATGTAAATGTATATTTCTAATAGTGGAAAAATCCACACTGGTGTAGGTGTAAATATATATTTCTAATAGTGGAAAAATCCACACTGGTGTAGGTGTAAATATATATTTCTAATAGTGAAGAAATCCACAGTGGTGTAGGTGTAAATATATATTTCAAATAGTGAAGAAATCCATAGTGGTGTAGATTTAAATGTATATTTCTAATAGTGAAAAAATTCACAGTGGCGTAGATGTAAATATATATTTCTATTAGTGAAGAAATCCACAGTGGTGTAGGTGTAAATATATATTTCTAAAATATATTTACACCTACCACCACTGTGGATTTCTTCACCGTTATTATTATTATTATTATTATTATTATTATTATTATTATTATTATTATTATTATTAGCTCAGTAGAAATTGTAGAACATAAACCGTAAAACTGTTGGGGGAGGAATCATGGTGGAGAAAAATAAATATAAGAAAACGGGCGGTAAATATCCGCGTCCAACATCGTCGTTTTTGAGTCATGGTGGGTACCAAGAAGTACGAGCATCCAGTCACGATTGTCTGCAGGGATGTCGGTTGTGGATATTTACCGTCAGCGGCTATCCCTTACCAAAAAATAAATAAATAAATAAATAAATAAATAAATAAAATTAAAATACAGTTATAAGAAAGTAATTGAAAAATTATATAGAAAAAGTCAGTAGCTACTATTATTAAAAAAACGCAGGCATTTCCTATGGCATTAGTCTAAAAGGTCTTGAGGTTTGCAAAAAATATTTCCAAGTAATGAAGGCATATATGTGAAAACAATGATAAATAACAGATGGAAATAAGTATTAAGAAAGGGTATATCATCAAAGCGGTAAATGTGCCAATGTATTGGAGAGGAAGAACTGGCGCTCGTCTAAAAAAAATCTTAAGTATTTCTTAAGTAATGAAGGGGCATATTTGAAAACAATGAGAAATAGACAGTGGGAAATGAACAGCAAGAAAATATATATCATCAAAGAGGTGAATGTGCAAACGTATTGGCGAGGGAGAATTGGCACTCTTCTCAGAAATCCTTAAATCTTAAATCTAATACCTGATTGGGGGGATATATTTCCAATGCAAAGGATCTTTTAGTGAAGTACACTTTGTTGCTTGAGCCACGCATCTCGAGACCTGGAGATTGTTGCATGTCAAACGAAAAATGCACGGTTATTTAATGCGTGCTGGGTCGAGGCAAGGAGAACCAGACGCCTGGGATGGTTTATGTCGTGGTTGGCTGAGAGTGAAGGCGGGGGTCGGGGTGGGGGGTGGGGGTTATTTTAAAATACGTTCGCTAGAAGCAAGCAGTTCCTCGGTCTTGTAATAAGACAGTACTTGGGTTGGGGGGAAATATTCATCCACGAGGGAAATATTCAGAAGCAGTTCCCCGATTTTGTAATGAGACAGGGCATAGATTGGAGGGTAATATTAGGAAGCAGTTTCTCGATCTTATAAGACAGCACGTGGATTGGAGGGAAATATTCGGAAGCAGTTCTTCGATCTTATAATAAGACAGCACGTGAATTGGAGAGTAATATTCGTAAACAGTTCCCCGATCTTGTAATAAGACAGGACGTTGACTGGAGGGAAATATTTGGAAGCAGTTCCTCGATCTTGTACTAAGATAGTACGTGGATTGGAGACTAGTGTTAGGAAGCAGTTCCTCGATCTTATAATAAGACAGCACATGGATTAGAGGGAAATATTCGGAAGCAGTTCCTCGATCTTATAATAAGACAGCACGTGGATTGGAGAGTAATATTCGAAAACAGTTCCCCGATCTTGTAATAAGACAGGACGTTGATTGGAGGGAAATATTCGGAAGCAGTTCCTCGATCTTGTAATAAGATAGTACGTGGATTGGAGACTAATATTCGGAAGCAGTTCCTCGATCTTATAATAAGACAGCACGTGGATTGGAGGGAAATATTCGTAAGCAGTTCCTCGATCTTATAATAAGACAGTACGTTGATTGGAGGGAAATATTCGGAAGCAGTTCCTCGATCTTATATTAAGACAGTACGTTGATTGGAGGGAAATATTCGGAAGCAGTTCCTCGATCTTATATTACGACAGTACGTTGATTGGAGGGAAATATTCGGAAGCAGTTCCTCGATCTTATATTAAGACAGTACGTTGATTGGAGGGAAATATTCGGAAGCAGTTCCTCGATCTTATATTAAGACAGTACGTTGATTGGAGGGAAATATTCGGAAGCAGTTCCTCGATCTTATATTAAGACAGTACGTTGATTGGAGGGAAATATTCGGAAGCAGTTCCTCGATCTTATATTAAGACAGTACGTTGATTGGAGGGAAATATTCGGAAGCAGTTCCTCGATCTTATATTAAGACAGTACTTTGATTGAGGGAAATATGAAGCAGTTCCTCGATCTTTTATATTAAGACAGTACGTTGATTGAGGAAATATTCGAAGCAGTTCCTCGATCTTATATTAAGACAGTACGTTGATTGAGGGAAATATCTGGAAGCAGTTCCTCGATCTTATATTAAGACAGCATGTTGATTGAAAAAATATTCGAAGCAGTTCCTGATCTTGTAATAAGACAGAACGTAGATTGAGGGAAATATTCGAAGCAGTTCTCGATCTTATATTAAGACAGTATTTTGATTGAGGGAAATATTCGAAGCAGTTCCTCGATCTTATATTAAGACAGTACTTTGATTGAGGAAATATTCCAGTTCCTCGATCTTATATTAAGACAGTACGTTGATTGAGGGAAATATTCAAGCAGTTCGATCTTATATTAAGACAGTACGTTGATTGGAGGGAAATATTCGGAAGCAGTTCCTCGATCTTATATTAAGACAGTACGTTGATTGGAGGGAAATATTCGGAAGCAGTTCCCCGATCTTGTAATAAGACAGAACGTAGATTGGAGGGAAATATTCGGAAGCAGTTCCTCGATCTTATATTAAGACAGTACGTTGATTGGAGGGAAATATTCGGAAGCAGTTCCTCGATCTTGTAAGATAGGATTAAAGGCTAATATTAGTAAGCAGTTCCTCGATCTTATAATAAGACAGTACGTGGATTGGAGGGAAATATTCGGAAGCAGTCCCCCGATCTTGTAATAAGACAGAACGTAGATTGGAGGGAAATATTCGGAAGCAGTTCCTCGATCTTATATTAAGTTAAGTATACCTTAGTTTTACCAGACCACTGAGCTGATTAACAGCTCTCCTAGGGCTGGCCCGAAGGATTAGACTTATTTTACGTGGCTAAGAACCAATTGGTTACTTAGCAACGGGACCTACAGATTATAGTGGAATCCGAACGACATTATAGCGAGAAATGAATTTCAATCACCAGAAATAAATTCCTCTAACTCTTCATCAGCCGGTCGGTGGGATTGAACTCCGGCCCATCGAGCGACGGTCTGAAGCTCAACCGACTCGCCAAGGGAGAGATATCATATATTAAGACAGTACGTTGATTGAAGGGAAATATTCGGAAGCAGTTCCTCGATCTTATATTAAGACAATACGCTGATTGAGGAAATATTCGAAGCAGTTCCTCGATCTTATATTAAGAGAGGACGTAGATTGAGGAAATATTCGAAGCAGTTCTCGATCTTATATTAAGACAGTACTTTGATTGGAGGGAAATATTCGGAAGCAGTTCCTCGATCTTGTAATAAGACAGAACGTAGATTGGAGGGAAATATTCGGAAGCAGTTCCTCGATATTGTAATAAGATAGTACTGGATTAAAGGCTAATATTAGTAAGCAGTTCCTCGATCTTATAATAAGACAGTACGTGGATTGGAGAGTAATATTCGGAAACAGTTCCCCGATCTTGTAATAAGATAGGACGTGGGTTGGAGACTAATAATCACAGCATACCGAGGAATGAAAAGGTAATAGAGGCAATTTTACGGGTAGTAGATAATAAGCTGTTTTGATCACTTCATTGTTAATGCTTTTTGCCAGAAATCTTTTTTAATGGCCTCCACAGAATAATAACGCTTTGTTTTCCTATTTTTGTTTCTGGTTTCTGTTGTTGTATATCACCAATTTTTTACGGTGTAGTATAATGTTTAAAAAAAAAAAATAATCAAAAACTTTATAAATTCCGCGTAATTATTTACTGTCGCGAATTTTTTCGATGTTCATAGGCTTTTTATTTTTCTGTTGTATAATGCCTATTTGTTAGGGTGTAGTGCAATGTGCAGAGGAAAATAATCAGAAACTTTATCAATTCCACGGAATTATTACTTTTGCGAATTTTTCGATGGTTCATAGGTTCGTTTTTCTGTTGTTGTATAATACCTCTCTTTTAGGGTGTAGTATAATGTGCAGAAAAAATAAAATTTTTTATAAGTTACGCGGATTTATGACTTTTGCAAATTTTTTCGAGGATTCAGAGGTTCCTTTTTCCCTTCCTCTATGAAAAATAATGCAATTTTACACAATCGTCAAGTATTTTAATCAACAGCCAGACTCTATTTTCAGAGATTGTTGTCCCTCTCGCTCGTTCTTCTCTGGATTTGCCATCCAGGCTCTTACTAGAGCCATCGGGGATATAGCCCAGAGACTGGAAGCGCATCTAATGTATTTGAAAAAAAAAAACACACACCTAGGGAAGTTCTCAGCTCTGTGAGATAGTAATCGTCGGTAGAAATAAAGAATTCATTAAGAATGTTTTCTCTGTTTTATTTTTTCAAGATAGAAAGGTGGTGGGGGGAGAACCTCATTTTCTTTACATGTGTATGTTATGGTGATGCGCGTGTGTATGAATTTGTGTATGAGCCTTTTTGCAGTTATATGTGTGCTTCCGTGTCTTTTTGTGGTCGATTTTTGTGTCCACACCTTATGGTGACTTGGTAGTGTGCATTTGTGTGTGTGTATATATATATTTATATATATGCTTTATATACATATACTGTATATATATATACATATACATTTATATATTCACAAATATATATATATATATATATATATATATATATATATATATATATATATATATATATATATATATATATATATATATATATATATATATATATGTATGTATTTATGTATATATTTACATATTTATATTTATATATACTATGTATATACATACACACACGTGTATGTATGTATATATATATATATATATATATATATATATATATATATATATATTATATATATACACACACACATATATATATATATGTATATATATATCAGTGTATACACACGGTACATGTACGAAACTTGAACTCTGGAGCGCGTTCGTCACATATACATGTGTGTGTGCGTGTGTGCGCAAGCGAATGATTAAGAGAAAACAAGGAAATTACTATTTCGCTTGGTGAATCGACATTGATTGCAACGATAATTAAAAGAAATAATTAAAAGAAATACTCCTTTGGCTCCGGGGAAAAGTTGAAATCGGAAATGAACAGTTCTTCATGCGCAGTGTGCGCATTAGCATATTGTTTAGAATCACAGTTTCAGGTTTCTGATTATCTGCCATCAACAAACGTCACAAAGCTATTTCTCTCTCTCTCTCTCTCTCTCTCTCTCTCAAGTCTCTGTGTTATTTCTCATTATTTCATTATTTCTCATAATTATAATTACGTATTCAAGGATTTATTTATTGTTTCTGGTTGAACACCGGTCAAGGTATCTGTATGTGGATACTGAGCAAAATGTGTCACACGAGATGCTTCCTTAGATTTATATAAGCTCTCAAATGAAATTCTTGTTTGTTTAATCCCTTTTATTCTTGCTTGAATATTTCATATAATTTCTACCTTTCCTAAAGCTTAAAATCAACCCAGATTAAGGTTGGTATGCTCACTAGTTTTCTTCCATAAAAAAATTATATATATTTACATACACACACACACACACACATATATATATATATATATATATATATATATATATATATATATATATATATATATATATATATTTTTCTATATATATATTTATATATATATTTTTTATATATATTTATATATATATATATATATATATATATATATATATATATATATATATATATATATATATATAATGTGTATATATACGCATAGCCTGTTTTTTAGTCGATGAAACATAATTATATAAAATGAAAGCAAGATAAAATTGATACTGTCATTATATATATTTATATTGTGTGTGTGTGTGTTTATTCTGCTGGATAGTCCTCCGTATAAAATGGAGAAACCTGAATACTCTCGTTGCAGTTATTCATATTTGCTGCACACGTATAAACGCCGTAAAAAGAGCAGCTTTTCAAGCGGGATGTAGCCGTAACAAAGTGGAAATCTGAACCTCTGCAACTTTCAAAAAGAAAGAGAGAGAGAAAAAAAGAGGAAAAAAGGGACCGGTGTCGGGGGAGAAAGCAGACTCCAGACGAGGTGAAAGAGTTGCAACGTAAACCAGTATTCTGGGGGAAAGATTTTGACATTTTTCTTGTGCCTCTGTCCGAGTTGCAAATATATACGCAGTGCTCTCTCTCTCTCTCTCTCTCTCTCTCTCTCTCTCTCTCTCTCTCTCTCTCATACATAGATGACACACACACACACACACAGGAATAAATGACTGAACATGTAGTAGTGAATGTGTCTTATGATTGTGTGTGTGGGAGAGAGAGAGAGAGAGAGAGAGAGAGGGGGTACATCCCAGAAAGGCAAAATATCAAGAAGGGATGAGACCTAGTTATAACTGACTACTCTCTCTCTCTCTCTCTCTCTCTCTCTCTCTCTCTCTCTCGATGCAAGTTAGATTTAAGTTTGCGTGCATCATTCACTCACTGCACTTGGATTTAAATGTCAAGCTTTTCAAGTGGTTTTGTTATATTTTTTTTCAGTGTTGACTACTTGAATTAGATTTGCTCAAGTAACCAAGAATGCTTTGTTTCTTGCTTTTGTTTCATTGGTCTTTAGTTTGTGTGCCTCTGTGTATGTATGTATTTATGTATGTATTTATGTAATATGTGCATTTATGTGAGAAGATTACCAGAAGAGAAAAAGAGGAAGTATAGACTGATTCAAAGTCTTGATAAAGATAGGATTGGCGAACAAGGCCTTCAATAGAAATTGCCTAAGAGAAAATATGTCCAAATGGCAAGCAGATAAGGGTTTATGCGAATATAAGGAAACAAACTCATATCTTATGATAGCACAGTGATCATGTCAGACAAGGCAGAACAGGAAACTCGATCAGGATTCAGTCGATATCTGACCTAACATGCGTTGCTCATAAGGCCTGTCTTGCAATTGCTCTCGTACGGACCATAAAGATCTGCAATGCAAGCACCTCTCTTGCAACACATGATCGACGCCACCCATGCCATCTGATATCTCTTGCCTCACTTCCTCCTCCTCCTCCTCCTCCTCCTCCTCCTCCTCCTCTTTAACATGGCAACGGCAGCAAAACATCGCCTAATGACTGCTCGGGATAATTACGTCGACGAGTGGCTTGTTTTCTCTTTTAATGTGTCGCCATAAATCGCCGAAATTGGCACTTCATCTTATTCATTCCATCGTTTATCATGCGAAAATCAATGGGGGCGCACTCCCCTTCCCCTCCCCTCATATCCCCTTACCCACTCCAACCCATTCCCTCCCCCTCCCTCTCCCTCTCTTTAATATCTGTACTTCTTTCCACCGTTCTTCCTGTAAAGTACCTCTCTCCTCCTCCTATTCCCACTTGATGAGAGGCACCATCTCTCTCTCTCTCTCTCTCTCTCTCTCTCTCTCTCTCTCTCTCTCCTCCTCCTCCTCCTCCTCCTCCTCCTCCTCCTCCTCCTCCTCCTCCTCCTCCCCTCTCATATGCATGATTGAGGCACCGCTGTAAATTTCTCTTTCCAATTGGCTATTTACACCTTTCTAATCTGTAGATTTTTCTGCGATGGCAGCACCAACATCTACCATTTTTAGGTGACATACGGGATTTTTACAGACGTTAGTGATTTAATATCTGCGTTAGTAATTTAATAAATGCTTTGTCATTTTCCTCGTCTTATGGGCATAGTGTGTCGCAAAATTATTCTGTAAGTGGCTCTCATTTACTGTTGAAAATGGCTAGTTTGGAAGTCCTCTGACTGACCCTCTTGGCCATCAGTGCCTGGATTTCGGCCTGTTACGATTCGTCTTCTTCTTCTTCTTCTTCTTCTTCTTCTTCTTCTTCTTCTTCTTCTTCTTCTTCTTCTTCTTCTTCTTCTTACGAGGCTTGTTGGATTACGGCCTGCTACGATTCTTCTTCTTCTTGTTGCAAAGCTCGTTCTCGCTGTAGTGCATATTAATACCTATTAAAAACGGATAGCAATTATCAACTGCCTCTGGAGACCCTTTCGAAATAGCTTTTTTATATAATATTTTTTTGGGGAAAGAACTTTTATATTCGCATAAGGAATTGGGCCATCAGTAGGGTAGTGAGAATGCATGTAGGGCCAATTGTATCCTTTAGGGATTTTTTTATTTATTTCTTTTGCTGGAAACCCTACTTTAGAACCCATCTGTTCCGATAGGGGTATTTTCAAATTGAAATTCCTCATTGGCAACCTCTTTGCGTATAGTGGTCTGCATCCATTATTAAATTTACATTCATAAGGGCTGCCAATTTGTTCCTTTATGAGACTGTCTTTAAGTAGATAAGAATTTTCCGGACTATTAAAATTGCGTAGAGAGACGAAGGCTTGTTATGATCCCTTCAAGTTGATATGAATTTGCCAATCGACAAAAAATGTTTAGAAAGGCGAACACCATTTATGATGTCACCAAGTTAATATGAATTTTCAAAACGAAAAAAAGTGATTAGAAAGACGAACGCCTGTTAGGATGTTGTCAAGTTGATATGAATTTGCCAAGCTACTAAAAGTGTGTAGAAAGACGGACGTTAGTTATGATGTTTAGTATGTGATATGGACCCGTTATTTCAAGTAAAAATAGTCTGCCTTTGGAAAAGAAAGTTTCAAGATATGTTAAAATTTTCACGTAAAGCTTCATGTTGCAAATTACATTACCCAGTGGTCAGTTTTTGGGATCGATGAGCACATCGTGTTTGTCTGGCTTGTATGTGATGTTGAATGAAATGATATAAAGTTCTGTTAATTCAATTGAACTAAGTCATATGACCTATTTTAGCAGCTCTGAAGAAAAGTGAAACAAAACTGCTGTATCATTGTATCATTGTCTTTTGAAAACGGACGTCAAAAAGCCCCCCAAAAAAAAAAAAAAAAAAAAAGACGGTCACTCATATTCAAAGAAGCGTCAAGACACGAATAAAAAAGGAGGCTGTAATCGCGTCAGGATTCTAATTAGGTATGAGTGTCGAGTAAAGAATTAATTTGAAGAACGCTAATTGGATGTTTTTGCGCCTCACCCACGATGGCATGTGAAATACCTTCTTCGCCTTCGGGAGGAAATCACACTCTCGCTTGATTAACGAGGACAAATCAGAGACCGTTGGGGTGGAGAGGGGGCCGGCTTTTATTCCTCTGATGGGATTCATTAAGTTTTTTTTTTTCTCTAGGGTCTCGAAGGGGATGTAATGGCTAGACATTAGTTTGATTTTTATAACCGCTTGATTTTTATTGGTTTGTCGTTCTCTCTCTCTCTCTCTCTCTCTCTCTCTCTCTCTCTCTCTCTCTCTCTCTCTCTCTCTCTCTCTCTCTCAGACATTCTACAAGCGTATCTCTCTCCCTCTCTCTCAAACATTCTACCAGCGCATCTCTCTCTCTCTCTCTCTCTCTCTCTCTCTCTCTCTCTCTCTGTCGTTGGTATGCATGCATGCACAGTTTCTGTGCATGTGCTTTTCTTTTTATGGCTATCATTGTGTCCTAATAGTGTTTTTCCGGGCACTTTTTAATGAGAAGATTTGTAGTTCATGTGTGTGTGCCCGCTCGTTTTTTTATTTGTTGGTATCTTTGTTCCTAGTGTTTCGTAGGCTTTTAGGTAGACTCTTTAATCAGTTTACTTTTGCTAAGAATTCTCTCTCTCTCTCTCTCTCTCTCTCTCTCTCTCTCTCTCTCTCGGATTTGTCTAATAATATTATGCTACAATTGAATTAACAGGGAACATGAGAGGTTGGGTGGTGGAAGAGGAGGAGGAGGAGGAGGAGGAGGGAGGGAGGGAGGGAGGGAGGGGCAGGCAGGCAAGGAATCCAACGTAGCAGAACATCACGTGATAGGTTTTGACAGCTGTTCTCAAGTCCTGAGCATTGCAGAGAACTGCTCTCGGTAAGATTGTTTAGCTGGCTGGCTTCCCAGTCTTAGGCTCGGGGTATTTTCCCGTCTTGGGGTATTTTCCGTCCCGGGGTATATTTTCCGTCTCGGTTTCATGTCACCGAGGCATAAAGGAAATGATTGAGAAGCAATCATCGTGTCAGAAAAATCCTGTGTTTTCTTAAATCCTTCCACCCAAATGATAGGAGTACCCCATTCGGTGAAGCAGGAGTGTTCGTATGTTCAAGATGTTGGGATGAATTTAATGTTCCTGTATTTTTCTTCTGTTTTATCTCGTATTTATCCACAGGATTTGTTGATTTTATTCTGTTATCTTTCATTTTTTTCATGTTGATATGGGTTGATGTTTTTCTGTAGTTTTCTCTTATTTTATCTTATGTATTCATAGGATTTGTTAATGTTACCCTCTTATTTTTCAATTTTCCTGTTAAAATTTATTGATTTTTTTTAACAAACCCTTAAAACCCTTTAATAAGATTGTTAGATATTTTATATAATTTGTTTTTAAAATAAAATCTCTAGGAACTTTGTTTATCAGTAACATTTTAGTAAAATGTCACCCTATTAGTTAATTGTTAAAAAATAGCTCCTTTATTCTTGTAGTTTTGTACCTGTATGTTAAGAATACTAGGAATATTCTATAAAATAAAAGGTACTGCATGTACATATCTTTTTTGTGTGTAACAGCAAATAGCCTATTTACTGTTAATGAGCTGCACGTTTATACTTGACATCGTCCACTCCGGCTCCAGCATCTGTCCTTCCCCTCCGCCCCCCTCCCATCGGCTTGAGTTCCGGGAGGGTACGTAACGTCCTTAAGGCGGGACTTGTTGTCACGGCCCTATCTTACATTAACGTAACTCTTGATTGTGTGTGAACGCTGATAACAATGAATTACGAGGTCTTGCTGAGTTCTTTCCCAGTGCCTTCACATGTTAATAACTATGCTCTCTCTCTCTCTCTCTCTCTCTCTCTCTCTTCTCTCTCTCTCTCTCTCTCTTTCTCACACACCAGTATATATATATATATATATATATATATATATATATATATATATATATATATATATATATATATATATATACATACACACACATATATATATCGCTCAACAATCTGTTATATTATGCATATTTATTTACCGATTTTATTGTACCAAGAAATTCTCTCTCTCTCTCTCTCTCTCTCTCTCTCTCTCTCTCTCTCTCTCTCTCTCTCTCATTCGTTTCGAATCAATCAGTCCCCTTAAGGGTCGCACAATTTACGGTTGAGTTTACGATTATTCCCGGGGCAAACGACTCGGGGTCTTTAAGTGATTTCGTCCCTGTTTAGCGGAAATGCAGCTTTACTCGGCTCAGACTCTAAACGTTAATCATTAATAGTAATTTTATTGATACTTTGTCTGGTGCCCCCCCCCTCTCCTCCCTGACTCTTTTTTTTTTCAAAAGCATTCTTTCCTTGAACGATTTGTCCCGAAGCCTTGTAGGCTATATGTCACCCATTCTTGTCACGCATCTTTGTTCTTCTCAGATTCCTCGTCCTCCTGTTCCTCGTCTTCCTCTTCCTCTTCCTTTTCCTCCTCCTCCTCCTCTTGCTTCTCCACCTCTTCCTCTTCTGCTTCTTCTTCTTCCGCTTCCTCTTCCTCTTTCTCTTTCTCTTTCTCTTTCTCTTTCTCCTCCTCCTCCTCATCTTCTTCATTTTCCTCTTCCTCCTCCTCCTCCTCCTCCTCTAGTCGCTGAAGTGAGAAAGTTCATATAATTTTATGAGACGCAATTACTCCTTGTCCGTAATGGCCGTAAATCTAGGGAACGGTTTTGTGTATGTGTGCGTGTGTTGGGGGGGGGGTGACCAAGGCTTGATAGTCAAGAAAGAATCAGCCTTTCTCTCTTTCTCTCTCTCTCTCTCTCTCTCTCTCTCTCTCCTTAATGCTCTAATGACCTGAAGCCTACTAGATGTCTTTAATTTCTTGTGATGCAAATAAAATTCACGTGCAAAAGGAATCACTCTCTCTCTCTCTCTCTCTCTCTCTCTCTCTCTCTCTCTCTCTCTCTCTCTCTCTCTCTCTCTTTTCCTTAAGGCTCTAATGACCTGAAGCATAGATTCTTAAATTCCTTGATGTAAATAAAACCCATGTAGAGCCTCGATATCAGTCGGATTCGTAAAGGTCTGTGGCGCTTCAATGAAAGCCGGCTGATCGAAGGCAGACACTAAAACCAGGATTATATATGTAATCAAAAGGAAAAAACAAATCACTAAATACACACAAACAAACCCTTCTTCTAAAACATAACTCTCACACGTCAGACTCTCGCCATACCCAGCACAATGACTTCTCGCTGCTGGGGAGAAAGGGCGTTGGGTCTGGTATGATACTACGTACCGGGGTCTAAGCGATGTCAGGCAGGCGGCCGATCAGGACCACAGGTCTACTAGCCAAATCAAAGTTTCAAAAGAAGGCATCGTGCTTACCCCAATAAAAAATGGAATAAAGCACGTTAAAAGAAAAAGTAAATAAAACCCATGTACAAAAGGAATCACTTTTCTTCTCTCTCTCTCTCTCTCTCTCTCTCTCTCTCTCTCTCTCTCTCTCTCTCTCTCTCACTTTTCCTTAAGACTCAATGAAGTGAAGCCTTTAAATTGTAGGAGGCCAAAATAATACGCAGAAGGTACAATATCTTGGTTTGCTGATGTCCATCATCATTGTTTGAGTTATACTAAGAGATCTAACAGATACAGAAATAACAGAAAATGTACTGAAGAAGCTTCTGGCGCAATCTATTTTCTATACAGCCGCCACAGAGTATAATCAAGGCCACCGAAATTATATCTATCTTTCATGGTCTCGGTATAACGTTGTGTGAGCTGCGGCCCATCAAACTTTTTAACTACGGACCGGTGATGGTTTATCTTTATATCGTTGCCGAAAGCACGATTATGCTAATTCTTAATATTGTGATAAAAATAAAACTATTGAGGCTAGAGGCTGCAATTTGGTGTATTTGATGGTTGGAGGGCATGGTCAATATACACTTGCAGCCCAGCTCCAGTATTTTAAGATCTAGGGCGGACAGAAAAAGTGCGGGCAGAATAAAGTGCGGACGGACAGACAAAGCCGGCACAATAGTTTTTTCTTTTTTTTGTATAGAAAACTAAAAACCTACTGATTTCGGGATTATCGTCAAACGCCTTCCTTTTAGAATCTGATGGTTAATATTAAATGTACGTGGAAACAGGAATTGTAAGAATTCATTTTCTGCGGGAATTAAAACGTTGGAGAGACAATAAGGAGATATAAAAAGCGTATTGGAATATTTACGAACGGGCACAAAGGTATACAGGAGATAGGCGTATGGAACGTTTGAAGTGATTTACTAGTTTCGGATGTTGTGATGTAGCAGTGAAGAGAGAATGAATAAGCAAATAAGCGTAGAAAACAAGCATGAGAGGAAGAAGGAGATTCTGAGATTATTGAAATGTAGCTTTTGTCAGAAGGGGCCGCTTTGACATTCTGTGAGTCAGAATAGGTATTAATCTGTAAAACAGGCATTTTACTGCTGATTAGATTTTTGGTAGGTGTGGCCCTCTCTCTCTCTCTCTCTCTCTCTCTCTCTCTCTCTCTCTCTTCAGGTTAGGCAACAGGTTCTAGTTGTTATAATTCTTTTATTTTATAATGATAAAGTTGTATTTTACCCTTTTTTATATCGTATTCCCTAAGTAGCTTTCTGAATCAGTCGCTGCAAGTTTGAATGAATGAATATCTTATTTTTGTATGTGATAAATTCGTAATAGGGCCTAAGGGCAGTTTCAAGGCTAAGCGAATTCTGTTGTTTATGAAATTTTATGATGAATTTTTATAAATTGATAAGACCTTGATTATGACTGCGTATATATTCACACAGACACACGCACACAAATGCACGCAAGCTTTTGCACGCACGAGCGCACACACACATACATACAGTATATATATAATATATATATATATAATATATATATATATATATATATATATATATATATATATATATATATATATATATATATATATATATATATATACCGAAACAACATCCCTGAACCCAATCTATAAAGCGTGGACGATCGTATCGGGACAAGTCAAAGAAAGAGAGCAAACAAATAAACGATTTGCCCAGATCCATTCACATTATAAAAACACACACACACACACAAGCAAGCAGGCATGAAAAAAAACCAGGCAATTAAAAGAAGAAAGGAGAAAAATGACCCAACGCCCCATAAACAGCGTCGGACGTGTAATGATAATAGCTGGCATAAAGACAGCCTTACGTCAAACATTAATGCCCGGCCGGCAAAAATCAAAGCCGGATAATTTCGACTTTTATCACGGCTTTAGCAGGCTGGCTGACTGCCTCTGAATAACGCTTCAACAAGGCATTTGGATTTATGGTCAAATACGTATATATATATATATATATATATATATATATATATATATATATATATATATATATATATGTATGTGTGTGTGTGTGTATAATTTGTGTAGAATCACTATTGACACCCTTGCTGCTATGCTATAACTTCCTAAGGACGAGGAAAAGAGGAAATATTTTGTATAACAATGCCCTTGGTGAAGGGTCTTCATAAGGTTGTTTTCTTGTGGCCTCTCTCTCTCTCTCTCTCTCTCTCTCTCTCCAAAGGGGGGCTAGGAATGGGTGCCGGGGGGATCATTTGAATCTTTCGTATCCTCCCGCAAAAAGACGTCAGTTTCAGAATTGCCGCAAACACCGTCGGGCAGCGGTGCCGCTTTCGAAAATAGAAAGTGCCGCCGTTGGTGATTTTTATTCCCCGGCAATAAAGCCCGAATAATGTCTTGATTTCTTTCTCCTTTCTCCGAGAAAAGGACCCCCAAAAATTTGTGCGTGTTTGTCGCGGCGACATGAGGAAGCCGCAAAACTTTCTGATGAAAACCCGAGTCGCTGTGTCTAGATCAAGAAACAGCGGCCGAAGAGACACTTTTTCGAAGAGAGAGAGAGAGAGAGAGAGAGAGAGAGAGAGAGAGAGAGAGAGAGAGAGAGGTTATTAGATAAGTGGGAAGTAGAACAAAAAAGGCCTGCGTTGCCATGTTGTGGTTATTCGGTGCCTTAACAGGAGAAAAATGTTAAGACCAGTATTTTTTATTCAGACTTCATAGAAAATGGGAGCCTTATCTTGCCGTGATTTCTAGCTAGCAACTTCCAGACACTGCTATGGCTGTAGAAGGGTAAGCAACAACAACAACAACAAAAAATGAGGGTATTGTTGCTTAACAGCACCCTCATTTTTTCTCTCCCTATTCATCTAGCAACTCCTAAGCCTTCCTGCGACGGCAGCGAGTTAAACATTTAACAGAAATTAGGAAGAGGGCATCTTTCCTCGTCAAGCGGCATTTCAAAGCATTCATTTCCCGATTTCTCTTTCCGTTGTTTGGAGTTCTCCCGGGTAATTAGGATCCCATCGCATGTGACAGGTCATCTGACAGCTCATGTGACAGTTCTCTGTTCTCAGCTCGTTTTCTTTAATCATTTGATTGACAGGAGCTACGGTTCAGACGACACTTAGTTTTAAATCCTTCCTCTCTCTCTCTCTCTCTCTCTCTCTCTCTCTCTCTCGTTTGAAAAGTTAATTTACTCAGCGATAATGGGTTTTGAGAGAGATTTAAATGGACATGGAGAGATAGATTAACGTCTTCGGTAATCATTGTATAGAAGTACAGTATGCTGTAAATAATTCACATCATAATTACTCATTATATTTTAATGTGTTGATTAGTTGTTACTTTCTGAGTTACATTTATCGAAGACGCCATCAATGTCATTTCATTTTAATTTTTGAAATTTGCGTTAGCATGGGATTAAAAATTTTGTTTAGCGTAATGTTAACGTATCTGATGTATCTTTGTGTATATATTGGATGCATAGAGCTGTAATCCTGTATTTATTTAGATGTGTTGTGTATATGTATATATATACATACATATATATATATATATATATATATATATATATATATATATATATATATATGTATATATACATACATATATTTATAGTTATATATATACATTATATATATGTGTGTGTGTGTTGTTGTTGTTGTTGTGACGAAGTTATTGATTTTCGGTGGTTTCCCATTCAATTACGTTATTGTGGTATGATACAAAGACTGTTAATTTATCATTTGTTCTCCCTCTGACAATTGCATAGCCAAAAGCAGTGGGGCGAATGTTTAGAAGTTGTAGACGCGGTTAAAGAACTCTTCATTAGGAGTGATAGTGGGAGTGGGTCGTGTTACTTAAGGAATGATAATGGTAGTGGGTCTTGTTACTTAAGGAGTGATAGTGAAGTGGGTCTTGTTACTTAAGTAGTGATAGTGATAGTGGGTCTTGTTACTTAAGGAGTGATAGCGAAAGTGGGTCTTGTTACTTAAAGAGTGATAATGGTAGTGATCCTTGTTACTTAAGGAGTGATGATGGTAGTGGCCCTTTTTGCTTAAGGAGTGATAATGGTAGTGGTCCTTGTTATTTAAGGAGTGATAGTGGTAGTGGCCCTTGTTATTTGAGGAGGAGAGACGGTGGTAGTGGCCCTTGTTACTTAAGGAGGAGAGATGGTGGTAGTGGCCTTTGCTACATAGAGAAGGATAATGGCAGTAGCCATGCTAATTAAGGAGTGATAGGAATAGTGTCCATTGCTAATTAGGGGTGACAGTGGTAGTAACCTTTGCTAGTTAGGAAGTGATAGTGGTAGTGGCCCTTGCTACTTAATGAGTGATAGTGGTGGTAGCTATTGCTACTTAAAAAGTGATAGTGGCAGTGGCTGTGTTACTTAAGGAGTGATAATAGCAGTAGCCCACGCTACTTAAGGGTTGATAATGGTAGTGGCCCTGCTACATAAGGAGTTATAGTGGTAGTGGTCCTTGCCACTTAATGAGCAATAGTGGTAGTAGTCCTTGCTATTTAAGGAGTGACAGTGTCAGTAGCCCTTGCCACTTGAGAAGTGATAGTGGTAGTGGCCCTTGCTATTTAAGGAGTGATAGTGTCAGTGGCCCTTGCTGCTTAGGAATTGATAGTGTCAGTGGCTATTGTTAATTAGGGAGAGATAGTGTTAGTGACCCTATTTACTTGAGAAGTGGTAGTGGCCTTTTCTACTTAAAGGATGACAGTGGTAGTGGCCCTTGCTACTTAGTAGTCACTCAGCTGAAAGGGCAGCCTGGCGTGGATGGTGACGCTTTTGTAGATGTTGGGAAAAAACTTAGGGTGGAAGGTCTTGGGATTAAAAAAAAAAAGTAAAATATGCGCCGAAGTTTCTTCGGCGCAATCGAGTTTTCTGTAACGCCGCTACAGCGTATAATCAAGGCCACCGAAAATAGTTCTATCTTTCGGTGGTCTCGGTACAATGCCCATGAAACTTTAACCACGGCCCGGTGGTGGCTTATCCTATATCGTTGCCAGAAGCACGATTATGGCTAATTTTAACCTTAAATGAAATGAAAACTACTAAGGCTAGAGGGCTGCAATTTGGTATGTTTGATGATTGGAGAGTGGATGATCAACATACCAATTTGCAGCCCTCTGGCCTCAATAGTTTTTAAGATCTGAAGGCGGACAGAAAAAGTGCAGACAGAAGAAAAGTGCGGACGGACAGACAAAGCCATCTCAATAGTTTTCTTTTACGGAAAACTAAAAACTGTAGGGGTCCAGTAAATGTAGAACCCTGTAGGGAAATAGGTTATATTTCTGGAGGGTAGATGAAAAAATAGGGGTCCAGTTGATGTGGCCATTGGTTCTAAACGTTTGATGAAGAATAGGAGGCGCATAGTGCCGGTTCCAGGAAGTCAAGAAAGAGGGGAACAGGAAAACAAAGCGGTGGGGGCGGGGGAGGGGAGGAGGATAACAACAGAGGGACAGCAGTCGCATGGGAAGCTTCTTCTTCTTCTTCTTTTCCTCCCCACCCGGGCTTAATCCTGCCCCCCCCCATCTAATATCCAAGAGATCACTCATACGGCGACAGAGGCCTTTGTTGTGGCTGAAGGGTCGGCAGAGGGTTGCGAGGGCAGGAAGGATGTTCTACCAGGAGATGGGAGGGGGAACTCGAAGATAACCCTCCTTTTCTTTTGGAAGGGGAGGGGGATTGTGAGGCGGGGGGGAGAGGGCAGGGGGAAAGGAAACATGAAGAGAAAGAGAGAGAGAGAAGAGGGATGTTAGAGGGAAGTACGCCTCGGAAATAAAAGAAAAGGCAGCGAGAAGGAAAGATGGATTATAGTGGATACTTTGTCATTAATCAGACTATACGAGACTATTTTTGTGTATGTGCGGGAGGGTAGAAGCACCCCCCCCCCCGGGGGGGGTGGGGAGGTGGAGTTGAAGGAGGGCCATGGTGGCACTGGGTGTGCCAAAGAGGCAGCGGCAGCAGCAAGGGAGGGGAAAAAACGGCGTTGCGTAGAGGAAGTCTGGGAAAATGACGAGGGTTGGGGAAGATAATGTGTTCTCTTTCCGAGTCCTTTTGATGTTAGATTAGCGAAACACATGGAATTGGTCCTTGTTCTGGTTGATGCAACGAAACAAGGACGTGCTTTTGTTTGTGTTTCTTTCGCAGGGCGGAACATTCTCTTTTTCCATATTTCCTTCTTTCTAATGAACGCCATATTCTTTGAAAGCTTGAATTTTAAGTCAGTGGCCCCTGTGGTGGGCTTGTTCCGTATGAATAGGTTTCATCTTCTGAAT
>NC_089793.1:28832823-28835323 GCF_040412425.1 Macrobrachium rosenbergii | reverse complement strand
AGATAAGGGAAGAAAGATATATCTTAGAGAGAGAGAGAGAGAAAGAATGTATCTCCGAGAGAGAGAGATAAGGGAGGAAGGATGTCACTCAGAGAGAGACAGAGAGAGAGAGAGAGAGAGAGAGAGAGGGAGAGATCTAAAGGACTCAAGGAAATTCCAAAGACACAGAAACATTATTCACGCGCCAGTTCAGTGAACTCTTCGAGGAACAGATTAATGTCATTTCCCCTGATTTAAATGTATATTCAGAACATTTATACATTCGTTAATTTAGTTTTACCTCGGTTCATAACGGTTGATAACATTTCAATTTTTAATTGCTGCTTCGGCCTGGGGGGGGCCAGAATCCAGGGTACATTTTGCAGACCCTAACAAAGTAAATTAATTTGCGTTCTGATTGCGAAGAATCATTATTTCTTCGCCGTTAGAGTTTTGTTTATTTTTAGTGCGTCGCAGCAGTTACTCGTCAGACAGTTGCAAAGCATCATGAACGTCCATGGCATTCGCTCAGTTTTGTTAGAATATAAAACGAAGGAATAGAATAATTCAGACAAAATTTGATCTTTAACTGACAAGCACTGGATAACCTGTGCTTATACTTCAGTTTTCTCTCGTTTTTTTTTTTTTAATCTTTTGTTTGTTAGCCTCGCCTCCTCACATAGCACAACGATTTACTCTTTTAAGTCAGGCCTGTTTAAACAAACACAAACACACACACATATATATATATATATGTGTGTGTTTGTGTGCTATAATATATATATATATATATAATATATATATATATATATATATATATATATATATATATATATATATAATGAGAGAGAGAGAGAGAGAGAGAGAGAGAGAGAGAGAGAGAACGTTGAGTAATATTACACAGTTCACTATGCATTCTGAATGTCCAAATGACGAAAGTGTCATTGTAAAGTGGTTGATATTCAAGACAGTTATCAATGTGAGTCACGAGAATCACTTAACGCACCGGTGTTCTGGGTTCCGTTTTATGATTTAGTCTGATCAGTAAAACAGAAAGAAACACGTGCAAGATATTAAGTAGGTTTGGTTTTTCTCAAGAACTGTTTAATTTAAATAAAAACTCGTATTTGCTATTAAAGAGGGGAATCTTCAGTCATAAAATATAAACACCTGGACGTTGCCCCAGAATAGAACAAAAATATAACGCGCTATTGGTACCGTCCACGATAAGGGTACGGCTTCATACCCACCCCCATCCTCCCCCTCCCCCTCTGCGTCAGCCCCACCCCCCCAACCGTGGATGGTGAGGATAATGGCTAGTGTTTATTGTGTGAAAAGGGTTGGCAGAAGGCGATGTTGTGACAGGGTGCAGCCAATGTTGGTGCAGTCAATGGACCAAGGTTTATCCGACCAACGCAGGGTTTGAAAGATTTGTGGCTCCTGCTGGACTTACTGCGGATTATGATGCGCGCGTATGTTCTGTCATAAGCACGCGTATGTACAGTGCATGTACACACAGTGCATGTCACACACACACACACACACACATATATATATATATATATATATATATATATATATATATATATATATATATATATATGAATATATGAAACCGTGATTAGCTTCTTACGAAGCCACGCTTTTAAAAAGAAAGGCATAGGTAAATACACACACTATATGCATGCATATGTACATATATATATATATATATATATATATATATATATATATATATATATATATATATATATATATGTGTGTGTGTGTGTGTGTGTGTGTGTGTGTGTGTGTGTGTAATATACATATATATATATATATATATATATATATATATATATATATATATATATATATATATATATATATATATTTAAAGGCTTAAGAGGTATTCATGCGATTGCGCAAATTTCTCTCCTTTCATAATGATGTACAGTTGCTCACGCGTGTATGTATTGAAACGTCGGTTGTTTAGACAGAAATAATGTAAGCATTATCTGTTTGTAATCATCACGGCAACTAATTGGGTCGGACTAATTTGAGAGTGATTAGATAAACGTTATGGCACTTTTATTTAGATCATTTTACAGAGCAGATGAACCGTAGATATAATTATAATGGGGGATTTATTTTAATTTGATAAATATTAAACGGCAGTTTGCATATTCTGTTCCGAAAGGTTGTGCAGTTACACACACAATATTTTTTTGTTTCAACAACGGACGGTAGGTATCAGCAGGGTAGACAGAAGCACAAACAACAGTATTTGTTCCTATGTACGTGACAGCAACGGCTGCTGGCAGCCACAGTGGAACAGGTGCTTCCAGCCCTGGAAGTGTGGTTTTTTTTCCTCTGGATCAGGTGTCAACCGCAGGACAGGATCTTTGAAGCCGGAGGTTAAAGAAAAAAATATTACAGAATACGGTAGCGGAAAAGCGTTGGGGTAATGGTTTAGAAAAAATGCAATTTTTTTTTTTTTTTTTTTTTTTTTGCTTCGTTGGAATATTAAACCGTAGATCAG
>NC_089793.1:28822823-28827823 GCF_040412425.1 Macrobrachium rosenbergii | reverse complement strand
TTGCACTCCGTTGGTGTCCGACCGAAGGGGAGGTTGAGGATGGAACGCTGTCCAATTGCAGCCACCATATACTTGGCCTCACTCTCTCTCTCTCTCTCTCTCTCTCTCTCTCTCTCTCTCTCTTCTCTCTCTCTCTCATTCTTTTGCTTTATGGTGGCTTACTTTCTTCTATCATTCTTTCTCTTCCAACTATCTTCATTTTTAGAATATTTCTCTCTCTCTCTCTCTCTCTCTCTCTCTCTCTTTTCTCTTTATGGTGGCTTGCTTTCTTCTATCATTCTTTCTCTTCTAACTGTCTTCATTTTTAGAATATTTCTCTCTCTCTCTCTCTCTCTCTCTCTCTCTCTCTCTCTCTCTTCTCTCTCTCTCATTCTTTTGCTTTATGGTGGCTTGCTTTCTTCTATCATTTCTTCTTCTTCTCAACTCTCTCTCTCTCTCTCTCTCTCTCTCTCTCTCTCTCTCTCTCTCTCTCTCTCTCTCTACGTGTGTGTGGGACTTTACGGATAAATGATGTCATTTCCATAGCTCTCTCTCTTTTTCTCTCTCTCTCTCTCTCTCTCTCTCTCTCTCTCTCTCTCTCCTTGTTTGTTGGACGTTACGGGTAGATGGTTTAATCCCCTATAACTCCCGTTTCTGGAAAATTCTCTCTCTCTCTCTCTCTCTCTCTCTCCGTGCGTATTTGTGGGTCGTTATGGATAGATGCTGTCATCCCCCATTGTGCTTTCCCCCTATGACAGATTATTGTGCTTTTATTTTCGTGGCGCCGTTATCTTTTTTTTTTTTTTTTTTTTTAATTTTGCAAGAAGGGGAGGGAGTTTATAACGCTTAGCTTAACGAGAAAAAAAGAGATACCGGAAGTGCCCATCAAGGTCTAGACTCTAGTCTAGACCTTGGTGACCATTATGTGCCACGGTTCCACAAAGCAGTATAGAAAGGCTCACTTCTCGTGAGCTATCTTGATTGTCAAGATACTTATCGTTGTGTATATGACTGTTGTTTTGTTTTTCGTGTACAGCCACCTCTTAATAGGGAAAGGTTTTTTTTTGCGCGTATATGCATATGATATATATATATATATATATATATATATATATATATATATATATATATATATATAATATATATATATATATATATATATATATATATATATATATATATATATATATGTGTGTGTGTGTGTGTGTATGTGTATGTATGTATGTATGTATGTACTGTATATATAGATTCATATATATATATGTATGTGATGATTATTATCACATTTGTACGTGATTCATTTATCACACATTAACACAGGTGAATTTTTCACCTGTGGTAATGTTTGATATATATGTATATATATGTAAATAGATCCTGTATGTGTTTGTGTTTATGTATGTATGTATGTATACAAACGCATACACACATATACGATACGTGTATGTGTGTTTATAAGGAAGAGCTTCCGAGAAGGTAAAATTCACTGAAGCGAAAATTAATTAGCCATAATATGTCTGTCGGGTTTGGCACGTTACCCCACTCGTGGAACGTAATTAGTCTTGTGTCCTTGAAATGTCAGGTATGGCCTCGCATTGAGAATGCTTAGTTTTTAAATCTTAGCCAGACTTATAGACAGGCTTCTGTGTGTGTGTGTGTGTGTGTGTGTGTGTGTGTGTGTGTGTGTGCCCGCTTGCCGCACCACCATCCATTAATCATCGTAAGAAAGGAGAGGAAGAATCATTTGCATTGTTTTTTGTGGGCGTATGTCGGAATGTAGTGTGAAGAATGAATGCGTGATTTGTCTAGACTTGCATGTTGAATGCACCTATACGCAAGATTCTTCAATTCTTGGCACTTGAGGGATAAAGTGAACAGGTAAAGAAAGATGGCTTCCATCTTCATGATGTGGAATTTACTGTGGATTTAGGTTACACATATTTATATTTATGTATTTTATTTCACAACAGGTAGGTTAGATATTCGTCGTGTACTCATGTGAATGGCAACAAAACTCAAGAAATATGTACTCTGTGCTCACACCTTTGTCGTCGGCAATTCTTTATGTCCAGAGAGAGAGAGAGAGAGAAAGAGCGGTAGATTCATGCTCGACACCCTCACCGCGGTTACCGCAGGTCATATACTTCCCAAATTGCTCCTTGATAATGCATTTTAAGTGGGCCCATGCAAACACCTAGTAAATTTCGGGGATGCCTCGTATATCACGCAGCTCCCTGTCATTATTAAGGACAATTACCCAGGTCATGAAGATTCAGCTGTCAGTTATTCCTCCCTCCTCCTCCTCCTCCTCCTCCTCCTCCTCCTCCTCCTCCTCCTCCTCCTCCTCCTCCTCCTCCTCCTCCTCCTCCTCCTGCATGCGTCTCGTCGCTGTTGAAACGTGATAGTGAATGTTGCATGAAATGGCTATTTGACGGAATTGTGTCTTTCCCTTCGGCAAACTCCCTTTGTTGCGAATTTGAATGGCTTTAGGCACGGGAGTACTCATTGATTGATTGGAGGTGTTTTGTACGTTGTTTAATGCCCAATAGAACTTTAAGGTAAGAACGTGCTTTGTCCTGAATGAATAGACATTGTCTTGAGCGGTTTAGACTAATGGATAAAAATAATAGTACTGTATACGCATTTTTAAAAAATTGTATTTTTAAAATAAATGTTACTGCATTAACGTGTTTTAATGCATTTTTAAAGAGAGAGAGAGAGAGAGAGAGAGAGAGAGAGAGAGAGAGAAGGGGACTGGATTCGCGTTTCTACACGTAATGATTTTATACCTGATGTAGAATACATGGTAATGTTATTAAGTTCAGTAAGTACTGTTTTCTCTTATTCGTTCTCGCAACTTTCAGTTAATACCCACATATCTGTGATAAGAACAAAGCTCCCTAAAATTCAGATACATGGGCATGGGCAAGAAGCCTCATCCTCGAAATCAGTGCCCAGAAAACTCACAACTCCCACCATCTCTTAGGAGTCGGGCTCAAGCAGCTACGAGGTGACCGAAAAATGTCATAACCGAATTTCACAGTATTTAAAGAAGCCTAAATTATGTAAGATCCCTGAATGATTAAAAAAGAAATCTCTGACTCTTGAAGTTGCTTATAATATTCTTCCCACTATCACTCTTGCATGAAGTGGTTAATAATATTCTTCCCACTATCACTCTTGCTTGAAGTGGGTAATAATATTCTTCCCATTATCACTCTTGAAGCTGGTAATAATATTATTCCCACTATCACTCTTGAAGTTGCTAATAATATCCTTCCCACTATCACTCTTGCGTGAAGTGGGTAAAAATATTCTTCCCACTATCACTCTTGAAGTTGGTAATAATATTATTCCCACTATCACTCTTGAAGTTACTAATAATATTCTTCCCACTGTCACTCTTGAAGTTGATAATAATATTCTTCCCACACTCACTCTTGAAGTTGCTAATAATATTATTCCCACTATCACTCTTGAAGTTGCTAATAATATTCTTCCCACTATCATTCTTGCTTTAAGTGGGTAATAATATTCTTCCCACTGTAACTCTTGAAGTTGTTAATAATATTCCTCCCACTATCACTCTCGAAGTTGCTAATAC
Organism: Macrobrachium rosenbergii; assembly: GCF_040412425.1. Taxonomy (NCBI): domain Eukaryota; kingdom Metazoa; phylum Arthropoda; class Malacostraca; order Decapoda; family Palaemonidae; genus Macrobrachium; species Macrobrachium rosenbergii. The sequence goes on along the minus strand of NC_089793.1, from coordinate 28,824,240 downwards.
TGTTCTTCCCACTATCACCCTGGAAGTTGCTAATAACATTTTTCCCACTGTCAGTCTTGAAGTTGCCTACTATTCTTCCCACTATCACTCATGAAGTTGCTAATAATATTCTTCTTACTATCACTCTTGAAGTTGCTACTACTATTCTTCCTACTATCTCAAACACAACCTGTTCCCCCTCGTTACTGCTGCCATATCCTTTCTCTCTACCCTCTCCCCTCCCCTCCCTTCCCCTCCACGTATTCTGCTTCTAAAATCTTCGGCATTTTCTCGCTCCCAGATTCTCTCAAAAGCGAAACAATTCGAAACCATACTTATTCTGGAGAAGCCGGGCTCCGGTGCATAAATATCCACCATTGCAAAGTGACTGTAACAGCCAAAGTCTTGTGCCTCCTTATCGCCCGGCTGGTGTTCGTTCTTCTATCGGCTCTGGGTAGTAGTAGTAGTAAGCCTGGGGGTCCCCTGGGGAGAGGAGAGAGAAAATTTACACATATATCTCCAACTTTTTGATATCTAAGAGGCTCTCCAAGTTTGTATAGAAGTTCATCTAGACAAGCAGCGCTCGAATAAATATTTGCCCATGATCCAGGGAAGAAGCCTCGGAGGAGGAAAAGGAATCATGGAGTGCTGTGTGGTCTCGAGAGAAGCTGTATATAGAGAGGGGTATTTGTTGGTAGGGCTTTTGTGGGGTATGGAAAGGGAAGGGGAAATATTGTTTGGTAGGGGGAGGGGAGGGGAGGGAGTGGATGTGGAATCGTTATTGGTTCCTCGGGGGTGTCCAGTATGGTGTCTGGTTCCCAAATGGTACTTTATGGAGAAAGGGGGAAATGGTGAAGGAATTGTGCACGAAAGGCTTATCTTATCTGGGAGAAAGTTTTCCTCCTCCTCCTCCTCCTCCTCTTTCTTCCCATGTTTCTCTTTACCGACTTTTCTTGAACAGTTTATTGGCGACTTGGCTCATAATTCATGATCTTGCGTTTTTATTATGCTTTTGTTATCGCAGTTCTTCGTAAAAACAAAAACAAAAAATCCGTTTTGTACAGTTAGACCCTGGAAGGAGAGCTTATCTAGTTATGACAAATTTTTGTTAGTTTTATCTTCAGATTTATAAGCGTGGAGAGAAATTTTGGTGTTCTTTGTTGTGGCTTAATGACTGACTTGGCTCGAGGATCGGCCCGGGGAGAAAGAAATACGATATTTATTTAATTTCCTCTTCCGAGTTTCAAGGATTTCAGTGAAAATCGTATCCGAAAATATTAGAAAATCGAAGAGTTAAAGTTCATTGTATCATAGCTGTTATCTCTACAGTTCATTATGGTAAGTTCTCCGGGCACTAAAAACGCACATTCATTCCGTCAGTATGCATATATGTGTGTGTGAATTTTTATTTTTTTGTCAGTTTTTACTTTTATATTAT
>NC_089793.1:28810323-28817823 GCF_040412425.1 Macrobrachium rosenbergii | reverse complement strand
AAAGATATAAAGAAGTGGCATTTTGGAGGTTTTAGAAATTTTTTTATAGATATTAAAAAAAATGCGATTATTAATTCATGAAGAATCTTAACGAAAACAGCAAAGGATCAAAAAAAGGAATGACATTTTTGAACTTTTTTATTATTTGTTCTTAAGGGGTAAGTGACATTATAAGTTTTTCACAGATGCCTAAAAATGCGATTCTTTGAATATGAAAGATTCTTGACCAAATCATGAAGGGAATAAAGAAAGAAATTACATTTAAAATTTTTTTTTAAACATTTTTTTCAGAAAGGGAAGAAGAATGACATTTTATCAAGGTTTTTAAGATATTAAAATGCGATTACTGAATTTGAAGATTCTTAACCAAAACATGAAAAAATAAGAAGGGGAAATTACAATTTTAGGATTTTTCTTTAATATTTTTAGAAAGGAAGCCAGAATGACTTAAAACTGACTTGCGCTTATGGCTTTACATTTTAAAACACGTTCATCCATGCTCTATATTTAATGCGACGCTTCCCGTGGCTCTACATTCAAAACGTTTCATAGGCTCACCTTTTTAATCCAGAATGGGAATTCAAGATATTCAAAAAATAAAGCTTATTTGATTTTGAAGATTTTTAAAACTTCAAGATAAAGAAAAAATGACCTTTTTGGAGGTTTTTTAGAAAGTTATTTTACAGACATAAAAATGCGATTATTGAATTTGAAGATTCTTAATTAAAACAGCAAAGGATTACAGAATGGAATGACATTTCTTGGAGTTTTTTTAATTTTTTCTTAAGGAAGAATGAATGCACACTATAAGTTTTTTTACAGATACTTAAAAAACGCGATTCTGTGAATATGAAGATTCTTAACCAAATCACTAAAGGAATAAAGAAAAAATTACATGTTTTGGAGATTTTTTTTTTTTTTTTTGGAAGGGAAGCAGAATGACATTTTATAAAGGTTTTTACAGATATTAAAAAAAATGCGATTATTGAATTTGAAGATTCTTAACCAAAACATGGAAGAAATAAAGAAAGAAATTAAATTTTTTTGAGTTTTTTCTTCAATATTTCTTAGAAAGGGAAGAGGATTTTTTTTTTTTTTTTTTTAGAAAGAGAACCAGAATGATTGATTTCAATTACCTGTCGGTACAGCGATCCTCTAGATAAAACTGCCTTGCGCCCATAGCTTTACATTTTAAAACACGGTCATCCATGGCTCTATATTTAATGCGACGCTTCCCGTGGCTTTATATTTAAAACGTTTCATAGAGCTCACCTTTTTAATCCAGCTTCCACGGGTTTCCATTTGACTGAAGAATTCGCCGGTGCTTCATGAATTTGTTCATGGACTGGCATTCTAACAAGCGCTTGGCGTGGCTACTGACGACTAGGTTGGCTCTCTCTCTCTCTCTCTCTCTCTCTCTCAGGATTAAAAGAGTGAGGAATGGAAAGAGCCCTCACAATCATGTTTATCTCTCTCTCTCTCTCTCTCTCTCTCTCACATGAATGGAAAAAAGGCATGTTTTTATCTCTCTCTCTCTCTCTCTCTCTCTCTCTCTCTCTCTCTCTCTCTCTCTCTCTCTCTCTCTCTCTCTCTCTCTCTCTCTCATAAGTGAAAAAAGCGATGAATGGAAAAAAGGCCCCACAACCATATTTTTATCCTCTCTCTCTCTCTCTCTCTCTCTCTCTCTCTCTCTCTCTCTCTCTCTCTCTCTCTCTCTCTCTCTCTCTGGCTTCGTGGTTCGACCAGGCATTGTCACATATCGCTTTGCCTTTTAACACAATGCAATATCAGTTGCGGTATGGAAATTTTGAGTCCAAGTTGGTGACTCGTATTCCTGAGGAAATACTTTAGTGAAAGTGGCCTTTGCATTTAACATGAAACTGCCAGTTTTCTAGTTAATACAGTACATATTGTAATGTTATTTATGACAATACTTTAATGTACTGATGTCACAGCTGTCTATAATTGGGTATTAAGAATCATCATCCAGAAATTTATATGCATTTGCTTCCTTTTACTGCACCTCTTTTCATATTCTCTTTCTTCCATTTCCCATTCCGCTGTCTCTAACAGTTGTTTCATATTGCAACTGCGAGGGTTTCCTCCTGTTACACCTTTCAAACCTTCTTACTGTCAATTTCCCTTTCAGCGCTGAATGATCTTATAGGTCCCAGCGCTTGGCCTTTGGCCTAAATTCTGTGTTCAAAAGATATTCCTTTACCTACGATTTCACAGTTCAGTTTACAGTAGGCTTTCCTGTAACAGGTGATTCTTGATTTGAAAAAGGCCGGATCCTCTAAATCTAGACCATAATAATAGAACCGCATGTCACAAGTTTATTCTTGTGCCTTGAGATTCGTAGTTAAACACGGCCCTAGGTCCAGCAACCGGATTTTTAGACAGATTATTTTTATCTATTAGTATCTGAATCATTAAGGCAAGTTTCTTTAAATGAATAAAAAAGTTGATGGTGCTGAAGCTAATTATCAGAATCACCAAAGATCATGTGTTTAAAAGTTAGGGTCATGAGAGGGTGGACAATCAAGAGGAGAAATACAGCAGTTAATGGTTAAAATAATGCAGACAAATATTAGTAAGCTGAAAAGTAATAAAAAGTAATCATGTGCAGTAAATTGAAATGCAATGGTGTATTTTTCATTGTCCGTAGACTCCTGAGAATGAGAATATATAAACTCTCTCTCTCTCTCTCTCTCTCTCTCTCTCTCTCTCTCTCTCTCTCTCTCTCTCTCTCTCTCTCTCTCTCCGTAAATTCCTGAGCATAGGAATATATCTATAAAAATTCTCTCTCTCTCTTCGTAAATTCCTGAGTATACGACTATAAGAGAAAGATTCTCTCTCTCTCTCTCTCTCTCTCTCTCTCTCTCTCTCTCTCTCTCTCTCTCTCTCTCTCTCGTTGCATTGGCAATCTTCATTGAAAACGTCTTCCCAAATGAAAAAGTTTTTCATACTGAAATTTTTACAACATTCGCATCGATGAAACGAGGTACCACCAATAAGCTAAAACTGACTGGTTAACAAAATTGTAATTATTGATTACTACAATTAAATGCATGTTTTTACTAAAATTTTAAGGAATAAAAATATTCTTTTTTAAGAGAATAAAAATATTCTTTTTCAAGAATGTTAAGGAATAAGAATGTTCTTTTTTTCTTTTTCTTTTTCTTGCTACAGTTAAATGTGTTTTTTTAGTAAGAATTTAAAGGAATAATGATATTTTTTCAAGAATGTTAAGGAATAAAATATTCTTTGTTTAAGAGTGTTAAGAAATAAAGAAGGTATAAAGGCTTATTCAGACGATTAAAATTTACGAGCAATTATGAGCATTGTGCATGTATGTAGACAATTATTTTATAATTTGTAGTTGGTTTAATAATGTATTTATGTCAACATTAATTAGCGTTTGTTGGTATCCTTTCTGATCGTTTGTTGTTTGCTGATATTCTGGTTAGTCGTTTTGCGAGTTGTTAATAGATACTTCGTTGTCAGCAGTTTTCTTTTGCATTAATTAGTCTTCAACAAGCTGGCTGACATCTCGAATGCTGTTGGCCAATATAAAACGTAATCCTTTACTTTTTGATTAATTGATGTGCATGACCTTAATTGATGTTTGTGACCTGGTCGGTGTTCTCTGGAATAACTAAAAACTTTAAATGATGTTGATAATAATGGTGGCTTCAGTAAGGCCATCTGATAGAATTTACGTGAAAATAGTGATGATAATGATAGTGGCATCAGTAAAGCAATCTAATATAATTTACGTGAAAGGGCTAATTTTTTCTTTTATGATTCAGTCTCAGAGTTCAAGCTGATCTCTCTCTCTCTCCCTCTCTCTCTCTCTCTCTCTCTCTCTCTCTCTCTCTCTCTCTCTGACCTAAAGTTATCAAGATTACCTTCAACATCAAAAACACATGACGGGATTCATCTCTCTCTCTCTCTCTCTCTCTCTCTCTCTCTCTCTCTCTCTCTCTCTCTCTAAATGATGATGATAATAATGGCATCAATAAAGCAATCTAATGGAATTTACGTGAAAGAGCTAATTTTCTCTTTTCTAATTCGACCTCAGAGTTCAAGGTGATTTCCTCTCTCTCTCTCTCTCTCTCTCTCTCTCTCTCTCTCTCTCTCTCTCTCTCTCTCTCTCTCTGCAGACTATCGGGCATATTTCTTTTCCCAAGAAGGATGAGGATGCTGCCGCGTTGCCATGGTAACGTTTGGGCTTCAACTTCATTGGTTAACAAGTTCTGATATGAGCGTTGCCTTTTACTTCGAAATCCTGAATAACTCTGTCATAAATTACCCCTGGAAAGAGAGAGAGAGAGAGAGAGAGAGAGAGGAAGTTGATTCCAGTCGTTGGTTTTTGATGTTGAGGGTAATCTTGATTATTTTAACTCTGACACACACACACACACACACACAGAGAGAGAGAGAGAGAGAGAGAAATGAAATAGTTTTTAAATTTGCAGTTCGTTCGGTGGGAAAGGCTTATAAAAATTACCATATTCATTGCCTTTTTACCACGGAGGGAGTTCAAAGAACTGATTAATTAATGGCATTATCCGGAGAGATTCGATTATTGTGAAAAGCCACATACACTTTTGCTACGTCTGCCATATACACTAATGCGGTGACATTTCTTTCGTTCTCACTATCACACACATTCAGAGTATATATACATATATATATATTTATATATGTATATATATATATATATATATATATATATATATATATATATACATATATATATATACATATATTTGTCTTGTAGCGTTTTATACCTTGTTTATTTGTGTTATAAGCAATCCACGACGTTCTCAATTTCATCAAGTGGAAGATATTGCATTTTCAAGTAAGTAGAGACATCTGCACACATTTAGTTTTGCACGTTCATTATATATACATATATATATATATGCATATATATATGAATATGTATATATATATATATATATCTGTTGAAAAGCTTTAGAGATTTCTTATTGCTTCTATTTTCCACGCTCATGAGGCCGTAATGTTGCATTTCACAGCTCTTCAAAGTCCAACTCTCTTCTTTTTCCTTCGTTCCTTTTCCTTGTTTGTTTGTAGTTTGGCTGAGAAAAGAGCGTTTGAGTTTGCCCGTCTCAGTTGTCTCGGCTTGGGAAAATTAAAGCATCTTTTTATTTTTCCTCTAACTGATAGAAACATTATTCGAAATCCTTCTTCTTTTTCTGTCTTTGAAAGAAACTGAAGTCCAGAAAATTTCGCATTCGTCTGATCCTGTGTTTTGGGAGACGTTCCTCTGAAGAGTTTAGAAGGACCCTGGGTCTCATAGACATTCTATTTTAATAGTATATGATTTCTCTGGCTAGTATTTTTTATCACTTGGTTCGTAACAGTGTGTGTCAGACTTTTTTTGTCAAAATGCCGCGGTCTCTTCTAGTGCCATGTAAGAGTGCCACGTCAAAAGGATGCGGCATTTCTTTAGGTTTTCGCTTCGGTGCCACATTGGAGTAATGGAATCCGCATGTATATAGAAGGGCAACTGAAAAAGAGAGAGAGAGAGAAAGAGAAAGAGAGAGATTGTTTATGACGTGACACAAATCAACTGAAATACCGCTAGATACTCAGCGGACAAGTGTCAAGAAGAATATTTAACTAGGGCACAAAATAATTGTTCAGTCAGAAGCCAAACTTTATTAGGTCGAGACCATTAGAACATAATTTTTTTTTTTAATACCTGGCTATGACATTTTCAGCAGCCTGTTGGCATTATAAATATTGCATCGAGTCACAGTGTTAACTGTAAAGTTATAGAGCGTAATTATTTTTTTCGTTTCTTAATTGAAATTTATGGCATTCAGAATTTGGTAGCAATGTATTTCCGTTGAATGACAAATAAACTCATATTGACATTTGATAATTTTTCACGATAGCGCGTGTGTTGGTGTGTTGGGAGTGGTTATTATTTCATTTTGTGATACATTTTTTGATAATGGCCAGTGTTGGTGTCGTACGTATTTGCTATACATACAGTATGTATATCTATATATGTATGTATGTGTGTATATATATATATATATATATATATATATATATATATATAAATATTATCATATATATATATATATATATATATAAAATATTATCAAAGTGATGTTAAGACATCAGTTTGAGACCATTTCATTTATGCATGTGCACGTTTACACACATACATACACACACACACACACACACACACACACACATATATATATATATATATATAAATGTATGTGTATATATATAAATAATGTGTGTCTTGTCTGTGTCTGTTATGAAATCATGATGTTAAGACATCATTATGATACATTCTAATTATGCTTGCAGGTCCCTTACACACACACACACACACACTATAATATATATATATATATATATATATATATATATATATATATATATATATATATATATATATATGCATATGTTTATACACACATTTGTGTGTGCATATGATAAGAAGTACCATAATTTATTTCTTTATGAGACGGAATTATTAAAATTAACTTTTTATTTGTTCCTCTCATATTGCTTTCATTATCATTCTCATTTCACCACATCCACAACATCGGGTTTTCTTTATATTTTTCCCCCATCTGTTCGGGGCACTGCCAAGTTACTTTTTGCCATTATGGTAAAAGTAATTTGACCTAGAAATAACTCCCGAGTCTAAAACTGTGCTGAGGGGTCTGTGTCTCAGCCTGTCTCCCCCATACCCCCTCCCTCCTCCTCCCCTCCCCCCTCCACTTCAGATACAGAAAAAGAGGGACGAGAGTGAAATATGATTCACAGTAGAGATAGGGCCAGGACATAAAGGAGTCAGATGCTAAACCCGGAGCTGTGTAACCTTGTAAGTTGATCGAGTTACAGTGGAGAGAGAGAGAGAGAGAGAGAGAGAGAGAGAGATTGCTTCCAAGAGTAGTGGAGAGAGAGAAATTTTTCAAGAGTAGCTGAAAGAGAGAGAGAGAACTGATTTCAAAAGTAGCTGAGAGAGATTGTTCTCAAGACTAGCGGAGAGAGAGAGAGAGAGAGAGAGAGAGATTGCTGCCAAGAGTAGTGGAGAGAGAGAGAAATTTTTCAAGTCTGAGAGAGAGAGAGAGAGAGAGAGATAATTGTTTTCTAGAGTAGCAGAGAGAGAGAGAGAGAGAGAGATTGTCTCAAGAGTAGAGAGAGAGAGAGAGAGAGAGAGATTGTTTCCAACAGTAGCAGACCTCCTGTTGATTTAAGCCTCCCCTCCTCAGCGACATCCTTCTACTTAATCATTGCTCAGCTGAGAATTAGGAAGGCGATCAACAGCATATCTGAGGGGCGGGAGAGATGCCGATAGTTATCTGAGGGAGTTGCTGTGGATTCTGGATGCTGGCCCAGGAGATTTCGGGTGGGAGGGCGTGAGGGAATAGCCCAAAGGCATTACAGAGTTCTTCAGGATACGTTGGACCAGAGGACCTTTGGAAAATATTTCCT
>NC_089793.1:28787823-28805323 GCF_040412425.1 Macrobrachium rosenbergii | reverse complement strand
AATAATCTATATCTATCTATCTATCTATCTGTCTGTCTATCTGTGGACACAGCACACATTGCGTATATACATATATATATATATATAATATATATATGATATATATAGGTATATATATATGTGTGTGTGTGTGTGTGTGTATGTTTGTAATAAATGTTCAGCATTTATGCAATATAAACACGACACACCTCATACTCTGTAGGCTGGAAAGAGAGTATTCTTCTGTCATTCCAAGAAAAAAAAAAAATGTCCGCCATAAAAAAAACTTAGTTTGAGAGGGAATATTGTTAGATGGGCAACATTCCAGTGAATTTGCCAGCATGAAAAGCAAATGAGGATGGAAAGAGTTCTCTATTTTTTTATTTTTCGTTTCTTTAGGAATTGGTCGTCTCCTTGTAAATAAGAAATGGCAACGGGACTTCGAGAAGGGAAGTATTGTTGAAGGTCCGGGGGAAGAAAAGAGAATGCAAGCGATGGGAAGGAACCTTTTTTTTAATATGATATTTTTTTCTTTTATTTATTTGTTTATTTGTTGTCTCCGAAGAGATAAAATGGACCTGTTGTGTCGGAGGACGCGAGCTTCGTTTAGTCAGTTGGAAGCGTATATAGCAGAATTATTGCGACTTTCCTCTCATCCCTGCTTTCTAGCACTTCCCATCCCCCTCCCCTCCCTTCCCCTCCACCCTCCACCTTCCCCCTCCCCCTCCCCCTCCTCCTTCCAACCCACTCCACCCGTCCCATTGTATGGCAAACTTTTCTCTTAAAAATGACATACACATCTGAGAGAGAGAGAGAGAGAGAGAGAGAGAGAGAGAGAGAGAGAGAGGAACGTCCTTTATTTCTTGGATATAAACGATGGTACGGCCGGAGTTCACAGTTTGTTGGATTGTCTGCCGCTGAGGGGCTGATGGCTGCTAGGAGGGAGGCATGGGCTGAGGTTTCCTTGACCAATGACCAGGCCGAGATGGATTTGCACGACACTTTTGAGATCGAGTGCACAGAAATATATTGTAATCTTTTGTGCGACTGATGCTTCTTTATTAAGTTCAGCGCATGTTTTTTTGTTTGTATGTTTTCGTTTGTGAGGTTTAGTGTGTGTGTGTGTGTGTTTTTTTTTATGTATGAATATTCTTTGTGTAGTACAGCGTGTATTTTGTTTTATGTGAATATCAGTGTGAAGTTCAGTTTTTGTGTTTTTCGCTTGTATGTTTTACTTTGTGAGGTTCAGTTTGTATTTGTTTTTGTTTGTGCGTGAATATTCTATTTGAAGTTCAGCTTGGTTGTTTTTGATTGTGTGTGAATGTCCTTTGTGAAGTTCAGTGTGTGTTGTTGTTTGTGTGTGAATATAGTTGGGATATAGTGTATTCTTATGAGTCTATTTGACTTTTCATAATTTTTGCGGCAGATCATTTTATGTCATTTTTGAGATATTTCACATAAATAACAAGTTATTTTTTTCAAGATACCCATTTAATAAATACTTACTTGTGCAGGGCCACCTGTTAACATATTTCACATATTTCATCACAAATATTCCCTGCTCTTATTTTAGACCTCTGCATTGTCTTAAAATGAAACAACCCAGTAACTTCTTCATAAAGAAAAATTCTATGTAATGTTGATGCCTGAAGGACTATCTTTTTTTTTTACCCCCCCCCCTTACTGAAGCCTTCCACGAGGATGAAATCCTTTAAACTCCGAACACTCGTAAAGAAGGATGAAAACGGATTCTCTCCGCCGGGCGATTCTCCCCCCAACACATTTTATTGGGGCTCGGCGCAGGTTATGTAGATTAAATTGTAGTCTATTATTGTTCACAAAGGTCTTTTGAAGGAAGCTAAATTGATATGCAAATCGTCGGATAGCGCAAGGATGATCTTATATGAAGGGAGCTAATCGGGTAGATTTCCAAGATATCCTGGGCTATTTCAGGAGCCCCCACTCTCTCCCTCCCCTCCCCTTCCCTCTTCCTTCCCTTCCTTTGCCTTCCTGTTCCATTTCCACTTCTTTCTGCACAGTCTTCGGCCTAAACTGTAGCTGTGAAGAATTTTTAGAGATGCTTCAAAATAATAAGTTCGTTCCTGTAGGGATGGTGCCATCAGTGTGCACCCTCACCACGCACCAGGGCCTTGCAAGGTCCTTTGTAGCCCTCACCCCTAGCTGTAACCTGCTCCTGTCATTACACATTTCCCTCCTGTCTATATTATCTTTCTCCCACCTTATTTCCCATCCTCTCCTAACAATGTTTCATAGTGCAACTGCGAGGTTTTCCTCCTGTTACACCTTTAAAACCTTTACTCTCAATTTCCCACTCAGCGCTAAATGACCTCACAGGTCCCAGCGCTTGGCCTTTGGCCTAAATTTTATATTCCAACTCCTAAAATAGTTCGTTTCACGTTTCAGAGTGTTGATTTTATGGTTTTGGCCATTCATTGATGTATTGTCCCTCTACGCAACTCTTTTTTTCTACAGAACTTTAATTTCACTTCTACAAAGTCGATGACTTTGGAATTTGGCTCTACTTTTTTTTTCTTATCCATTTAGACCTGGATTGGGTAGGTGACTGGATGGTGACCATCCTTTTTTCTCTAGTTTTAGTGACGCCAGATAACCCACAATTAATCAATCAATCAATCAATCTTTTATTTTACGCCGCCCGCTGCCTTTATCCATCCCAGCCCCGAATAAAACTAACGGAAGGTAGAAGGAGAAAAAGAAACCTTAAAGGATGTGAAAACGGACGCAATAAGAGACTTCCAAAGCTTAAGAACAGAGGCAAAAAGAAAAATCCAATCCGTATTTACTTGAATAATTTCCTTTTAAGTTAGAATGTCTCTCTAGCATTTGATGGCCATATATGGAAGTTTTCTGTGGAAGCTTTATTTTTACCTAATTTTATATGAATGTTGTTTTTTCTGGAAAATATATGACGACGCATTTGATTTTTTTTTTTTTTTTAGCATTTAAATATTTAATGCTATGCTGGAACCGAATTGAAATTTGTTATGGTGAAAGATTTCCTTTTGGGCGACATTTGCTTTGATGTCGAATCTGTGTAAATCTCTCCGTAAATGTATTCTGCTGTGATCTCTGTATACACACGCGCGTGCGCGCATACACACAACACACACAACACAACACACACGTACATACACCTATATATAATTTTTTTTTTATCCCATTTCCTTTTCCATTTTTAAGAACATAAGAGATGAGGTTGTTAGCCCCATGCCCTTTGCGTGACTCCCAGCAGACGTTGGTCATGGCTATTCTTAATTGGCCAAGAGTCATCACTTACATTATGAAGTCAACGATGTATTCCACGTACATACACACATACATATTCAGGAATGAGCACTCTCTCTCTCTCTCTCTCTCTCTCTCTCTCTCTCTCTCTGTTTATATATATATATATATATATATATATATGTTATATAGATATGTATATATTATATATATATATATATATATATATTATATATATATATATATATAGATATGTATATATTATATATATATATATATATATATAGATTTATATATGATTTTATATATATGTAAAATGGGTGTATATGTACTTATGAAAGAGGAACATGAGTTGATACAGTACTCTACTTGATTTGCATACTTTATTCTCAACATTGAGAGAGAGAGAGAGAGAGAGAGAGAGAGAGAGAGAGAGAGAGAGAGAGAGAGAGAGACTCTATCATAATGACTCGGCATTCCTCGTTTAAATGTCATTATTTTGTGTATTTAATTTATTTTTTTATTTTTATCTACATTAGCCTCATCCACTTAGTAAGAATTTCTGCGTGGAAGAACGAAAACAACACAATGTAGAAATGACTGCATGACTTAGACCGTAATTATATAATACATTTAAAGACGTCACAGGGAAATGTAGTTCATGCTTTAATCGTAACACCATTATCCTCACTCCCCGGTGGTGTTTATTATTGTTTTAATTTGTTAATGCAGCGACTCTGCTTGGTGTGTCTGTGGTGTTTGCGAGAAGGGAAATTGCACCACTTAGGGAACTTAGTTATGATAATTTGACCTTGAGTGCCACCCGAGTGCAAAGTTCTGGCCTTTGGCCTCTCTCTCTCTCTCTCTCAAAGAAGGTTTGTCCTGGAGAAAAAGTGAAACAGAAAACCTCCCGTTTCCCGTGGATAAAAAAAAAACTACCAGGTTATAAACAAAAAAACTGAAACTACAGCATATCGAAACAAACAAAATCAACCTTAGAAAAAATGATAAAAAAAAAAAGCCCTGACTACAGTGTATCGAAACAAACAAAATCGATTCCAACCTTTCCCCTGGAGAAAATGTGAAATAAAATACATCCCATTTCCCCTGGATAAAAAAAAAATTCCCCCGGTGATAAAAAAAAAATACATGAAACAGCAGCGTATCGAAACGAGCAAAATTGACTCCAACCTTTCCCTTGGCGAAAAAGTGAAATTAAAATAACATCCCACTTCCCCTGGGTAAAAAAAACTCCCGGTTGATAAAAAAAAACTGGAAAATGTGCGATGCATCGAACCAATAAATCGATTCCAAATCCTTCCTAGAGAAAACGTTAAAAAAGCATTCCATTCCCTCGATAAAAAAAACCCTCTACTTAAAAAAAAAAAAAAAAACTGAAACTGCAGCGTATCGAAACAAATAAAAATCGATTTCACCCTTACCCCTGGAGAAGTGAAGTGAAAAAAAAAAAACATTCCATTTCTCCTGGATAAAAAACCTCCCGTGGTGACAAAAAAAGCTCTGAAACTTTAGTGTTTCTAAACAAACAAAATCGATTCCAACCTCTCCCCTGGAGAAAAAGTGATAAAAAACCCCACTGGGTAAAAAAAACTGAAAAAAAACAGAAACTGCAATGTATCGAAACAAACAAAATCGATTCCATCCTTTCCCCTGGAGAAACTGTGTCAGAAAAAAACTCTGAAATTGTAACCTATCGAAACAGAAAGGTTTGAGTCGAATTTGTTGGTTTCGATACACTGTAGTTTCAGGTTTTTTTTTTTTTAACCTTTTATGCAGGGGAAATGGGATTTTTTTTTTATTTATTCCTTTCAGATTCCCGTTAGATGTATCGACGTCTGAAGTGTGTTTCGAACGGTAACATTCATCAAATATCTGCGCTCCCAAATGGCCTTGATTTTAAAAGAACGGCGAGGTTTTTTTTTTTTTTTTTGTCATGAAGTTTCATAACCACATTAGCCGTTTAAGAGGCTGAATGAAATTGTGTGAGTGTCTGGGAAGTGACAGCCACTTCCGGCAGATGTTTTTCTGCAGATATAATGTCGAGCAGTTTTTTTGTTTAACCCAGTTTATATATACAACGACTTCCTCCTTAATCCATTGCATCAAGGCTTATTAAAATGAACGTCGCTGAGTGCTTGATGCTTATCTTTATAAGTTACTGTACTTTATTTAGGTTTTGATATACTATGAAGAAAATATCTACCGTACAAGTTAAAAAAAAAATAGAAATAATTTGCAGTGCCAAACGGGCTGGTGATTTTAAACAAAGAATAAGCAAAAACGACGGATAATGTAAGGAAAACACCGTGAACTGACTGATGAATAAATAGACATGGCATTTTTGAGAGGCATAAAAATGCAAAATGAAATTGAAAGCTATTATACAAAACATACTGACTGCATGTTACAGTCACTAGATCTGTTGAAATAAAAACGTCCCTACGCAATGGACATGCCTTTAAAACATGTCTCTTTCGAAGCACTTGCTTGTGTCCGTTAAGTAACGAAGGAGAAGACACACTTGTCCTTTCGTCAGTTCGGTGCAGATTGCCGTTAGAATGCTGATGATTCATTCTCTCTCCGTGACTAATTCAATTTGCTCAACAAGGGATGGTACTCGCTGGCGCCTGTTCTGTATGAAGTGAATCGGATGGATAAGTGTACGCTCGTATTTTGTATGTTTGTTGGGCATTTAGATTATCAATGGCTTTAAAACTATACAAGGTACACTGTACGTTAGCCTTTCCCTTTAGAGCAGACAAGCGTTTCAGACATAACAGGACCCTTGGACCGCAGAATGGAATGAACGAATTTTACGATCAAAGAAACGAAGTACAGATCAGAATGAATGACTTCATATTACAAATTGCGCTTAGTTAGTAGGAGGCAAATGCTGCGTGGGACTGTGTGTGCTTTTTGTTACAAATTAGAGAAGTCTAAGAAAACAGTATGAAATCGATAGCCTCAGTCAGGTGATTTAAAAATGTTATTATACTTGTGACACTGAGGTTGAGCCTTCTTTTCAGTGCAGATTCAAAGTCAGAGGTTCTGGGGTTCACCCGTCGCAGTCGTGTAATGTTGATTTAAGTCTGGAGCCCCAGAGAAGTTTTAGATATGAAGATGAAACAGTTTCAGGAGTCTCGAATCTTAAGTTACCAGCGGAAATAAAATTAATACACTTGAAATTTTACAAGCCTTCACAGCCTTACATTACCCGAATGTGAAGATTATGGTGTGTCAATTACTCAAAATTGAATGAGAAGGCTCAGGAACCTCAAACGACTTGAATGCACTGTGGACAGACTCTTAAGCACTGTCAGAAACCTCCAGACAATGGTAGCACTGTACTCACAATCTCAAGAACTCCGAAAGCGTCATATTCACAGCTAGAGGTCGTAAATAATATTTAATTCTTGATAATCTCGGGAAATCTAGATATAGTCGTCACAACCTGAGATGACTTGAATGTATTATCGAGAAACTTAGACCCTAAACCAAGGCCTTGACAACTTCATGAAATTCACATACAATGTGCCAAGATCTCAGAGAATAAACTGTTTTAAAATCATAAATATTTACTACATTCATGGTAATCCCACAGACCGTAAGTGTAATCAAGGTATTTATAAATCCTAAACCTCAGTGACATCACAAAATAATATCACAGTAATATCACAATTATAATGTTCCTGATGTGTAATAGCTTGAGCTTTTATGGTGGACCGTTTCGGTATTTTGAATTCTGGTAAGAAACAAAGGAAATCGTTCTAATCTTACTTAATTTTCCTTAACTCGTGACAAGTTTGTCTGTATCGTTACCCTTTTCAACATTTTTCATTAATACCTGCGAAGTATTACAGAAGAAATAGTATGTAATTTTTTGTTAAATCCTCCTCTCTCTCTCTCTCTCTCTCTCTCTCTCTCTCTCTCTCTCTCTCTCTCTCTCTCTCTCTCTCTCTCTCTCTTACAGTAGATATATTTTGCAATCTCTGCAAAATCCTCCTCCTCTCTCTCTCTCTCTCTCTCTCTCTCTCTCTCTCTCTCTCTCTCTCTCTCTCTCTCTCTCTCTCTCGGTAATGAGAAACCATTAATTAATAGCTGGCTTTTACGCCGCACCATCCCCAAGTACAAGTTCTGACAGTTTCAGTTACACTGATTTAACCGTCAAAAATCTCTTTTCGACATATGTCGCCGTTCTGTCAAATTCCCCTCTCGTCGATTCATACGCTTGTCGTACCATTTTTTCTTCTCCCCCTCTTATTCCTCCCCCCTTTTGCCGGAAAATGACAATTTCGAATTGCTCACCTTTTTTTTGGGGGGGGGGGCGGTTTTCGTTCAAGGCCTATATTTTCTGTTATTGACGTTTAGTAATGTTAGGTTTTGAGATATCTTCTTTTGTAGCTATTGTGCCTGAGTATATATTTTGCTGTTATTTACGTCTAGTCACTTTAAGTTTTGAGATGTCTCCTTTTATAGGTATTATGCCTGTTGACTATGTAAATTCTTCTTTCATAGCTATTATGCCTTAGGCCTATGTAATTTGAAGGTTAAACAAGTGTTTAAATGAAAAATCTTGATTTTTATTATTTTCGACAATTTGTAATTTATTCGATTGTTGTAAATGCATGAACTTCGTCTTGAAATGTGTATGGTTTTCCATCTTTGAGCACCATTGTCATTTAAGTGATTGCGCTTTGAAATATGAATGTATTTCCCTCTTTGAGCATCATTGTAATTAAAGTGATTGCTGGTTGAAATGTGAATGTATTTCCTTCTTTAAGCATCATTGTAACAATGATACTTGAAGAAGGAAATAAATACACATTTCGAAGAGCAATCACTTAGATTACACTGATGCTCAAAGAAAGAAATAAATATACGTTTCGAAGAGCAATCACTTAAATTACACTGATGCTCAAAGAAGGAAATAAACATACATTTCGAAGAGCAATCACTTAAATCACACTGATGCTCAAAGAAGGAAATAAATATACATTTCAAAGAGCAATCACTTAAATTACAATGATGCTCAAAGAAGGAAATAAATACACATATCAAACCGCAATCACTTAAATTACAAGGATACTCAGTGAAGGAAATAAATACACATATCAAACCGCAATCACTTAAATTACAAGGATACTCAGTGAAGGAAATAAATACACATTTCAAACAGCAACCACGTAAATTACAATGATGCTCAAAGAAGGAAATAAATTACATTTCAAAGAGCAATCACTTAAATTACAATGATGCTCAAAGAAGGAAATAAAATTTAATACACATTTCAAACCGCAATCACTGAAATTACATTGATGCTCGGAGAAGGAAATAAATACGCATTTCAAACCACAATCACGCAAATTACAATGATACTCAAAGCAGGAAATAAATACACATTTCAAACGACAATCACGTAAATTGCAACGATACTCGAAGAAAGAAATAAATACAGATTTCAAAGAGCAATCACTTAAATTTTAATGATGCTCGAAGAAGGAAATAAATACACATATCAAGACAAGTGATTGCTGTTCGGAATGTGTATTTATTTCCCTTCTTTAAGCATCATTCCACACATTCCCTTAGAACCCATAAGACCCCTGTGAGGAGAAGCTAATGGCCATTCGCCCGATGTAATGACGGCCGAGTATTGCGGCTTCCTTTTCATTGTTTTTCGGTGTTCCCTTATTTATCTTTCTGTTTTGTTTTCCCTCCTCTTCCCCTTTATTTCTTTTTCTTGTCGTGCATTCCCCTTTTTTATGGCTGGTTATTCGTTTATCATTTCGTTCATTCTCTTATATTTGTGTTTGTTCATTCCATTTTTTCATGCCGTTCATTCTCATATTTGTGTTTGTTTATTCATGCCGTTCATTCCCCTTTTTTGTCTGATTATTCTTTTCTTTTCATGCTGTTCATTCCCGTTTTTTGTTTGTTTATTCCATTTTTTCATGCAGTTCATTCCCTTATTTTTTTTATCTTAATTATTCCTTTTTATCATGCCGTTCATTCTCATATTCATTATTGTTTATTCCTTTCTTTTCATGCTGTTCATTCCGTTTTTAATTTTTGTTTATTGTATTTTTTCATGCCGTTCATTCCCCTTTTTTATGGCTAATTATTCCTTTTATCATGCCATTCATTTTCATAATTATTTTTGTTTTTTCCTTTCTTCCATACCGTTCATTCCCCGTTTTTTGTCTGGTTATTCTCTTTTTCTATGACGTTCATTCAATTTTTTTATGTTAATTCTTTTCTGTCATACTTTTCATTCCCTTTTTTCTGTCTGTTTCATCCCTTTAACATGCCTTTTATTCCTCTTTTATTATGTTTATTCCTTTTTTCATGCCGTTCATTCCCATTTTTTATGTCGATTTCTTTTTATGATGCCGTTCCTTCACCCCACCCCCTTTTTTGATATCTGATTATTCATTTTTTCATGCCGTTCAGTCTCCTTTTTTTGTGTTTCATTATTCCTAAATTTATGCCATTCATTCCCAATTTTTTTTACTCCTATTTTCATTCCATTCATTCCCCTTTTTTACGTCCGTTCTGTTCATTTATCGGCTTATAAATCATTCTCCCGGGTTGTCATTTAATAGACCTTTTCCCTATTTTTATCAAAGCAAATGTTTTGAAAGACATAACTTTTATTGTGATTATTATTACATTTCCTAATTTTTTATTCTTATTCGTCTCTCTCTTGTATATTAACTCGCACACGTCCCTCGATTTCAGCCTCTCTCCTCTCTCTCTCTCTCTCTCTCTCTCTCTCTCTCTCTCTCTCTCTCTCTCTCTCTGTCCCAACACCAGCTCTCTCTCTCTCTCTCTCTCTCTCTCTCTCTCTCTCTCTCTCTCTCTCTCTCTCTCTCAATTCATTCTGGGCAGGCACCAACTCTCTCTCTCTCTCTCTCTCTCTATTCATTTTGTCCCAACACAAACTCTCTCTCTCTCTCTCTCTCTCTCTCTCTCTCTCTCTCTCTCTCTCTCTCTCTCTCTCTCTCTCAATTCATTCTGGGCAGGCAACTCTCTCTCTCTCTCTCTCTCTCTCTCTCTCTCTCTCTCTCTCTCTCTCTCTCTCTCTCAATTCATTCTGTCCCAGCACCAATGCACCAATTTATCTTCTTGTTTCCAATCGGTCGTTCTTTTTCTCGGGTGTAATTACTCCTCCCATTTTCCCGGTACCATCTGTATTTTGTAAACTTTATTATTTTGTTGGTAAATAAATTTTTAAGGTCTGGAAAATAACAGACCGTTGCTATTTGGGTCGTATTTTTGCAGTTTGCGTTTTAGACTTTTCTGCTGCTACCACAGTTTATAGATGTGTGTTTTTATGTGCGTGACTTGGGATGAGTGTTTGTATGTATGTATGCATTTAGGTCGTGCGTGCGCATGTATGCAATTCCCCCAGATATATGTACACACGTGTATGTATGTATATGTATATATATATATATATATATATATATATATATATATATATATATTTATATATATATTTGTATATTATATTGTATATATATATGCACACACACACGCCCGCCCGCACGCAAGCACGCACGCACACACACACATTACAATCTTTTTGTTGCATGTGTACGATGCATCCATATCTCACGAATAAACACACTCACTAAACATATGCAAAAACTCTGACTTATTCCTATATAATCCACTGACTTTCAACGACACAGTGTTTGCAAAGACAAAGTTACCGTGAGATAAAATGGCTGTACACACGTCTCCGTGATTTACTACAAGAGTTTCCTTCTTCAGAGCCATCGATGGAGGTGGCTCTGACCAATAGTAAAAAATGTTAAGTTTTTCGTTTTTGATCTCCGTATTAATAATTTGGATGAACATACGCATATAATTTAATAATAATTAATATTTTCCTGAAAGAATCAGTCATAATTTCTCTTATTAAAAAGAGACAACGAAGAAACAAGAGGAAAGTTTTCCGTATCTCTTTATTAATTAATTTTTTTTTTGTTTTTAATAATTGAGATCTCTTCTTTCTGTATTTCCCTTTATCTCCTCTTTCTTCCTAATGAACACTATGTTATTTGGAAGCTTGAATTTCAAGTAAGTGGTCCTTGTGGGCTTGTTCCATATGAATAGGGTTCATCTTCTGAATAATAATAATAATAATAATAATAATAATAATAATAATAATAATAATAATAATAATAATATTTGCATTGAGCTTGGGCAGAGAAGAAAGCAAGTGACCGAGTGACGTCACGCGTCTTAACCCCCATCCCATCACCCCCCATAATGCTGCGCGTGAGACGACCTTTTATTCTCTAGAACTTTGCTCTGACATTGCACTGACCATCGACTCTCCTTTCCAAGATCTGTGGGAGGAAAGTTTTCCGACTTTTCGGTCGTTTATTTATCGGTTCGTTTATTTATGGGGTCGTCCTGTTGATCATCTTAGCGGCAATCTTCGAGAGTAGTGTGTTTTGCTCCGGTCGTCGTGGCTGTTGAGTTGGGCTGTTTGTTGTCAGGGCTTCTGTTTTGACTTATTTTGTCTTCTTTACAATCCCGTGAATATGTTTATAAAATACAAAATCCACATTTATGTAAAGTAATGTATTTACAAATGATAAAATAAATTCCAGGAGCTTTCGAGAGCCTGCTCAGCTCCCTTCTTCAGCTAGAAATGACAGTCTTGGTTATGAGGACTTAAAAACAAACTTTAAAAAGGGTAAACAAGACGCATTCTTTACAAAAAATGATGATCATTAGGTAATTCCCTCGTTCTCGATCTCCAAACAAGCCAACCGTCGCGATCTCCTCAGGTGACTGCCTCCACGGTTGTTTACAGCCTCCTCTCTTCTCAAACCAGCATAGGCGCCTGCACCGGAGTCAGCTGTTTGTAACTCCGTTACCTGGGCGGGAGAGGCAGAGATGGCGGCAGTATGGGGGGTGACTTGTGGTATACAAGGGTTTCTATAATTAAAATTTTTGATATAAGTAGAACAAATAAGTCTGTTGATAAAGCTATCTTCTGTTGTAAACGACTTATTACCTTCCATCGAGTTCCCCATGTTGATGACGGCCCCCTCGACTAATCTTCTCTCATTGACATTATGGTTCTTGTAAAGCAATTTAGACCCTTCCCAGTTGATTCTGTGGTCGCATTCCCAGCTATGTCTGACTAGCACGTTATTGTTGGACATTGATTGATATGCCCTTTGATGTTCATTAATGCGAATTTGCATACTCCTACCAGATTCCCCGTAATAATTAAGATTACAACCCCGCAAGGTATTTCATACACCCCTACGTCTATCTTCATTTCTTCTTCAGTTTTGTTCCGAACAGTCTTTTCCTAATTGTGTTCTCGTATTTGAATACTAAGTTTACATTGTCGTCAGAATATTTACTAATGAGGGTTTGTGTGCTCAAGAAATTAGGGTGGAAAGGCAATGAAAGGAATTGCATCTTTTCATCTCTTTACGTGGACGTGGATTGTATATTTGCTTTTAGCCCTACAAAACGCTTTTCAATGAAATGTGCTGGGTAGCATAGTTTCGTAAATGTCTGTCTTATATGTTCCAGTTCAGTATCTAAAAGGTGGGGGTCACAAAGTCTGTATGCTCTAATTACAAAATTCATGATAATATTACTTTTTACTTGTTGGCTGTGAAAGGAATAAAAATGTATGTAATTCTCTGAATTAGTCGGCTTTCTAAAGACAGTAAAATTAAACCTTTTTGTCCAAGGATCATGCAACACTAAAACATCAAGAAACGCTATCTGATGGTCAATTTCCTGTTCTACTGTGAACTGTATTGAAGGAACAATGCTATTGACATAGTTAAAAACTCGTTAAACTGTTCTTCAGTGCCTCGAAATATTATGAAAATATCGTCTACACATACCTAAACCATAGCACAGGTTTTACATTCGGGGGACAGTTATCTAATATCTCAGTTTCAATAAATTCCATGCACAGATTTGCTAATATCGGTGACAAAGGCGAACCCATTGCTACTCCAAACTTCTGTTTATATCCTTCCCCATTAAATGAAAAAACTGTCGTAGTCACACAAAGTCTAATTAGTTCTAAAAAACTATCTATTTCTATTGGTAACACCAAAATTCCCTGATTGTGCTTTTCTTTCAATTTGGACAATACAAATTCTAACGGAACATTTGTAAATAAGGCGGTTACGTCTAAGCTCATCATCTTTCCTTCAACACTACCAATCTTTTTTAACCTATCTTTAAAGTCTAGTGAATGTAACAGGTGTGCATTTGAGAAAACTCCTAAGTATGGGCTGAGTTGGCTAGCCAGCCATTCAGCTAGTACGGATTGTGGCGAGTTGCAAGTTGAGATTATTGGACGGAGTGGACAACCTTCTTTATGAGCCTTTGGAATACCATAGAAATACGGAAGGGATGGCATTTTACTAGAAATTTTACTCAAAATCAAACTTCTTTCTTCTTTATTATTTAGAGTACTTGCTATTTTTCTAACCTGTCTATTAAATTCTATCTGAACGGCAGTGACAGACGGCAACTTTGGTAATTTAGTATATGTGTTCACATCTCCAAGTAATCTATAAACCTTTAAATTATAATCTGTTACGTCCATAACCACTACAGATCCCCCTTGTCTGCTTTCATCACTCTAATATTTTGTTTTTCGCTAAACTATCAAGTGCTTTCCTATGTCTGAAGGTAAAATTTCTATTTTATCATTAGTAAAACTGCTAACAACTAGCATTTTTAAAAATTAACTTGAAAATCACTATGTTTAAAATTAAAATTATTTATGAAACTTAATCCTGAAACTAAAGCTTCTTTATTTGTACCTAAACAAAAATTAAGACCTAAGCTTAATATTCTCTCTCTATTTTAGTTACATTTATAGAGGACAAATTAAGTAAGCCTGACCACACTTTATTTTGTAACTTATGTTAAACATGAAACCTCCATCAGCCCAGATTATTTGATTGAAACGCTCCTTATGTTGACGTAAATCAGTGGATCGATTGTTATCAGCTCAAATCCCCCGGATTGAAAAAGTCGCGCCCGGAAAAAGAGCTCACACTGGCTACCGGGAAGAACTTGTTCTTCATAACAAGATTTTAGGAAGAAAGAATCAACTAAAATTCCTAAAATCTTGTTATGAAGAACAAGTTCTTCCCGCGTCTTGCGGGTATGCCAGTGTGAGCTCTTTTTCCGGGGAACCCTTCCCCTCTTACCAGCGACTTTTTCTCCGGGATAGGATTGAGCTGATGGCCTGGGAAGTCGAGAGAGCCCACTTTGATTTACGTCAACAGGTGAACGTGCTGCGGGAGCGTCTTCAATCAAATACATTTGAGGGCGCCAGGCGGGAAGCAGGTAGGGTGGCGCATATGAGGGGTTTGACGCATAACAATAATCTGGAACATAAGTTACAAGGGCTATGTGATAGGTCAGTGTGGTCAGGCTTAGGACAAAATAACCAAATACTTAATTTGTCCTCTATAAATGTAACTAAAATAGAGAGAGAAGTATTAAGCTTAGGTCTTAATTTTTGTTTAGGTACAAATAAAGAAGCTTTAGTTTCAGGATTAAGTTTCATAAATAATTTTAATTTTAAACATAGTGATTTTCAAGTTAATTTTTTAAAAGGCCTAGTTGTTAGCAGTTTTACTAATGATAAAATAGAAATTTTACCTTCCAGACATAGGAAAGCACTTGATAGTTTAGCGAAAAACAAAAATATTAGAGTGATGAAAGCAGACAAGGGCGGATCTGTAGTGGTTATGGACGTAACAGATTATAATTTAAAGGTTTATAGATTACTTGGAGATGTGAACACATATACTAAATTACCAAAGTTGCCGTCTGTCACTGCCGTTCAGATAGAATTTAATAGACAGGTTAGAAAAATAGCAAGTACTCTAAATAATAAAGAAGAAAGAAGTTTGATTTTGAGTAAAATTTCTAGTAAAATGCCATCCCTTCCGTATTTCTATGGTATTCCAAAGGCTCATAAAGAAGGTTGTCCACTCCGTCCAATAATCTCAACTTGCAACTCGCCACAATCCGTACTAGCTGAATGGCTGGCTAGCCAACTCAGCCCATACTTAGGAGTTTTCTCAAATGCACACCTGTTACATTCACTAGACTTTAAAGATAGGTTAAAAAAGATTGGTAGTGTTGAAGGAAAGATGATGAGCTTAGACGTAACCGCCTTATTTACAAATGTTCCGTTAGAATTTGTATTGTCCAAATTGAAAGAAAAGCACAATCAGGGAATTTTGGTGTTACCAATAGAAATAGATAGTTTTTTAGAACTAATTAGACTTTGTGTGACTACGACAGTTTTTTCATTTAATGGGGAAGGATATAAACAGAAGTTTGGAGTAGCAATGGGTTCGCCTTTGTCACCGATATTAGCAAATCTGTGCATGGAATTTATTGAAACTGAGATATTAGATAACTGTCCCCCGAATGTAAAACCTGTGCTATGGTTTAGGTATGTAGACGATATTTTCATAATATTTCGAGGCACTGAAGAACAGTTTAACGAGTTTTTTTAACTATGTCAATAGCATTGTTCCTTCAATACAGTTCACAGTAGAACAGGAAATTGACCATCAGATAGCGTTTCTTGATGTTTTAGTGTTGCATGATCCTTGGACAAAAAGGTTTAATTTTACTGTCTTTAGAAAGCCGACTAATTCAGAGAATTACATACATTTTTATTCCTTTCACAGCCAACAAGTAAAAAGTAATATTATCATGAATTTTGTAATTAGAGCATACAGACTTTGTATTCACCTTTTTAGATACTGAACTGGAACATATAAGACAGACATTTACGAAACTATGCTACCCAGCATTTCATTGAAAAAGAAAGCGTTTTTGTAGGGCTAAAAAACAAATATACAATCCGTCCACGTAAAGAGATGAAAAAGATGCAATTCCTTTCATTGCCTTTCACCTAATTCTTGACCACAAACCCTCATTAGTAAATATTCTGACGACAATGTAAACTTAGTATTCAAATGCGAGAGTACAATTAGGAAAGACTGGTTCGGAACAAAACGAAGAAGAAATGAAGATAGACGTAAAAAGGTGTATGAAATACCTTGCGGGTTGTAATCTTAATTATTACAGGGAATCTGGTAGGGTATGCAAATTCGCATTAATGAACATCAAGGGCATATCCAATCAATGTCCAACAATAACGTGCTAGTCAAACATAGCTGGGAATGCGACCACAGAATCAACTGGGAAGGGTCTAAATTGCTTTACAAGAACTATAATGTCCAGTGAAAAAGATTAGTCGAGGGGCCGTCATCAACATGGGAACTCGATGGAAGGTAATAAGTCGTTTACAACCAGAAGATAGTTTATCAACAGACTTATTGTTCTATATCAAAAATTTTAATTATAGAAATCCTTGTATACCACGAGTCACCCCTGATACTGCCGCCATCTCTGCCTCTCCCGCCAGGTAACGGGTTGCAAACAGCTGACTCCGTCCGGTGCAGGCGCCTATGCTGGTTTTGAGAAGAGAGGCTGTCAACAAACAACCATGGAGGAGGAGGCCAAGTCACAGTCACCTGAGAGGAGATCACTGACGGTTGGCTTGTTTGCAGATCGACAACGGGGAATTAGTACCTAATTATCATTTTGTAAAGAAATCTTGTTTACTTGCTTTTAAAGTTTGTTTTAAAGTTCTCATAACCAAGACTGTCATTTCTAGCTGAAGAGGAGCTGAGCAGGCTCTCGAGCTCCTGGTTTCATTTTGTCATTGTAAATACAGAGCTTTACATAAATGTGGATTTTGTAATTTAATAATAATAATAATAATAATAATAATGTTAATAATAATAATAATAATAATATGTGTTCGACTGGTGGTTTTATAGTGTGCGTCTTTTACCGGGTTTCAATATCACTCATTAACGCCAAGTGCAACTATCTAATTATTCTGTTGCTGTTTTCTGACATCAAACGCGATCTACCCATTCTATAAGAATGGGAAGCCTAGTTTTCTCTTTCTTTCTTAAAAGCCTTCGGATCGTGCGCATTTTCAAATGATTAGTGCGTCAAGATTTAACAATCGTTTATTTCGATTTTCATGGAATGAAATTATCAATGTGGACAATTATCCCAAGTTTAATAACAAATTTATTATTAGTGATTATTATTATTATTATTCAGTTACATTATGCAATGATCTTCTAGCCGTGTTGCATAAAGTTAGCTCATTTGAATA
>NC_089793.1:28767823-28782823 GCF_040412425.1 Macrobrachium rosenbergii | reverse complement strand
TTTTTTTCGGTAGTGGAAAGGCGGGGGAGAGGGGCCTTTGTCCTCCCCTCCCCCTCTCCCTTCCCCACCTCCACCACAATCCCTCTCATTTCTTCCTCTTAACTCATGCCTATTCCATACTTTTACATGCACCTGCATGAACTCATTTTTTTATCTCATTTCGGCAGTGGAAGGGCGGGGGGAGGGGCCTTCGTTCTCCCTCCCCCCCTCCCCCACCTCCATCCCACTCATCTCTTCCTTTCAGCTTATGCCTATTCCATAATTTTACATGCACCTGAATGAACTCATTTTTATTTTTATTTCGGCAGTGCAAAGGCGGGGGAGAGGGTCTTTGTCCTCCCCTCCCCCCCTACCTACACCCCCATCCCACTCATTTCTTCCTCTTAACTCATGCCTATTCCATACTTTTACATGCACCTGCATGAACTAATTTTTTTTTTCATTTCGGCAGTGGAAGCCTTCTCCCCTCCCCATCCCTATCCCCATCCCACTTATTTCTTCATTTCATCTCATGCCTATTCCTTACTTTTACATGCACCTGCATGAACTCTTTTTATTTATTTACTTTGATAAAAATGACGACAGTCCAACTTCTTACTCTTATAGTTCTGCCCCTCTTCCTTCCCCCTTCTCCTTTCCTCCCCCCCCAAAATCCCACTCATTTCTTCCTATCAACTCATTCCTATTCCATACTTCTACGTGCACCTGCATGAACTTTTTTTTTATTTATTTCGGTTAAAATGATAACAGGTCAACTTCTTACTCTTATACATAAACATGTTTATTTGGGTGAGAATGATGGTGTAACTTCTTACTTCTCTACCTAAAAACGTATATGTGTATTTACATTTCAATCTGAGTGTTGATGGCTTTGCGTGTTGTCCGTATACATAAGAATGTACTCATACCTTCAGACATATAAACAAACATGTAGATGCTAACACTGAATTATCCATCGCACAGCAGTCGTAAACAGTGCACGTATAGGAGCTCTTCCCTTCATGTGTTAGTCTCCTAGTTCTCACCAAGTATTTAAGGGATGAAGTTGCTAGCCTCATATCCTTTCCAACATCCAGGCATATATTTCAGTTCCTTTGTCACTTGTTTCAGTGGGGTTTCATGGGATGTACCTAAGGCGTTCCAGCTGGATCGGGGATCAAACACGGGACCTTTCATTGTAGCGGTGCTTAACCACTGGTCCTCAGGTACTCGTAATACTTATATAAATAAAATGTATATATATGTATATATATATTATATACATATGTATATGTATGTATAACGAATCACGAAAATATGGAACTGATGAATATATAAATAAAATAAAAATCTGACGAAGGAAAGAACATTATGAGTGCTGCAGGAACCTTCGACTCTTCGTCCCTTTACTTAGCAGACCAGGAAGGACGAAAAGAGAAAGGCCTCGCAGCACTCCAGTTCCTTCCGTGGATTTTATCTTTTATTTACATATATATGTATGTATGTATGTATGTATGTATGTATGTATGTATGTATGTATGTATGTATACTGTATATGTATGCACGAAAATCGTTATATCATACACACCTGCACTACCAACCTAGCGGAACTCCCAGCTATTCGCACCATGCATACATAAACGTCCCTTTGATCATCGCTACGCATAAATTTCCTGTGGCCTTGTTGTAGGCGGCTTACTGAAAAATTCAAAACGGCCAGAAAGATTAAGTCTCCATTAATATGGAAAGACAATGCGCGGTATACTCGTAATATTATGGTGAGCCTCTTTTTGAGTTAGTGTGTGCGCTTTTCACCGGAATGCCGACAAAAAAAAAAAAAAAAAAAAATCTGAGATTTGACAAAGGACAAGCATAATATAAGAAGATTTTTGCGAAATTTATGAGGCCGGGCAAAAGATCTTTTTTTTTTTTGCCTATCTTTTTTTTATTTTGTGTTTTTATTTTAATCGTTAAATATGAAAATTAAAAGCTGCTGACTGGGTGAAATCATAACATTCTAAGATCTAGCAATTATTTTTCAGAACTATAACTAGAATAGAACCAGAGATGTATATGTATATATTTTAGTATATATATATATATATATATATATATATATATATATATATATATATATATATATATATATATATATATATATATTTTTTTTTTTTTTTTTTTTTTTCATATCCTGATAATTTGAGAATCTACCACTGCCATTCTGTATACATACAGAAATATTCTTTTTGAGTATATTGTGGGATGTACACACACTGCATATGCTAGCAAATATGTATGTCACTGAATACTTAAGTATAAATAAAAAATGGATAAGTAACTTTAATATGTGCAACATACATACATGCATACATACATACATACGTACGAGTTTGCTAGGGTGGCTGTCAGACATCTACATGTACAAAGGTAAAAGATACAGGAATAACTGCATATAATATTCAGTGGAAACTTTTAAATGCCATTTGTATTTCACGTTTTGATTTTCTATTTCTGTCAAAGATTTTAGACTGATTTCCAGTGGGAAGCAAATTTCTTTCAAGACCGATTTCCAATCGTAAGCTTTCACAGGTGAAGAAGGAATATAAACATTTGTACGTTTGCTGTGTATAACTTCAAAAGGCTGTTCTTTCTACGGGCAGAATTTTTTTTCATTATACCTGCAGAATGTTAACTATTCGCGGTTATATTCTATCTTTTTAAAAAAATCTGTTATCGGAAATGAGAGACAGAAGTGCGGTGCGTGTGCGTTTGCATAGAAAGAGAGAGAGAGATGGGCAAGAACAGTGGCGTTATGAATCGACACATGAGAGAGAGAGAGAGAGAGAGAGAGAGAGAGAGAGAGAGAGAGAGAGAGATACAAGAACAATGGCATTATGAATCGGCACATAGAAGAGAGAGAGAGAGAGAGAGAGATAGCAAGAACAATGGCATTATGAATCGACACATGAGAGAGAGAGAGAGAGAAAGTACTGGAGACGCTAGAGCAATGACATTATGAATCGACACACGAGAGAGAGAGAGGAAGAGAGAGAGAGAGAGAGAGAGAGAGCGCGAAAAATCCATTTTAACTTTTTGCCCGCCGTCTTTTGAAAGTTGTGATGAGTGGTCTCTTTTTTTGTAGTAATATTGTGCCGTAAAGATGAAATATGATAGTCGGACATATCAATACTCGAAGTATAATGCAAAATTTGCGGCCGTATTGCAAGGGAATATCTAGGCATAAAATAAGACGAGTTATGACAGAGAGAGAGAGAGAGAGAGAGAGAGAGTTAGGAATAACCTGGCAGGGTAAGAGAAACAGGATAAACTAAGGATTATAACCCGCTAGGATAAAGCATCATCGTTTAAAATACATTGTTGTAGGTGAAGCACCGACGGTTATGCATTGATTATGTTATTGTATTACTTATCAGTTTGGTTGTATTGATAACCAAGGACTCAGGAAGTGATCAGCGTTTACGTTAATTGACATCAGTAAAAATGTATGTTTAGTCTTCTTAGTTTCCAGTAACTGTGCTTGAGTTTTAGACATTTTGTTCCGATAGAGGTCTTTTTAGTTTTCTGTACACGAAAACTGTTGAGGTGGCTGTTTGTCTCTCCGCCCTCAGATCTTAAAAACTACTGAGGCTAGAGGGCTGCAAATTGGTACGCTGATCACCCACCCTCCATTCGTCAAACATACGAAATTGCAGCCCTCTAGCCTCAGCATTTCTTTTTATTTAATGTTAAAGTTAGCCATGATCGTGCGTCTGGCAACTATATAGGACAGGCCACCACCGGGCCGTGGTTAAAGTTTCATGGGCCACGGCTCATACAGCATTACACCGGAAGATAGATCTATTTTCGGTGGACTTGATTATACGCTGTAGCGGCTGTACAGAAAATTCGATTGCGCGGAAGAAACTTCGCCACATGTTTTACTTGTTTGTTTAATTTTAATGGCTTTAGACATAATTCGCCAACAAGAATTCTGTTATAATTTACGATAATCGTGCGAATGATATTAAAGATTATGGGGAATATCTTACTTCCTTAAAACATTTATAATGAATTTGCAATATCACGCTGAGATTTTGCAGTAATATAATAATAATAATGATGTCCTGTTACAAAAGATGTTTAACAGGAAGTGCTAAAGAGAGGGTCTAGTGCCTTCCAATAATAATAATAATAATAATAATAATAATAACAGTGGATAGAACTTTCCGTATCATTCAGTATTTGATTATCGGTAGGAATATGCTTCAAGATTTTTTTTTTTTTTTTTTTTTTTACACTTTAGGTATGCTCGGCCAACTCTTTCGTGACCTGTGTGATCCATCATTGACCTCGATGGTCATTAATACGGAATATTACTAAGGCATACCCTCTAATTTGGATAAGACCTTTAGGGAGCCCCTACATTTGGAAGGTGTTACTACCGATATGGCTACTGTTGTGACACGGAAGGTCGCAATTTTAGTCGTAACCGAAAAGGAATGTTAACAAGTAAAAAATGCGCCGAAGTTTCTTCTGCGCAATCGAGTTTTCTGTACACCATATAATCAAGGCCACCGAAAATAGATCTCTTTCGGTGGTCTCGGTATAATGCTGTATGTGCCGCGGCCCATGAAACTTTTAACCACGGCCAGGTGGTGGCCTGGGCTATGTCGTTGCCAGAGGCACGATTATGGCTAACTTTAACCTTGAAAAAAATTTTAAACACTACTGAGGCTAGAGGGCTGCACTTTGGTATATTTGATGATTGGAGGGTGGATGATCAACACTCCAATTTGCAGCCCTCTAGCATAAGTAGTTTTTGAGATCTGAGGGCTGATAAAAAAAAATGCGGACGGACAGAGAAAGCCGGCACAATAGTTTTCTTTTCAGAAAATTAAAAATTATGTAGACTTCTTTGAAATAAAAGGAGTTTGAGCACAAAAAATCGATTTTCGAGTGAATAATGATAATATTCAGTAGTGTAAAATTTTATCTTTTAAATGTACCAGTTCCTTTTTGTTTTGCATGAACAAGTTTAATTTTTTTGTTACAGATGTTTTAACCAAAAATGATTTTCTAATTGACAGCTTTATTGATAGTATAATTTCCCGTGAAGAATAAAGATTGGGAAAAATGCACTAAAAGGTTTTAAATGAAAAAGTTTTCGACCTTTGTATGGTATAGCGTATTGAGAATTATGATCTCGGGTTATGTTGAGACTTCGCCAGCTCTAGCCCTCATCCGCATGCGCGTTCTAATACTCATATCAGGTCATGAGCCAAAGGTTCTTTATTATTATTATTATTATTATTATTATTATTATTATTATTATTAGTAAGGAAATAAATGATTACTTCAGTGAACGTATACTAATGCATATATGGGTCATGAGCCAAAGATTCATTATTATTATTATTATTATTATTATTATTATTATTATTATTATTATTATTAAGGAAATAAATTATTACTTCTATGAAGGTCATGTTTAGATGCCTTAATATCAAAAGCAGATATTGTGTTTATTATTATTATTATTATTGTTATTATTATTATTATTATTATTATGAATTATTATTATTATTATTATTATTATTATTATTATTATTATTATTATTATTATTATTATTATTATTATTATTTTGAAGGAAATGAATTATTACTTCCATGAACTTTGCGTCTAGGCGCCTAAATATTCAAAGCAGATATTTTAGCCGTTGCCGTCACGTGTTGTATGTGCGGTGATACAGTTGTCGTTACCGTTGTTGTTTGATGTATTTCAATTATTTCAAAAACGATATCGGGCTACAAAGCGGCTTCCATAGAGTGCAATTTCTGTCGCGGACTCCACTTATTCCTTTGCGAAGCGGCGTTATTGTTTTTTAATCGTTTTATTTCACCGAGGGATTGGGACGGATGACGCAAATTGAGTTTCTCCCCAATTGTAGATTTCGTACATTGTTTTCTCTCCTCCAGTCGCAGTATCTTTTCCTTTGCATAGCTGTATAAACGCGTCGCATATTTCCATTGTGTTTCTGTCCGGCTCTGAGTGTCTCTCTTTTTTTTTTTTTTATCCTTTTAATCTCCTTCAATCCTGTTATCCTTCTACCCTTGTTATCGATGGGCTCCCCTGGGCGCATCCTACACCAATCCTTTTTGCGTTCTCGGCCTGCTCTTTCTTTCTTGCACCTTCTCTCATCTTCATCTTCATCCTAAGTTTCCTTCTTTTCCGCATTTTCCTCATCCTATTTCTTCCCTCTTCTTTCTCCTCTTTCCTTCTCTTCTTCTTCCTCCTCATTCCCACTTCTTCTTCCTTTTCCTCCTCCTCCCTCCTCTCCTTCTTCTCTTTCCTCCTCCTCCTCCTCTTCCGTCTTCTTTTTCCTCCTGCTCCTCCTCCTTCCTCCTCTTTCTCCTCCTGTTCCTTCTCCTTCCTCCTCTTCCTTCCTCTTCTTCCTCCCCCTCCTCCTTCTCCTTCTTCCCCCTTCTGCTCCTCCTCCTTTCTTTTCTTCCTCCTCCTCCTCCTCCTCCTCCTCCTCCTCCTCCTCCTCCTCCTCTCCTATTCCGCTCTTCTGCTGGAAATGGGTACCCAGTGTGTGTTGTTGGTCCCTATCTAAATGCCTCTTTAGCCCAGCAGAGGCTTTGAGTGAGAGAGGCGTTTGTGGCGTTGGTGAGGGCTTTCGGAAAAGGCTTGCACCTCCTTTTGCCATATAATATATTTTTCAGGATTTTGGCGACCAGTCTCTCTCTCTCTCTCTCTCTCTCTCTCTCTCTCTCTCTCTGTGGCGACTTTTAAGGGAAGGCTTTTGATGTGACATTAGGGAAAGAAGGATTATTCTTAAGGTGATAGAGGGTCATTTCTCTCTCTCTCTCTCTCTCTCTCTCTCTCTCTCTCTCTCTCTCTCTCTCGTCTGTTGTCCTAGTCCCGAAATGTCAGTGGCTTACAGCATCATTGTTATCGCTGTTATGAATGTTGTTGTTGCAATTATTATAATTAATAAGTATAACCAGCAACCACAGTTGCAGTAAGTGTTAAGAGGATGACGGGGGTGAATTTTTTTTTAATATTAATTAGTGTACTTAACAAGTATATATGAATTAGATGATGAGTTTCAGATGTTGATAACAAGGACTTTATTCTACTGCTGTTGCGAGGAGAGAGAGAGAGAGAGAGAGAGAGAGAGAGAGAGAGAAGGATTGCAGGAAGAGTATAAGGACGGACAGAACGACTTTTTGTTCATACACTACTGAGAGAGAGAGAGAGAGAGAGACTGAAGAATTGCAGTGGGAATAAGAGGACGGGAATGTTTTTTATTTATTTCAGTGCCTAAATTCTGCTAACAACCAAAATCCCCTTTTAATTCGTCTCATTCAACTTTGTTCACAAAGCTGACCTCCCGTAAATTCTCTTTTGGAAAAGGGGAGAATAGACAAATAGGAAATAGAAAAAAGAAGAACGAATCTCTGAGAATTTTAAAACTGGGTAAACTTCAGCCATAACTCCGATTATTTGTGAGTATTTAGTTTTAAGAAATTATGGGACCTGGAGGGTGTATTTCAAAACTCCTTCGAAATGGCCATTTAGCCAAAGACGTAAAATAGCAAATATCGTATGCGGGTTCGAAGGGTGTCACTTCTCCCCAACCCCCCCCCAACCCCTTTTGCTCCTCCTGAGGATGGGAAGAAGGGGGAATTTCTTGTGGGGAAATCAGGTCGTTTGTTAAGATTCTATTTAACCCCCCTTTTTTTTACCCTTCCCTTTGGGGGTGAAGGGGGAAGGAGGGGGAGTTTCTGGGGATGGGGGTTGGCGAATCAGGGCGTTTGTTAAGATTCTATTTATAAAATACGAAATAGTTGGGAGGCTTTGAAATTGGATTTCGTCCTAGACAAATGAGTTTTCTCTTGCCGTAAGAGAAAGATAATGAAAACAAATGGCTGCTTCTGCCTATGCTGTAAAAAAAAGTAAAAAAAAAAAAAAAAAAAGGACCATTGGGGGTAAAAAAAAATGGGAAGAAAACGAGTGTGTTTGTGCGTCAAATGAAAAAGTCGTTTGCAGGAGACAGGAAAAAGAGGCTTTATAAATCAAAAACTAAAGTGAAAAGTTGCTCTCACGGATCTTATAATTTTCGGGGGTTGGAAGAGGAGGTAAAAAATGTGTATAACTGAGGGAATAAAATCCGGTAAAAGCCGGGGAAACTTTGCAGGTTTATTGGAAAACAGCCTTGGATATAGTGGTTCCCTTGGTCATTATTATTATTATTATTATTATTATTATTATTATTATTATTATTATTATTATTATTATTATTATTATTATACTCTGTCCTTACGTCCTTATTGTAATGGCATTTTGTTTCCGAGAAAAAAGCAATATTTAACTGGAAAATCCAGATCGTAGGAACATAATTTGTAAGGTGCCCTTAAGGACCATATCCAAATAGAAGCTTCCTTTCTTCTGATTGTTAGAACACAGGGACGAATTTATACTGGAATACCTTCCAGTCCAGCTTTCCATGCTTGTCAGGTCGGCCTTAGGTCAAGGTCAACCTGACAAGTATTGATTAAAGTATATCTAAATCCTAATAACATATGATGCCTGCGAGGTATAGTTTTCATATTTGCAAGAAAGATTCCATTCTTGAAGACTCCTAGGTTTATATATAGAAAGATCTTTGACCGTTTTCCTTCTGTATTTTTGGTCAAGTTGAGAAAAACTCAACTTAGAGTGAAATCATACAATTACTGATAGACTTGTGTTAAGAAATTCAAAATAGGTCTGTTTTCGCACTTACGGTAAACTGACCACTTTCTTAGCAATAGTGGATGTTGGGATAGGAAGGATTGAGAAATAATAATTGGTTACAATTTTGTCAGCAATTGAGATTACACAAAGTGATTAGCATATTTTACCATACGGTTAGTTTTATTTATTTTTTTTTGTAATCATTAAGTAAATGTTATAGCATAAGTGAAGAATGGGAACTTGATTAAGAAATGTGATTCAGTTATGAAGCATACTGTTTGGGATCTTCTAACCCACAAATCTTGAAAATGAGGATCTTATTAATGAAAAAACTCAATTTTTGACCTTGGGAACTACAGGTTACAGATATATTCTTTAGATCATGCCAGGATATGGGTTAAACACATGCTGTTGTCTATACCTGTGAGTATATATATATATATATATATATATATATATATATATATACTATATATATATATATATATATATATATATATATATATATATATCCCTTTGTTGGCTGAACTGGTTGAGCTTCAGACTGTCATTCGATGGGCCGGGTTCAATTCCGCGGCCGGCTGATGAAGAGTTAGAGGAATTTATTTCTGGTGATAGAAATTCATTTCCTTTATAATGTGTTCCGGATTCCACAATAAGCTGTAGGTCCCGTTGCTAAGTAACCAATTGGTTCTTAGCCACGTAAAATAAGTCTAATCCTTCAGGGCCAGCCCTAGGAGCTGTTAATCAGCTCAGTGGTCTGTAAAACTAAGGTATACTTTAAAACTTAAATATATAATTAACTTTATATATATATATATATATATATATATATATATATATGTATATATATATTATATATATGTGTGTGTGTGTATGTATATATATATATATATATATATATATATATATATATATATTAATTATTCTATAGATCAAATATTCTATAGATCAGACTTTAAAACAGTGGCTCTCATTTTTAGAGTTATGTTTCATGGCAGGTCACACGATGAATTGGCAGAGTTGCAGGATGGATCTAGGTCAACAAAGTCAGTGACGTAATGGCACTGACTTTGACTTTCGCATTCTAATGGACTTTATATAGCACGTTGAAAGAGTTGTTTTTTCACTGTGCTCATGCGTACTTAACGGGCGTAGTCTTCAAACACTTATTTTTAATCAAAGGCTGTTATTAATGAATTATACCCCGTCTGACGATAGTCTTCAAACAGAAATGTCAGATGCAGATTCCTTGATCTCCAGCTCTCTCTCTCTCTCTCTCTCTCTCTCTCTCTCTCTCTCTCTCTCTCTCTCTCTCATTCATTTGTTTATATATCTACATATTTTTAGTAGTGGAGTCTGCTTTGGGAACGCTGTATAATTAGTATTTTGGAAGGGACCAATGTTGTTATGGAACCCAGGTTTATCAACACCAAAGGATTTCTTCAATAATAACAATATCTAATTTGATAATAGTAATATCTAATTATATATTATATGCCTGTATTAACGTTCATAAAGCAGAAGGACAATAAAAAAAATTCCCAACTCTCCTGATGACTCCTGTAGGCATCCTGTCATTCTGAGAATGAGAGCATCTCTGGCACTCGGATGGGAAGCCTCCTGGCACTCCTCCTCCTCCTCCTCCTCCTCCTCCTCCTCCTCGTTTCTCAGTCATTGCTAACCTTTTTTTGTTTTGAGCTGTTTAGGTTTTTGTCAGTGGCACAATAACGATCTTGGTAATCAGTAACTTCCTGAACAAGTTTGTGAAAGTTTGGGGATGTCAGCGTTATTTTGTTTTGCCGTGATTGGAAGCCTGGGAAGTCTTCAGGTAAAGTCTTAGGGCTTGTTTTTAGTGTTGTTTTCTTCATATTTTGTTTGGGTGGAGTGGTGTGGTGGGTGGGCTGGGCTGTGTGTGTGTGTGTGAAAGAGAGAGAGAGAGAGAGAGAGAGAGAGAGAGAGAGAGAGAGAGAGAGAGAGAGAGAGTAATTTAAAAAGGGCGAGTCATTTAATTCACTTTACGTTTTACTCTTTTTATAATTAATGGTTACTACCATTTAAGCTTTATTCTTGTCATTTCAAGTCATAAGTCCAGTTACAGTGATTCTCACAGGTGCTTGTTTTTTGCGAATCTGAATGTTTGTGTTTATATATATATACATATATATATATATATATATATATATATATATATATATATATATATATTATATATGTATATATTTTTATCACATTTGTAAGGCCAAAGTTAAGGGTTTCATACTGACTCCCTTCATTTTTTACGACCGTGAATGGTAACAGCAAATGTTTTTACTTAGCATCTTAACTGTTCATTTGCCGATTAAATTTCGTGGTCCGTAGCAAAAGTTGCTGATTCATACCACACTTAAACAGATTAAACATACGTGATGTCCCGTCCTGCAGCCGATGAAGTGTATCTCGTAAAACATTATCATGAAGAGTATTTTTGTCGCTGCATTTGATGAATTCGCAGATTATATTCGTGTTTGAAGTTTCTACCCACATTTCTTTTTATTTATTCAGCTCGAGTCACGTGCAAAATGAAGCCCAGGTTAACAATATAATTCCACGCAACACTGTATTCTCGCCGTGAGAAAGATAGCTCATTCGGAGATAAAAGAGGGAGGCCGTAAAAATCAGAGCAAGCAGTCAGAGAAAATTGGCCATTTTTGTGTTTGTCCTTGGCGTCTCCCCTCTGTTTTTCCCCTTGCCAATTCAGCCCTGTTTCCTTTCTCCCACCCTTGACCTCCGTCTCCCCTTTGTCCCCCTCCCCCCCTCCTTCCTCCCTCCTCCCCTCCTCTTCCCTCCTCCTCTTGATCCCACCATCCGTTTTTGGCTGTCTGCTACAGGACTGGCTTCAGGATTTCGACAGTTCTCTGGGCATGCTTCAGGTACACACTGGACGGTTCTCTACATTTTCTTGACTTCAGTTTGTTTTCCTTTTTTTTTTTTTCTTTCGCCGTCGTTGGATTAAAGGGAGAAACTAAACTACACACTGTCAAGGAGAATAGCATGAAAGGTTGACAGCCCCCTCCTGGGTTCTCTGTTGTCCATGCAACCTGCACCATTACCATTTTCGTTTTTTTGGTGGGGCCTTTTTATAGGTAATATTTTGGGGGTCAGTGAGAATTATTCTGAATTCTTTTTCGTTTTTTGCTCTTTATAGGTTATTTTTCGGATAATGAGAAGTATTCTGAATTCTCTTCAGATTTTTTTTGTTTTGCTTTTTTTGTAATGAGTATTCTGAAATCCTTTTCGTTTTTTGCTTTTTGTAGTTTTTTTTTGGTTAATGAGAAGTATTTTGAATGTTTTTTGTTTTTGTTTTTTTGTAGATTTTTTAGGTTAATGAGAAGTATTCTGGAATCTCTTTCGTTTTTCGCTTTTTTTTTGCAGGTAATTTTTTGGGGTAATGAGAAGTATTCTGAATTCATTTTTTTTTTTTTTTTTTGCCTTTTTTTTAGTTTTTTTGGTTAAAGACAAGTATTCTTAATTCTCTTTGGTTTCTTGCTCTTTTGTCTTTTTTTGGTTGATGAGAAGTATTGTGAATTCTTTTTCGTTATTTGGTATTTTTGAGGTGTTTTTTGGTTAATGAGAAGTATAAATTCTTTTCGTTCTTTGTTTTTTTTTTGTAGGTTTTTTGTGGGGTTAATGATAGTTATTTTCAATTCTCTCTTTTAAACTGATTTCTGTCAAAAAGGATTATTTTCATTATCAATGACCATTGTTGTTGTGACGCCATGTGCCTCTCTCTCTCTCTCTCTCTCTCTCTCTCTCGTTAATGAATTAGAACTTGCTTACTGTCTCATTTATTTTCAGCGGTAGTGGCGATTGTTTTACCGTTAGTGTAATCTCTCTCTCTCTCTCTCTCTCTCTCTCTCTCTCTCTCTCAGGAATTAGGAATTTGCTTCCTCTCTCTCTCTCTCTCTCTCTCTCTCTCTCTCTCTCTCAACAAATCGACGACGCAAAAGGCCGGTGTATTTTTATGCATTTCGTTCCATCGCTTTGACGAGGCTTTCGTATACATTACAACTAATGAAAATGTAATACACCGTATTGCCGTGAATTAACGTCGGTACGAAAAATGGAACTTTAGTTATTCCTCTTCCATTTGTAGCTCGACGGTGAAAGGGCGTCTCTCGCGAATGGGACCAGATTGAAAACGTTTTTGATGCTGTAAGGACGTCATTAATGTTTTTGAAAAAAAAAAAAAAGTTTCTGACATGCATTAATGTTTTTTTTTTTTATTCGGTTCGTTTAAGGACGTCGGCTCTGGAGTGATTTCGCGAGGCACTAATTCGTAACTGGTTAATGCCGAATGTTGCCTAATATAAAATTACTTTACAAGTACTCTTTCCTTTTAGATGTAAACCTGTAAACATTTTATTATATGTTGCTTTTAGCTACGAATGTGCTTTGGAAAAACAAAAACGCTTTGATCCCGTAGGGCGGTAGTGCCATCAGTGCACCTCACCATTACTTAAAGGTTTTTTGCGGCGTCCTTTCGGCCCCTAGCTGCAACCCCTTTCATTTGCTGTACCTCCATTCATTTTCTTTTTCTTTTTGTTCCATCTTGTTATCCACCCTCTAACAATAGTTGTTTCATAGTGCAACAACGAAGTTTTCCTCCCGTTACACCTTTCAAACTTTTTTACTGTCAATTTTCGTTTCAGCTCTGATTGGCCTCGTAGGTCCCAGCGCTTGCCTCCGGCCTAAATTCTGTATTCCATTCCAAAATCGCCGTGAGATCATGTAAATGAAAACGTCATATTGTTTGGTCACTTGGGTGATGAGGAAGTCTAAAATTGGCTCTGCAAACAGACAATGCTTTGGATGCCTAAGGTTTCCGAGTTAAGAGAAGTTGGTGAGGTAAATGAGTTAGAGAAGTGGATAAATTTTTGGGAAGTGGATGAGGTAAGCGAGTGAGGTGAGTTGGAGAAGTGTATAAGGTAAATGAGTTACAGAAGTGGATGAGGTAAATGAGTTAAGGATGTGGATGAGGTAAATGAGTTAGAGAAGTGTATAAGGTAAATGAGTTAGAGAAGCGGATGAGGTAAATGAGTTAGAGAAGTGGGTAAGGGAAATGAGTGAGAGATGTGGATGAGGAAATTGAGTTAGAGAAGTGTATAAGGCAATTGAGTTAGAGAAGTGGATGAGGTAAATGAGTTAGAGAAGTGGGTAAGGTAAATGAGTCAGAGAAGTGAATGAGGTAAATGTGTTAGAGAAGTTTATAAGGTAAATGAGTTAGAAAAGTGGATGAGGTAAATGTGTTAGAGAAGTGGGTAAGGTAAATGAGTTAGAGATATGATATGATAATGAGTTCGAGAAATGGATGAGGTACATGAGTTGGAGAAGTGGATGAGGTAAGTGAGTTTGATACGCGGTTGAGGTAAGTGAGTTTGATATGCGGTTGAGGTAAGTGAGTTTGAGAAGTGGATGAGACAAGTGAGTTAGAGACGTGGATGAGGTATCATAAATGAGTCAGAGAGAATTGTATGAGGTTAGTGGGTTTGAGAAGTGGACGAGGTAAGTGAGTTAAGAGAAGTGGACGAGGTTAGTG
Source organism: Macrobrachium rosenbergii (assembly GCF_040412425.1). Taxonomy (NCBI): domain Eukaryota; kingdom Metazoa; phylum Arthropoda; class Malacostraca; order Decapoda; family Palaemonidae; genus Macrobrachium; species Macrobrachium rosenbergii. The sequence continues at coordinate 28,768,526 of NC_089793.1, read as the reverse complement.
AGTTTAAGAATTGGACGAGGTAAGTGAGTTAAGAGAAGTGGACGAGGTTAGTGAGTTTGAGAAGTGGACGAGGTAAGTGAGTTAGGAGAATGGATGAGGTTAGTAAGTTTGAGAAGTGGACGAGGTAAGTGAGTTAAGAGAATGGATGAGGTTAGTGAGTTTGAGAAGTGGACGACGTAAGTGAGTTAAGAGAAGTGGATGAGGTTGGTGAGTCTGACACGTCGCTAAGGTGAGTTAGAAAAGTGAGCTTTGAGAAGTGGTTGAGGTAAGTGAGTTTGAGAAGTGAATGAGGCAAGTGAGCTAGAGAAGTGGATGAGGTTGGTGAATTTGAGACGTTGCTGAAGTGAGTTAGAGAAGTGGATGAGGTGATTGAGTAGATTATGTAAATGAGGTAGAGACGTGGATAAGGTAAATGAGTTGTAGAAAGTGTTCATTACAACGCTGGGATTTCAGTGAATGGCGTCAAATAGTTTGGGTCTCTCTCATGACTTTTACTTAAGCTTAAAATAAAAAACGCTAAAAGTTTAACTTAAAAAAAAACGCTGAAAGTTTAGTAGAACGGCAGTGGGTCACATTCAGGCCCGATAAACCAAAATGGTAAGTAGGATGAGCAGTGGCCCAAGGATTAAGGAAGACTTCGTTTTCGATGTACTGTAATTTTTAGTTTTATGTAACAGAAAGCTGTTGTGCCAGCTTTGTCTGT
>NC_089793.1:28742823-28757823 GCF_040412425.1 Macrobrachium rosenbergii | reverse complement strand
GTGGGGGCGGGTTCAAATGATATTCAACTTCCGCAGACTGGTTAAAGGGGGAATATAACAAAGGCCTCCGTCTGTCTGTTCCCAGGCCAGTCCCTCTGAGCTTGGATGAGTTTTAAGATGGCCCAAGTTAGACTGAACATTTTGGAGATATTGGGTTTTATTTTATATTTTATTTGTCGGTCAAAACGTGTGTTTTAGTTTTTAGTTCTTTTCTCTTTGCACAAAACTTGCGCTTAGCAGGATCTTGGCTCTCACTTAAATTCTGATCCCCCGTAAGCGGGGTAGCGCGTCATTGCACCTCACGCGGTGCACTGAAGGCATTACTTAAGATTCTTTGTAGCGTCCCTTCGGCCCATAGCTGCAACCCCTTTCATTCCTTTCACTGTCCTTCCGTTCATATTCTCTTTCTCCCATCTTACTTTCCACCTTCTAACAGTTGTTTCTTAGTGCAACTGCGAAGATTTCCTCCAGTTACACCTTTCAAACCTTTCTGTTAACAAATTCCGTTTCAGAGCTGAATGACCTCATAGGTCCCAGCGCTAGGCCTTTGGCCTATGTTCTATATTCTGTTCTATTCTATTCTTGAATTCTGATCATCCACAAGCTCTGGGAGCCGCTAATGACCGTCTGTCGTTGCTCATGAAGTAGACGGCGCTTTTAATGACGTATCATTTATCACAGTGTTATGTGACAGTATGCAACATTTTCTACTGGGTCATATCTTTCCCGAAAACATTTTTTCGGTGACTGTGTCTGGTCCTCTCACCAAGCCTTCGCGGTCCATCCGTAAGACGCGAGAGAACGCGAGTACCTCTTCCATATAGGCAGAATGGAATATTGGAAACTCAACTGAGCCTACTTAAGATGCAAATCCCTTGCAACACAATCAAAGTTGTGTATAAAGCCTTTTGCCACTTTTAGGGAAGTTTGACAAGGGCCCTCAGGACTCGCCGGGAGTTTTTCCGTTTCTTTTCTTTCGAAATTTGTGTGACAAATTTAATCCCTCGTAAAGAACGGCACTGAAATTCGTTCGTCGGGAGAGAGAGAGAGAGAGAGAGAGAGAGAGAGAGAGAGAGAGCAGAAACAAAGAGTTTGAGGGGTGTTCTTTCTCAGGAAAAAAAAGCAGGGTACAGGATCTGCTCTCTCTCTCTCTCTCTCCCTCTCTTTATAGTCGTTAGGCTTAACTCATTTGTATCAGTAATCATTTCTCTCTCTCTCTCTCTCTCTCTCTCTCTCTCTCTCTCTCCTCACACACACAACGCGCGCGCGCACACACTGGTGGAGAAGTTGAGATGTTAACAATGTCAGCTTCGGTTATGAATATCGGGATATTGGCTAATGAGGAAGTAAAGAACTCCTTAGTTGCAACAATGCACACATATTTAAGCACAAAACCCAAGATTAGGGTTAGGGGTGCGACTTTCCTCCACGTGTTCATTCCTGAGGTGCATTTTTCACGTCCCTCCGAATTCTTTCGTAAATCGTTCGTAAGTCGTTTTGCTTTGATTGAGTTGCTGTGTCGTTTTGAACAGAAAACTTTTCCCCCTGGGTTCAAATGCGGCTTAAAGAGGCTGGAATGACATTTCGTTTGAGATCGCATAAACGCGATATACAGTATTTAGATATTTTCGTCTTGAGAAAATTATTGAGTTCATTTATATCATATGAATAATGTTTTAATAACGTAATAGTCATTGATATTTAATAAAGGACATTTCTTCAAGAGATCGATTTGTAAGTTGTCTTTTTATTATGATAAAATCTTCATAGTTGATTTGTGGTCATACTGGGTGTATGAACATTAAGAATGTAACTGTTGAGAGAGAGAGAGAGAGAGAGAGAGAGAGAGAGGAGAGAGAGAGAGAGAGAGAGAGAGAGAGAGAAAAAAATCCTTTGAAACAGGAATGGTCTATTCAGCCGTGACAGATAGATGTATCTTATGACTAAGCATTCGCTTAGGATGTTCTGAAATATATTGTATATATATTATGATCTTACTCGTTTTTATTCTGTCTGATTATTCTTTTTAATCAAATGTAATTTGTTTAAGGTTATTCATATAACAAAAGGTTAATGCTTCTAAATAAATATTTCGGACATTGTTAACTAATAACTGTTTGTAACTGTTTGTGACTATTTTTCAGGAAGTGTCAATAAACTAGATACTGTGACGCCAATTTCAGTAACCATAATCCAAGTGAATAATTTTTTCCGGAAGTACAGTAGTTTTCATTATTACGAATAATTCCGGAAGTAGATATCCTCATTACGATTAATTTCGTCTCACTCTGCTGCTCGCCAGTTCATGTAAGATGGCGTTTTATTATATTATTCCTTTAAATCTTTTAGAATTTATTATTATTATTATTATTATTATTGTTATTTATTGTTGTTGTTGTTGTTATTGTTGTTGTTGTTATTATTATTATTATTATTGTTGTTATTATTATTATTATTATTATTATTATATTAATGATAATAAAATAATAATTATTATTATTGGCTATTATTATTATTATTATTATTATTATTATTATTCAGGAGATGACCCCTATTCATACGGAACGAGCCACGCCTGGGGCCATTGATTGAAACTCAGGCTTCCAAAGAATATTACGGTGTTCATTCGAAAGAAGTAACAGAGAAGGAAGAGGAGGAACTTAGGAGGGGGGCGTTAGCAATAGGGGCCTTAGCAAAGTGCCACAACCACCTGTTGCAGCTGGCCATGGCTTGATTTTGTGAGCCGCAACAACACGCCACAAGTGCCACTGAGAATCATGGGAACACCAGCTGTTGATCATCGTCCCCACTTACTCCCACATATCTCCTTGCTGCTGCTGCTGCTGCTGCTGCTGGAAAATATGGGATAGGGACACACACGCACACACACACACAGCCACACACACACACACACACTGCCTCTGCCAGATTTATATATATATATATATATATATATATATATTATATATATATGTATATGTGTGTATATATATATTAAATATATGTATGTATGTGTGTGTGTGTGTGTACATATATATTTAAATATATATATATATATATATATATATATATATATATATATATATGTGTGTGTGTGTGTGTGTGTGTACATATATATTTAAATATATGTATATATATGCTATGCATTTAGATATGTATATTTTCAATATATATATATATATATATATATATATATATATATATATTTATATATATACACACATGTATTATTAAGTATAAACTATGTACGAAAATATACGTATATATAAACATACCTCGTATAATACAAACATATATATATTTCAAGTCCACACTTTTATATTTATGAAAACATGTACTCGGGAATATTAACATTTTAGATGCAGTACATATTTATTTCTTTGCGCCTTAATAACGCGTTGTGCTTGTTTTCTCGAAAGAATTTTTTTAACAGAATCAGTTGCATTTAGCTTTTAGATATTTCAGCGTAAAAAGTTTGATTTCGTATCGTGGTTTGATTTTAATGATAATGTTTTAGGATGATTTACCTGATGGTAATTCTGTATAATTTTCCTGCTACTGAAAAGTATTGTTTTATATTTATGATAACATTGTTTGGTTTACACGATATTTTAGTATGATTTTCCTGGTGATGTTACTGTTTAATGTTCATATTTTAGTATGAATTTCGGTTTGAAAATGAACATTTTTGTAGCGATAAACCGCCTTTTTTTTTTTGTACCTAACATTCCGCGTAGATACAGAAATGATGCATGTAAACCATTTGATGATTTATCAGGAATCATAAATGGTTTATTAAAACTCATAACACAACGCAATGCCCTTAAATAATTCTCTGATTAACTATGTTTTTATTCATACCTTTAGACTCTGGTAAAATATCCCTGATAGAACAAAAGGAAAGTATTTGAATATCACGAAATTAAAATTCTAAATAAGAAAACTGAAAATCCTGCATTGTTTAAAAGGATGGAAATTTTCACTCGTCGACCGAAATTCCATGAATATGCTAAATAATTCATTGTAAACTGGGCGTCATGAACTGAAGGTAGAGAGAGAGAGAGAGAGAGAGAGAGAACTACGTATTATTATTCATCTAAATTAACTTGGTCATAATTAACATTTGAGATTTCCAGGTGGCCTTTGTTCATAAATGTTTGGTGGAGATTGTAGAATGATAAAGACGTGAGACGTAAGTAAACACATATAGATTTCAGTGTAGCTGCCTGAAAGGCTGTGTTAAGAATGATTTGTGGAGATTCTAGAACGTGAAAGACATTAGACGGCTAGCTAGGACAGTACCACCGGGATGAAGGTTAAAGAATATAAAGCTGTGCAGCTGGAAGCAGTATCCCCTGGCAGAGATGACCTTTCATGACCATTACCTGATCGGTAGGTATCTGTAACCATACATGCCTTGTAATAAGTCAAATTTAATGCCTCTATTTTCTCAGTCATCAAATCTCTCTTATAAACTGCTTGTGATATATACATACATCCATATATATTATATATATGTATATATATATATATATATATATATATATATATATATATATATATATATATATATACATGTGTACATGTAGTTAGTTCTCATTGGCCGTGTGGGTACTGTCTTCAGTTAGCACTCTGCTGGGCCCAAGCGTTCGATTCTCCGACTGGCCAATGAAGAATTAGAGGAATTTATTTCTGGTGATAGAAAATTCATTTCGCTATAATGTGGTTCGGATTCCATAGTGTTGTAGGTCCTGTTGCTAGTAACTAATTGGTTCTAGCCACGTAAAAATAAGTCTGATCTCTTCTCAAGCCAGCTCCTACGAGAGCTGTTAATCAGCTCAGTGGTCTGGTTAAACTAAGGTATATTTAACATATATATATATATTATATATATATATATATATATATATATATATATATATATATATATATATATATGCTTATATATAAATTTATATATGTATAATGTATATAAGTATATATATATATATATATATGTATATTGTGTGTGTATTAATTAAGGTTTTTAAAACAGAAACCTATCAAATCATAGATATTTTCGTAAAACAACGGAAATTTTAATAATTGATGGATTAGATTCCACATCATTGTTATTTTTCCTAAACTTGACGCTTTTCGAAAGTCGGTCTTTTTATTAATTATTGAAATATAATAATTTTGTTTCTTTCTGAATGATTCCGGGGAAGTAGATGTTGGAATAAAGGGGGCTTGTTACTTATATATCATAATCTTTTCATTTCACACTTCCTTTTTCTTTCACTGATCGTATTAGATTGAATTAATATGCTGTTTTGGAGCGGACAAATGTGAATCTGTGTTGTGTTTTATTTTCGTGTATATCATGAAAAAATGTCTTTTTTCACGATACTTATAATTTTTATTTTTCTGTAAAAGGAAACTATCGAGATGGCTTTGCCCTTCCGTACTTTTTCTGTCCGCCCTCAGATGTTAAAAACTACCGAGGCTAGAGGGCTGCGAATTGGTATGTTGAACACCCACCCTCCAATCTTCAAACATAGCAAATTGCAGCCCTCTAGCCTCAGTAGTTTTTATTTTATTTAAGGTTAAAGTTAACCATGATCGTGCGTCTGGCATCGCTATATGACAGGCAACCACCTGGCCGTGGCTGAAAGTTTCATGGGCCATCTCATACAGCATTATACGCTGTACAGAAAACTCGAGTGCGCCGAAGAAACTTCGGCGCATTTTTTACTTGTTTTTATAGTCTCTGCCACTTATCACATCATCAGTTTCATTATTTATTTTGGCAACTCTAATGGATCATGTAGTGGATAGTGCTATGTTTATTCCACAGGAATAGTATCACAGGGAAAAAAATGTAAACTCTTCTTTGAATGGTAATTCTGTACCTGGTTTGGTGTGCACTGTTGTAATGCAGTAGATTTAAAACTTATAGCTGAATGATCAGTGTAATTTTTTTTTTTATATTTTATGTTTTATATTTTATTTGATCCTCTTTTTCATTTTATTTCTCGAACCAGGGACCCTGTCTTTAATCTTCCTCTTGTTGTATGACCTGCAGGGCTCCATAACCTGCTTGTTCTAATTACTAATTATTTTCTTCTTGATCAATATTATTATCACGATCATTAATGTGCAGACGTTCTTAATCAACAAGTCAAAAATGACACGAGGCTAAAATTCCCCAAGTTTATGAAATACCCTAAAAGAGGCAACGGATTAAAAAATGGGGAATATCGACGCTAAGGTCCCTGGGGGTCGCTCGTATGATTTAATTTGACGTGGATATATATTTTTTATTCGCTCTGATTCTGTTGAATGAAAATATCGTTATTTCGTTACGCGCAACAGTTTCCGGTAAAAATGCAACTGTTCATATTCGTGATGATTTTTAGATTTCGATGTCATTTTCGTTTTATTTTCCGGGCATTCTCTCATTTATGCATGGCCAGTGATGCGGCATTTTTTCGAAAATGAAATTTCGAGGAGGGGGGAAAACCTCACCCCTGTGCCCTTTCCAATTTATTTCAGCTTTTCAGCATTATTCATAAAGCATCGTTTCAGTCGTTAATTTAGCGATTTTTTTTCTCTGGTTCGGGTAACTCTCTGGGCATTGTTTTCCTCGATCAATTTCAGATTTCATTTGAAATTAGAGCCCCTGCCATTACTCCGTACCAATGGAATTTTGATTAAATTCATTTAGGGAGCACTTTTTTTTTGTCGATTTTTTTTTTTTTTTTTTTTTGTCAATGAAGATTTTGTGTCGGTTTGTTTGCAAACACGTCCTCCCCCTAGAAATCGAACTCCTTTGTCGTGCCGACAGTTCGGGAGTTTTGGGCCCAGAAATTTCGACAGTTGAATTCCACTTGTTTGAAAGGGGACAGGAATCTTATTTTTGTTCAGTTTCGAATATCACTTGGAATCATGTGGAGTCGGTGTTGTCTAATGTCTCTCTCTCTCTCTCTCTCTCTCTCTCTCTCTCTCTCTCTCCCAAAGATCCAAAAGATCTCTCAGATTTTGCAAAGAACATCTCTCTCTCTCTCAAAAGATCAAAAGACTGTACGGTGTGTCTTCAGATTTTAGCACACATCTCTCTCTCTCTCTCTCTCTCTCTCTCTCTCTCTCTCTCTCTCAAAAGATCAAAAGAGTTTACCGGGACGTCTTCAAATTTTGAAAAGAACCTCTCTCTCTCTCTCTCTCTCTCTCTCTCTCTCTCTCTCTCTCTCTCTCTCTCTCAAAAGACTTTACCGGTTCGTTTTTAAAAAGAACTTGTCCCGATCTTTATTTAAGCAAATGGTTAGGGCGTAGTGGTTAAAAGAACAAGAATGAACATTCTTGAAGCCGCGTTGGGCAGTTTTGTCCGTTACCGAAGTGGTTAGTTAACGCAAAACTGTTATAATTTTGATTCCATTATCATGAATACTATGTTTTTACTACTACTTCAGCAGTTGTCATATTGCCGATTATTATTTTTATATATCATATCCCTTTATCTCGTGTATCCAGATTGTGTATATTGTCTTGTCTCTACTTTGTATATTTCATGTACATGGCCCTGAGTTGAAATAAAAGATATTATTATTATTACTATTATTATTATTATTAAATAAAGGTTATGGTTTTGTGGGAGCCAGTGAAAAATAGGGTCGGTTCAGTGTTCAGAATGCTGGCCTCCGATTGGCTGATTCGCCAGGGAAGCTCTGTTCAGGGCTGCTGTCTCCTGACGGTGATACTCCTCTTCTTGTCGTCCTTCCCCCAGGGCGTCTTTCTCCTGTAGGGGATGCTGTATCTCCTATGGGGGCTATCTTCATGGGTGCCTACCACAGCTTCTCTCTCTTCATTGTCTGCTGTCAGTGTCTATTATTATTATTATTATTATTATTATTAGCTATTATTTTATTTTTTTTTTATTTATTTTTTTGTCTATCACAGTCATCCTATTTGACTGGGTGGTTTTTTTTATAATGTGGGGTTCCGAGTTGCATCCTGCCTCCTCAGGAGTCCGTCACTTTTCTCACTATGTGCGCAGTTTCTAGTAGCACACTTTTCTTTATTATTATTATTATTATTATTATTATTATTATTATTGTTGTTGTTGTTGTTATTAATTAAAGGATATTTTTATTATTAATTAAAGGATATTTTTATTATTAATTAAAAGATTATTATTATTATTATTATTATTATTATTATTATTATTATTATTATTATTATTATTATTATTAAAACTCACTTTTGTCATGGTGATATCTCACTATCGACTGAACGATACTTTGCTGTTCACCGTCTGACTTTTCATCTGGGGGAACCTTCGAAATAAAGAACAAAAATCCAGGAAGAGAAACGCCAGACTAATTGAGGAAGGTCGTTAAAGTAAAGTGCAACTTGCATTGCCAAGCTTCATTCATACCAGAGTTTTAGCAAGTGCCAACTTTTCCCAAGTGCTCAGCTCCTCGGGAGCTCAGTCTGCACTGGCACCTAACTAGTGTTGTTACTGTATATTTAAACTATATTTTAAACTATATTTAAACTAAATTGTGGTTGTGATGTCAGATTTTTTATATATATATACTATTCATCTACGTTTATTTATCTTGTTTGTTCTTGCCATGTCTTTTGACTTGTTTTTCTGTCTGATATTCGAATTAGTGTTGTTGCTGTCTATTTAAACTATATTTTAAAACTATATTTAAACTATTTAAATTGTATATTTAAAGTGTGGTTGTCATGTCAGATTTTTTATATTTATATACTATTCATCTACGTTTATTTATCTTGTTTGTTTATGCCACGTCTTTTGACTAGTTTTTCTGTCTGATATTCGAATTAATGTTGTTCTGTATATTTAAAGTATATATTTAAACTGTATTTAAACTATTTAAATTGTATATTTAAAGTGTGGTTGTGATGTCAGATTTTTTTATATATATAATATTCATCTACGTTTATTTATCTTGTTTGTTCTTGCCACGTCTTTTGACTTGTTTTTCTGTCGATATTCGAATTTAATTTAAAGTGTGGTTGTGATGTCGTTTTTTCATTTATAAACTATTCATCTAATGTATGCAGTCTTTTGAATTAAATAAAGAAAAGAATGCGACTTCCTAGCCCAGTACCTTGTAATTGGTGTTTGTGTCGATTTGTTTTGTGCGGTGTATGTGTTTGTGCGTTTGTGTGTGTTTTGCCTCATAATGCCACACAATAAAAACGGTAAAATGTGCTTTAGAAACTTTATTGTAGGCACTTCTAACATAAAAGGATTTGATGGCGAATGTAGTTACTTGTAATCGCTGTCATAGGCTTACTCCGGTATACAATTATTATTATTATTATTTTATTTTTATATAATATATATATATATATATATATATATATATATATATATATATATATATATATATATATATATTGTTGTCTGTCACAATCATCATATTCAACTGATTAGTTATTATATTGTGGGATTCCGGATTGCATCCTGCCGCCTTAGGAGTCCATCACTTTTCTCACTATGTGCGCTGTTTCTGGCAGCACACTCTTCTGCATGAGTCCTATTATTATTATTATTATTATTATTATTATTATTATTATTATTATTAAAAATATTATTGCATAAATATCATGTCTTGAAATGGAGAAGCAAATCCACGTTATGTATGGGTAGGTAAATTTAAAAATAAATCTCTACAGAGACCTTTCCGGAATCTGTGCGATTCCCCTATCCAATTGAACAGATTCCCGGAAGCTCTCTCTAGAAATTTATTTTTAGATATATGTACCCATACATAACTGTGGATATGTTTCTCCGTTATTGTTATTATTATTATTATTATTATTATTATTATTATTATTATTATTATTATTACAAGCACACGCTTGCGCACACGGAATATGTATGAAAGAGACTCTTGGAAATATAATTCCACGCAGAGCGGAAAAACCTCGAGAGATAGAGAGAGAGAGAGAGAGAGACCGGACGTGTTTAAATTGATTCCCGAAATAGGAATGGAAATCCTTATTAGGAATCCGGCAACTTCGGAACTCCCCGACTGGGGATATTGCTCTTTTGTGAAAACTTCCGAGGGGGAAAAAAAGGAACTTACTTCGACTTGGGAGTTTATTAAACCTTTGAAGATTCTTATCACTTTAACAGATTTTTTTTTTTTTTAGGCGTTTGAGGTCATTACGTTTTTTGGCATTTTTAGGGTGATATATATTAAATGGTAAGTTGAAGGCCTAAAATATTAATTAGAAGTTAATTAAAGAAAAATATTTGTACTCTCTTCTGAATCAATTTGATTCAGTCCGAAGTGATTATAGTTTTAAGTCTGTGCATGAAATATTAATAGATAATTATGCGTAAAATATTAATAGATAGTTGTAATAAAGGTGAATGCATCAAATATTAATAGATAATTGTAATAAAGGCAAATTAATTTGTAAAAAGCTATTAAAATATTAATAGATAATTATAATAAAGGCAAATTAATTAAATATTAATAGATAACTGTAATAATGGTAAATGCGTAAATTATTACCAGATAATTGTAATAAATGGAAATGCATAAAATATTAATAAATAATTGTAATAAAGGGGAATGCATGAAGTATTATTAGACTATTATAATAAAGGTATTTAACAAAGGCGGTAGAAGTGGATTTTTCGCACAGTCCATGTGTAAAAATCCCTTTATCAGGTCTTTGTTAAATACCATTTTTATTGTTTATTTTAAGATGGCTATTTTTACATATTTTATAGATATCTGGTAATTGAAAATTTAATTCGAATTGATTTGAAAACTCGAATCCTTTCATGTTGGAATTCGAACTGTCGTCGCCGATGTCGAGGTTTGAAAATGATGAAGACATACAGTTTAATGTCATTTCAGTATCTGTTTTTTTTTTCTCCTCTCTCATGCAATCCTGTAATGTCTGAATTCCCAATAAAAATCAGGAACTTCAAGACAGCATCTGATTTTAGATAACTGAACAAAAAAATGGTTTGTTGCCGATAACGAATTGCAACATGTTGAGTGGGAATGATTTTGTGCGTGCGGTGTGTGTGTGTGTGTTTGTAAGTTTGTGCGTTCAAGTTTGCGGCGTTTAGAAGTGATATCTTTTTTTATACGTATAAAATTGTTTTTCGTTCAGGGTCACATTTTTTTGTAGTCGGAAATCCAAAATAATACAGGTTTTTCATTTACTTTTGTATTTATATACCCACGCACATTATATCTATCTATGTATATCTACCTTTCTATCTGTATGTTTGTGTTTTTGTATATAAATATATTATGTAATTATAATATATATATATATATATATATATATATATATACATATTATGTATATATATATATAATATATATATATATATATATATATATATATATATATATATATATATATATATATATATATATATAATATATATATATATATATATATATATATATATATATATATATATATATATATATATATATATATATATATGTATGTACAGTATATATGTATACACATTATAATGTGCATACATAAACGTGTGTGTTTTGAGTTTTGAAAGAGAATTTACCCTCGGTTTAACTTTTGTATTTTCTTTTTTTTTTCAGGTAAGTGAAGATGTACCCCATGACTTTATTGTCGGCACACATTTTTTTACCGGAGTTCAACCGACGGACAGGGGACCATCGACGGTAATTATTATTATTATTATTATTATTATTATTATTATTATTATTATTATTATTAGTGAAGAAATCCCCAGTGGTGTAAATGTAAATAAACATATATATATATTATATATATACAGTTCTTCGCTGGGTTTCTTCACCATTTTAGTGACATGCTAATAGTATTATTATTATTATTATTATTATTATTATTATTATTATTATTATTATTATTATTTTATTATTATAATACATGATCCCAAATTCACACGGAAGCAATCAAGAGGCCTTATTCAAAGAAATAGGAGAAAGGAAAGACTACAATCAGTAAAAGTACACTACAAAAAAAAAAAAAAAGATGAAGATGAATAATACAACAAAGGTGAAAGTATGGCTAACTTGTTTGTGTCTGCACGTCTGTGCATTTAAAGGTTGTACCCACATAGGGGGAGTAGTGCCGTCAGTGCACCTCTCACGGTTCTTAATGTTCTTTGCAGCGTTCCTTCGGCCACTAGCTGCAGCTCCTATCATTCCTTTTACTATACCTCCATTCGTATTTTCTCTCTCCCATCTCTCTTTCTCCCCGTAGGTAGGTAGTGACGTCAGTGCACCTCATGCGGTGCAATGTAGGCATTACTTAAGGTTCTTTGCAGCGTGCCTTCGGCCCCTAGCTTCAACCCCTTTCGTTCCTTTTACCGTACCTCCTTTCATATTCTCTATCCTCCATCTTACTTTCCACTCTCTCCTAACAATTGTTTCATAGTGCAACTGCGGGTTTTCCTCCTGTTACATCTTTCAAACCTTTTACTATCAATTTCCTTTTCAGCGCTGAACGACCTCATAGGACCCAGTGCTTGGCCTTTGGCCTAAATTCTATATAGAATTCAGTCCATCTTAGTTTCCACCCTTTCCTAACAATCGTTTCAGTGCGACTGCGAGATATTCCTCCTGTTACACCTTTCGAACCTTCTCTACTCTGAATTTCCTTTTCCGCGTTGAATGACCTCGTAGGTCCGAGCGCTTGGCCTTTGGTCCAAATTCTGTTTTCCACTCCATTTGAGGCTTGGATCAAAAGATCTCAATCTTTGGTGTGACGTCTGTCATCGTGAGCTGGATATTCAGGACCCAGCGTAAAAATTTCCAGGATTTAGTTAGAACAACAGCACACCTTTAGGTTTGTTGAAGTAGCCTACCTGTATCGGCTACAAGTTTTATGTTTTGATTTATTTGTTTACGTTTAGCAGGACAGCAGAGGTTTAACTTCGATGGCTTGCAGATTCTGTATGATATACAGCTGTACATATATATATAGCAGGTATATATATATATATATATATATATATATATATATATATATATATATATATATATATATATATATATATATATATATATATACGTATTTATACCTCTTTAAAGAAGAAGAACCAAGAAGGGAATAATTTTATATATATATATATATATATATATATATATATATATATTATATATATATATATATATATATGTATGTAAGGTATTTATATATACATACATATATATACTTATACGTAAGCATTAAATCAAATCCACTGCAAGGGAGGCGTAAGATAAACAGCAAGACGATTATAACTGCCACATTCATACTTTTAACCTCTGATCCGTGGATGAATACCCTGTGCAGAAGCCAGAAAAGTACCAAAATATTATCATATGGCATATCATTCACATACGTTGACTCCACCGCAATCAACTAGCCATCAGGTAAAATATGTATTAATTAGGTCCGTAGAGGCATTAAGGGTTATTAAGGTAACCTAACATTTCCACCCTCGGCTCTCCTCTCGGTCTCACTTTGGTGAGGCGAGTTCGCAATCACTGGACGAAGACTGTGTGGCTGTGATTGTGCCGATGTATAAACATGTAAAAAATGCGTTAAAGTTTCTTCGGCGCAATCGAGTTTTCTTACAGCGTATAATCAAGGCCGCCGAAAATAGATCTATCTTTCGGTGGTCTCGATATAATGCCGTATGAGCCGCGGCCCATGAAGCTTTCAACCACGGTCCGGTGGTGGCCTGTCCTATAACGTTGCCAGAAGCACGATTATGGCTAAATTTAACCTTAAATAAAATAAAAAGTACTGAGGCTAGAGGGCTGCAATTTGTTATGTTTGACGATTGGAGGGTGGATGAGCAACATACCAATTTGTAGCCCTCCAGCTTCAGTGGTTTTTAAGATCTGAGGGCGGACAGAAAAAGTGCGGACGGACAGACAAAGCCGGCGCAATAGTTTTCTTTTACAGAAAACTAAAAACAGATGTTATTCCAGTTTCCTCGTCAACACACAAAGTGAAAAGAAGTCCGAATCATTTGTTAAATGTTTTTTATTAGTATTTTTTTTTAATTTGGCTTTCCAAAAATGAAAAAAAAAGTCCCGACATGCAAAATCAAAGGCGATCGGAAGTTCACAGACACCTGTGTGAACTGGAACCGACAAAAGGCAGGTGTGACAAAAACAGATGCTAATTAAAAAGGGGATGGAACTCACTTTTTTCCCCAATGCTATTTTCATGGATGTAACGCTATTCCATGATTGTACCCCCGGGGGAGAGGGGGAGGGGAGGGGTGGGAGGAGAGAGAGGCCGGGGGGAGGTTCGTGCCAAAAATCGAGTCCCGTCTTTTGGTATCAATGGGAATTCTGAAACGGTGCAGACAATGAAAATAAGTTCAAAGGCAATTAAAATATGTCCCTTGATTTACTCCGAAAACAAACGACCCGGTTGACCAAAAACAAACGAATTGATATACACATATGTATATATATATATATATATGTTCTCTCTCTCTCTCTCTCTCTCTCTCTCTCTCTCTCTCTCTCTCTCTCTCTGCATTTAAAAGTTGTCACTCGTTTCAAGCACCAAATATGCTGTGATAGGTTATTTTATAATGGATAAACACACATATATACATATTTCTGTGCTCTCTCTCTCTCTCTCTCTCTCTCTCTCTCTCTCTCTCTCTCTCTCTCTCTCTCTCTCTCTCTCTCTCTGCACTGAAAAGTTATCACTCTTTTCAAGCTCGGAATAAGCCGTGAAAGGCTGTGTTGTAATGGATGTTTAGTGAAAATATGGTTTATTATTGAACTGTCTCGCGGAAAATATTTAATTTTACAGATTTCAATTATCAGTGAAGTTCACATCGCTTGATAAATCATAACTATGGGAGAATTTAAAAAAAAAAAAACATACTCGTCAACTCGCGTTTTCATGTATGAATGAAAATATGTGCTTGCGTATGCGGGATACTTGGTTATATGTATTGTCGATTTATTTTACTTATAAATACATGTG
>NC_089793.1:28730323-28732823 GCF_040412425.1 Macrobrachium rosenbergii | reverse complement strand
TATACACAAACATATATGCATATATATGTATGTATATGTATGTGTGTGTGTGTGTGTGTGTGTGTGTGTGTGTAGTTCTCGTCACAGTCATATGTTTCGGAACCTAGATAGTGGAATGAACTCAAGACTGAAAGATTATAGCCTCTGGACGAAGACAGAATATTTGAATTTGCTCGAAGTTCAGTTTTGCTCAGCATCGATTCTAATGAAAATTGCAGTACGCTCTCTCTCTCTCTCTCTCTCTCTCTCTCTCTCTCTCTCTCTCTCTCTCTCTATTAATAAAGAAGCGTGGTACGTGGAATGGAGACTTTGACAATGCTAGTTTATTGGAGTTGAACTAGAACATCTCTAAGAAGTCCAACCATGATTTTAAACAAGACGGATTTGTCGAATTGTTTAGTATTATATATTAGCGTAATTTTCTTTTGTGTATTCACTTGTTATTGGATGTAATAAAGACACCAGGTCGATAGGTTCTGAATTCGTTGCATGAGGCAGTGCCTATTTTGGGATGATTTTGATTTCTTTTGTATAAAAGCTCTTTGTATTCCGGTCATTCTCGTTTGTGGTTATTGATTTTAACCCTTACCTTAACTGACTGTTAGTATCGAAATTCCATAAATATTAGTATTTGATCTTCGAGACACAGATGCCATATTTTAGTTGTCCTTTCTCTACGCCACCAGTCATCAGTAAATACCGACTTCTTGTCATCATTTTGCGCTAATATTTTAGCGTTGTATAGGGGTCATCTGAAACGTTCTCCTTTTAACGTTTAAATGGAAAGTAAAAGGCTAAGTTACTTCATAATTAGGGGATTGTTGTACCATAAGAAATATATATTAATACGTTTTATTGTAACTACGATTTTATGTGCGTTTTTGAACGTAGTCCTCTGTGGTCTGCTGACAAGATGCATGCTAGCGCCATCTGCCCGAATCTAAAAGCAAATAACTTAGATAACAAAGCTTATTACGAACAAGACGCGAGTTCATATGAGACGTTGGAGATTGAGTTTAAGTCCTCTCGTCACTTTACGACTTGTTAGAATAGAGAGAGAGAGAGAGAGATAGAGAGAGAGAGAGAGAGAGAGAGAGAGCTACGAATATGGGAGCTTTGGCCTGGTGTATCGAAAACGACTCAGGTCACATCATCATATCTTGTCTTCAGTTTCGTAATTTATAAACTATTGTTTTTCAGACATGTTGTAAAGTTCACTTGAATGTTTCATTTGAGGTCATTTGCCTTTCCTGTCATGCGCTGACACAGTCAGTTCCAGAATGTATCGCAAGGTAAAGTTTCAACAGACGACGCATTAAGACCCGTTTTTAATTTTTCGCTTCATTTTGAAGTCAGGGAATCTGGCTAAGTTAACGCCTTTTGTCTCTGATTCTATAACCATTTGCATATGTATATATACATATTATGTTATTTATATATATATATATATATATATATATATATATATATATATATATATATATAATGTGTGTGTTTGTCTTTGTATATATCTATACACAAACACACACACAATGTCCTACATTTTATTTAAAAGTTAAGCAAATCACTGCCATGAAATTGTAAAGTTGAACGTGTATGTATGTATTTATGCATGTATGTATGTATGCATGTATACACATATACATACATAAATATATACATACATACATACACGTTCAGCTTTATAGTTTCACGGCAGTGACTTGCTTACCTTTTAAATAAAATGTGGGACATTGTGTGTGTGTGTGTTTACGTGTGTGTGTGTCTATATATATATATATATATATATATATATATATATATATATATATATATATATATATATATGTATAATGTATATATACATATATATACATACATACATGCATGCATGCATGCATACACACATACATGCATACAATCGTATGTACATACACGTTGAACTTTATATTTTCCTGGCCGTGATTTGCTTACTTTTTAAATAAATTGTAGGATATTGCCAAAAATGCTCAGAGTAAGACGCACGGTAGATATTAACGTTGCAATAGAAATGCCAAATTATATGTCGAATTTCTGTGCATGAACAACTATCGGGTCTACATTAAGGAAAGCACTCATAATAAATGAGGTAAACACGATAATGCGCGTGCTCGTGCGCGGGTACATGCGCGCACGCATACTATCTTACCAAAAAGAAGAATATTTAATGTGTTCGTGGAAAGATTCGGAAGGAATAAAAGATGAAATATGTTGTTATTCCCCCTCCCAAAAAAAAAAAAAAAAAAAACTGCAAGAACCCCAGATATCTTCCTTGAGAACTCCACTGACCCACTTCGCGGGACAGCTCATGGGACTTTTGTATGACCTCTGAACTCTGTCTTGGTGTTATGTTTTTATTTTTCTGTTTGTCTTGTCTTGTGGCTGTCTAAATGCCGTTTACCTCCTTAGCGGATACGCTTCCTAAAGGTGTTATTTTTTTTGTTAGTATAATCAGTTGTTAATTTTTTAAAGTTTTGTTGTC
>NC_089793.1:28692823-28725323 GCF_040412425.1 Macrobrachium rosenbergii | reverse complement strand
CTTATCAAAGGAAATTCCATGGCTCGAGTTCTTAGCAAAGGAAATTCCATGGTTCGAGACGTTAGCAAAGGAAGGTCTATGGTTCGATTTCTTAGCAAAGGAAATTTAGTCATTCAGATCTCAAGGATTAGTCCAGATTTGGCAGATTTGGGTATCTCGGGGTCATGGCATTTGACATGTTGCTAATGCCGAAGTTCTTACAGGTTAAGAATTGCTGGTTTTCAGTTTACAAAAAAGTTTTGAATGTCTAGGTCGTATTATTATTATTATTATTATTATTATTATTATTATTATTATTATTATTATTCGAAGATGAACCCTATTCATATGGAACAAACCCACAGGGCTGCAGGGGCCAGTGACTTGAAATTCAAGCTTCCAAAGAATATGGTGTTTAAGAAAAGAGGATCCGAGCTCCTATCGAAGTTTTAACATGCAAGAGAACCAATTTCTGAATTTCTAGATTTCTTGATTTTTGGTGCTTGTGAGATCTTTAGTATAGTGTAGGGGCTCATCCTGGTAATCGTGTCTCGTGTATGTTTATTATATTAGTCATGAATGCCTTGATATTAGCCATTTGATTGGTTATAGAGTGTCCTTGATGCTGGCATAAACCCACATTATTAGATAGTCTAAAGGATCTTCACGTGTATCTCTGTCACTTGCTGTCTTCCCTGAAGGGCAGTTACTCAGCAGATATCTGTGATATCCTTTTATGTAAAGAAATCATTATTTATTTTTGCTAGTCTAACGAGTACTCCAATTTAATGACGTCTTTAAGGCCTTTTCATATTCATGAAAGAGACCAAAAAAAACCATAATGATTAAATCTGCCTCTTAATGTATTTCAAAGAGGAGAGAAGGACATTACAAAGGGGATCGACCTTCGTCTCCATCTTCATCTTCCGTCTTCCTTCCTTCCGTCTTCACCCTTCACCATTCATCTCCCCTCACCCACGCCCCCACCCCCACCCCCACCTCTCAAAGGAAAGAAAAGGACGGTGGGTGGGAGAAATCCCTTTGAAATCGCAAGAGTAGTTTGCCTTTGTTGGAGGCGTTGTTGGGTGCGCCTTTGATGTCCCTCCTCCCAAGACCTTTGTGAAAAGGTGCGCGAAAGTGGGCGAGCGCGCGCCCACGTACATACTCACACACACACACACACACACAAAAGGGGAAGGGGGGGAAAAAGTCGAATGTGGATCTAATCTGTTTTGATCTTTTTTGCCTGGAAGGGGAGGGGAGGGGAGGGGGCTTCTCTCTCTCGCACACACAAACACACACAGACATACACACAAACACACAGAGGTTTGTGCGAAGGACAAAATAACTATTCTAATTACTGTTTTGGGCAAAGACTCCTCCAAGCCCTATGAGCACAAAGCCTCGTTATGCGGCGAAATACCGCGGGTAAAGTTCGGTGATTATTTGTAATTGTTAAGAGGACGATTTGTTTGAAAATGGTCGAGAACCATGTGCTTGAATCTTTACACCATATAGGTACATTTGCACGTTAACAAGATATTCTATTGAATAATGACATTATAGCGTTATTTTATTAGCTGGCAAGACTATTTGGTTGTTAAGAAAATGGATTTGAATTTCAGGTCATAATTCGTTTCACAGTTGGGGTCGACGATTGAAACTGCTGTTATGTTACTTTAGTTGCTGTTTCAGTATAATTTTTGGAAATTGATGGCCTGATTGCGTATTGCGTATGAATGTTAGTTGATCTTTGATTCAATCTATATATATATATATATATATATATATATATATATATATATATATATATATATATATATATATATATATATACATATTCAATCTATATATATAATGTAAATGATTATATGTATATATATGTATGTATATATATATATATATATATATATATATATATATATATATATATATATATATATATATATATATATATATATATATAATGATAAAATTTAAATGTGCAAATGAAAAGATAAATTCCCTGCTTCATTGCGACCTTTAATTTGCAACTGCAAGCCTTCATAACAATTATCTACTGTTCATGTAAAATATTGCGGGAACTGGATTCTTCATACGTTACTTTTACATGTTTCTGGTTATTTTGTAAACATGTTGATGTTTATGAAAATGTCATAGTTGCTTATGATTAATGTCATGAATTCGTTTTTGGGAACTACTTGATTTTTAAATTATTTATTTATTAATGTTTTCATCAATTATTTTTTTTGGGGCGGGTGAGGTCGGCGTGGAACTAACTTATTATTTTACATACTATTTTTTTTTTTTGGGGGGGGAGACATTGACTCCGTGAACCCATGTTTTGGGGATCCTGTAAGATCCTTTTAGTTATAATTTTCATTGTTGATGGGACGGTTTTACCACTGTCAATGGCGGTTGAGACGTTTCAGGGGCACTGGTTGTTCAGTCGTCAGGTAATAACCTTGCAAACACAGTTCTCAACCATGGGTATGTTGTAGCCTTTGTATCTTGCACCTCCATGATCATTAGGATCTAGTTCACGTGCTCAGATTGAGCAAGTAAACGATATGCACATTAAAAATTCCAAATTTTCATCTATTGACTGCCTCTGTACCATTTCATTGAGGGATTGTGCAAAAGAAATACATTGGCAAAATTGTAATAGGATTGTGTACTAGATTAAAATAATACAAATACTACCAGAACAGCACATTTCTGTAGGGCTTTTTTTTTTAGCCATATCAGTAAATACAATCATTTACTCGATTGCACAAGCACAACAGAAATTTCATTTCGTTGTGTTAAAATATGAATATAACAATCTGATATTATAACGACGTTTTCCGCAAAACTTTGAAATTCGCGTCCTGCTACGTGCAAATTACTAGTCAATCTCATTTTTGATAAAATAGTGAAGAACTTCAAGTTATCGTGTGATTGCTTGTGCGTGTTGTTGTTGTTAGTATTATTTTTCGTAATTGCTTGTGTGGATGAATTTACATTTATTGCTGTTCAGTCGTTTTGTCGGACCTAAAATAGATTTTCTCTATTTTTACTATTTTCCGTTTATTTGTGGCCCGAAGCTGTTTTAAGTACTCAAAAGTACCTGGCACTGTCGTTTTCTTTTAAAGCACGTTGATACACACACACACACACACACACACACACATGTCGCAAACTCTCTTGCACCTCTTGGACTGTCAAACCCTTATTTTATAACATATCTGCCATGCTTTTTCTTTGTTCCTGTACACATGACATTGGCTAAGCAGAAATGAATCTTTTCAAACCAGGGGTATAAAATGAGCTCAGAATTGAACATAACCTTTAGTTAAGGCCGTCAAACTGATGCTAGTTGTGATTGAAGAAACTTAGACTGTATGAAATGCTTTGGAAAAGATTAATCGAATGGTAGATTACAGAATGTATATATTATTATTATTATTATTATTATTATTATTATTATTATTATTATTATTATTATTATTACATATTATTATTCAGAAGATGAGCCTGTTCATATGGAACAAGCCCACAGGGGCTATTGACTTGAAATTCTAGCTTCCATGGAATATGGTGTTCAATAGGAAGTAAGAGAAGGTAAAATATTTAAAGATTATGAAAGTGTAAGTTCATTGCCACCAGTTGTATGTGTATGTGTGTGTGTGTTTGTTTGTTTGTGTGTTTTTGTTCAGGTTCAGTAGGATCAGCCGGCACAAAAGGAATATATTTATCACGTTTGAATGCTACAAAGAAAAAGCTTTGAGAGTCTGTAGTACCAGAGTGGAATAAATTCAGAGAGCCGAGTCAGAGAATAAATTCAACACATTTAGTTTGCGAAACATTGAGAAGAGTGGCACGTCTATGGAGTGAAATGTGGTTATGACGTTATTGAAAGGGGAAGGTAAATTTTGTTATACGTTGCAGGGGATTTTCTATACGGACGAAGGTGAGGGAATTTGGCTATTGACTGAAGAGGGGGAAAATTTCATTACAAACATTTATCCAGATGAAAGAAAATTTAAAATAGTGTGGTTCAAATGTCTGATGGTATTGATTTTTGTTTTCCCGTTGAATCTTTTCGTTGCAGGCTTGCATAGAATGGACTCTGAAATGCATTGAGGAAAATACATGAAACTGGTTATGTTTATTCAGTAAAATCCTTCTCCCTGTTTTATTTTCTGTTTCATTTCATATAAATGTTTAGCTTTGGTCTTTTAATCTTTGCAGTGTTATTTATTTTCCCCTCGTCGAAGTATGTGCAGTTTTATGTATACAAATACTTGAGATATTTCTGCAATACTCAGAAACAATTATCTAGCTTTTCTGCTTCGAATTGTTCCCATTATTTTTATATTATGCAAATTTCGCCTTTAAGAAAGTCGTGCTTGTACCTCGTTTGAATCCACGTCGCAGTTTTCAGAGTTGGTCCTTGTTTGCTTCGGCCATTATAGAGAGAGAGAGAGAGAGAGAGAGAGAGAGAGAGAAAGACTATGTCCTATTAGGGTAGCTCTTTTAATATCTGCAGGATGGGTCATATCCATGGTACAAAGACCGCGTAAGTGGGTGTAAGAATTGCCTCTAATGGTCAAACAAGTTAGTTTCATTAGCATAATTACACAGCCAACACCTCTCTCTCTCTCTCTCTCTCTCTCTCTCTGTTTCTAAAATGAGTTAATCTCTTAAGTCTCTCTCCCCTGTTTCTAAAATCTCTTAATCTTTTAAGTCCCTCTCTCCAACACTCTCTCTCTCTCTCTCTCTCTCTCTCTCTCTCTTAAATGAGTTAATCTTTCAAGTAGATGTATTCGCCAGGTTTATTCAAACCCTGTTCTGGTCAGACCGAGAACATAGTAATGAACTGTCTTTGTAACGTGTAATGCCTTCATCAACTTACCTTCAGGGATTTTTTTGTTTATTTATTTAATTTTTTTTTTTTTTGTAAGTGGGGCCTTGAGGGATTTTTTATGTTTATTTATTTACTTACTTATTCTTTGTAAATGGGTGGGGGGGAAAGGTTAGAATGCTTGAAGTCTTCCTCTGATCTTAGTGTTCTTGAATCGTGCAAGCGTCTTCTTGCAAAGTTAATTAAATTTTAAATGCCTGTTGAGTTTCACAATTTTACATATCTTGATATCTCACCGTTTAATTCTATGTTATTATTTACGTCTTTTCACAATTTTATTGTCATGATCTTGTATAATATAGTTGTGTATTCATATGAAGTCGAGTGTGTGCTTAGTTTGTTGTTCAGTCCTATTGTTAAATAATATTAGAATCTATTCGTTTCATATACTCCGTAATTTATTCAAAAGACTCCGGTTCTTTGTGTGTTGAATTTATTTTTAATATTCCTAATGAGTTTTCATTCTCATGAAAACCAGAGACAATATACTTGCGTAGCAGGTTTATGGCATCGTGAAATCAGTTTTAGTTTCCTGTAAAAGAAAACTATTGTGCCGGCTTTGTCTGTCCCTCTGCGCTTTCTTCTGTCCGCACTTTTTCTGTCCGCCCTCAGATCTTAAAAACTACCGAGGCTAGAGGGCTGTAGATTGGTATGTCGATTATCCACCCTTCAATCATCAAACATACCAAATTGCAGCCCTCTAGCCTCAGTAGTTTTTATTTTATCGAAGACTAAAGTTAGCCATAATCGTGCTTCTGGCAGCGATATGGGATAGGCCACTACCATGCCGTGGTTAAAGTTTCCAGGGCCGCAGCTCATACAGCATTATACCGAGACCACCGAAAGATAGATCTGTTTTGGGTGGCCTTGATTACACTTTATAGCGGCTCAGTACAGAAAACTCGATTGCGCCGAAGAAAATTCGGCGCATTTTTTACTTGTTTATTTGTGATTCTTATATTTATTGGATTAGATAAGAAAAGTACTCATGCTCATACGCACTCACACCTAAGAAAAACTAAGCCAGAAAGGCTTCAAGTAAAAATAATTATGTAGCTGTCAGAGTAGATGGAAGCCATTTGTATTTATCCGGGTTCCAGTGTCAGTAATTGTCTGGAAACAGATTAGGCAAAGAGTTCACAGATTAAGAAATCTGTTAAATTATTTACAGGAGCAATCTCTCTCTCTCTCTCTCTCTCTCTCTCTCTCTCTCTCTCTCTCTCTCTCTCTCTCTCTCTCTCTCTCTCTCAAACAGATTAGGCAAAGATTTCACAGGTAAAGAAATCTGAAATTATTTACAGGAGTAATTTCTTCTTATCTCTCTCTCTCTCTCTCTCTCTCAAACAGATTTGGCAAAGAGTTCACAGATTAAGGAGTCTGTGAAACTGTTTACAGGAGTAATGTCCTCTCTCTCTTTCTTGTTCCAGAAAATCAGAAAGTAGAAAAAAGGTCTTGCAAAAGAAAAGAATGCATGGAAAGTGATGGAACTAAAAGTAAGATAGAAAATGCAGAACAAAAGATTATACAATCAAAAGAAAATGAAAAATGGAACCTAGAAGAAAAGACCTACAAAATATCAAGAAAACCTCAAAATTTTTATTCATATGCAAAAAAATGAATAAAATAAGAGTAGAAATAAGCCCTCTAAGAATTGAAGGGTGATTAACGAATGAAAAAAGGAAATATGTAACATATAGCAGAAAGATATAAGAGTGAATTTACACCTAGAATTGATAATGAAGATAATGATACAGAAATAAGAGATGAAAATATTGAATACTTATCGAATATAGATATTACAGAAGCCGGTATTGTGCAGGTTATTAATGAAATTAAAAATGGATCAGCAGCAGGACCAGACGGCATACCTGCCATATTGTTAAAGAAAGTGGTTCATTCAGTCGCAAAGCCGCTAGCAACATTATTAAGACAAAGTATAGATACAGGCAAGATTTACGATGAGCATAAATTAGCATATATTACTCCTACTTTCAAAAGTGGTTCAAGACTAGAGGCAAGTAATTATAGGCCTGTGAGTCTGACATCTCATATTATGAAAGTTTTTGAAAGGGTAATGAAAAAAAATATAATGAAACATTTAATGAAAAATAGATTGTTCAATATAGGACAACATGGTTTTGTACCCGGAAAAAGTACACAAACCCAACTGTTAGTCCACCATGAAAGCATATATAAAAATATGATAAATGAAAAGATACAGATGTGGTTTACCTAGACTTTGCAAAAGCTTTTGACAAGGTAGATCATAATATATTGGTGAAAAAATTAGAAAACATAACATTGTTGACAAAGTAGAAGATGGATAAAAGAATTTTTGCAAAACAGAAAACAGATAGTGATTGCAAACGATGAGAAATCGGATGAAGCTACGGTAATATCCGGTGTGCCAAGGTACAGTGTTAGCTGCATTGCTGTTTGTGATTATGATTGCAGACATAGATAATAATGTTAAGGACTCAGTAGTAAGAAGTTTCGCAGATGACACAAGAATAAGTAGAGAAATTGCTTGTGATGAAGATAGGAACTTGCTACAAAGAGACCTAAACAAAATATATAAATGGGCAGAGATAAATAGGATGGTATTTAACTCTGATAAATTTGAATCAGTGAACTGTGGTGATAAAGAAGGAATGCTGTATGCATATAAAGGACCTAATAATGAGACAATCACAAACAAGGAAGCAGTTAAAGACCTTGGTGTGATGTTGAACAGGAATATTTATGCAATGATCAAATAGCAATACTGCTGGCAAAATGCAAAGCAAAAATGGGAATGTTGTTCCGGCACTTCAAAACAAGAAAAGCTGAACACATGATTATGCTTTATAAAACGTACGTACGTAGTCCATTTGAATATTGCAATATAATATGGTACCACACTACAAAAGGATATTGCACAAATAGAGAGTGTACAAAGTTCATTTACAGCTAGAATAGAAGCAGTTAAGGACCTTGACTACTGGGAAAGACTACAATTCTTAAATTTATATAGTCTTGAAAACGAAAAGAGAACGCTACATGGTAATCCAAGCATGGAAACAGATAGAAGGAATTACTGAAAACATCATGGAACTAAAATATCAGAAAGAGCAAGCAGAGGTAGATTAATAGTTCCAAAACTATACCAGGAAAACTGGGAAAGCGCACAGGACATTAATCCACCACGCACCAGCATCGATAATGCAGCATCTAATCAATGCCTACCAGCTCATCTGAGAACATAACAGGAGGAGCGTAGATGTGTTTAAGAATAAGCTCGACAAATATCTAAGATGCATCCCAGACCATCCAAGATTGGAAGATGCAAAATATACCGGAAGATGCGTTAGCAATTCTCTGGTAGACATCAAAGGTGCTCACACTGAGGGACCTGGGGCAACCTGAAACGAATCTGTAAGGTCTGTCTCTCTCTGTCTCTCTCTCTCTCTCTCTCTCTCTCTCTCTCTCTCTCATCTACGAAACAGACTAGTACAAAGAGTTTCAAGAAAAGAAATCTGAAATGATTACATCAACAGGTAATCTCTCTCTCTCTCTCCCTCTCTCTCCTCTCTCTCTGAGACTCTACACATCTCTCACATACATCCAAGAAACAGATTAGGAAATATGTTTAAAGATAAAAGAAATCTGAAAATGATTTACAGGCAGTAATTTCTTCTTACCTCTCTCTCTCTCTCTCTCTCTCTCTCTCTCTCTCTCACTACATATATCTCTCTCTCTCAAGAAACAGATTAGGGAAAAGAGTTCAGATTAAGAAGTCTGTGAAACTGTTTACAGCAGACATTTCTTCTCTGCATTGTCTCGGAATTCAGTAGCGAAAGACAACTCTTCCCTCTGAAATCCCTCAAATCTCTCTAATTAGCTCTCTCTCTCTCTCTAGTCTCTCTCTCTCAGTTCTAAATGTTCTGTTCCCCTCGAAATCTGTGACTGAAAATCTCAAAATAAATTTACTTTGCATTTTATGCTCTTTGAGTATAATTTTCAAAATTAACTGTTTTCCATAATTTTGAAATTTTATAGCAGTCGTCATGTCTGTAAAGTTTCGAAAGCACCCAGCAAGCACATTCCGTGTTGCCCGCAACCAATTACATTACTGCCGATTATGTTATCTAAAAGTTTGTTGGCAATGTACTTTTTCTCCCCCCTCACCACCCCCCCTTTCGCTGTTTTCGTGTGTGTGTGTGATCGTAGTTCATATTTGCTTTGACTGCGTTTAGAGTGGAAGTTAATTAAAAGCTTTTAACCTCTTTGACGCTGTGATTCCAAAATTATTTTCGCGTGAAAATCAACAGTAGTCACAGACTTCCCTTTAATCATTTTGATTCTCGTTCCGTTCGTACTTTGGTGGTAATCCAATGCCCATTCCATTGTTTTTGCTTCCAATCCCCCTTATACCTCCTCCTCCTCCTCCTCCTCCTTTTCGATCCTCCTCCAGACTGCGTCCTATTTTCCTCAAGTAACTTTAAAATGTATTGTTTTGTTGAAATGTTATCATCTTTTCATTTGAAAAGGCAAGCGTTACCGGATGTTTGGTAAAATAAAATGTACGCATAAAAAGTAACTAGCGATGTGGGAATTCGTAAAATTGGCATTTGCATTAGATTTTAAAGAGGTGCTCGAATTGTGTGTAGGCGTTCATTCCGTCAAGTGTGTGTGTGTGTGTGTGTGTGTGTGTGTGTTTGTGTGTCCTTTGCTCATGAACTTAGTTGTTATGGAATTAAATTTCCCATTTGTATTTAATTATACACAGGCATATTTATATTTATATACATACATATATTACATATATATGTTATATGTATGTATGACGTATATATATATAATTATAAATGTAAATGTGTGTGTGTAATGATATATAAAATAAAGCCTTTATATATATATATATAATTATATATATATATATATATAGAAGCTATATATATATATATATATAGATATTTTTTATATAGTGTGTGTGTGTTTTTGTGTATGCAAAATTTTGGGAGTAGAGAGAGAGAGAGAGAGAGAGAGAGAACAGAGAGAGAGATAGATCACTGTCTTCAGAATAGTTACGCTGCATTAATTTATGATAATTTTAGATTTAGTTTGTCTCCAAAGAAAAACTTCATAGCTCGGAAGTTATTTATGAGTTCATTTGCGTGCAGTGCATTAAACTCTAATTTTGCTTCCAGCTGGGCAGTCAAAAAAAAAAAAAAAAAATGCCGGAGAAAACCCGAGTGCTAATATATTTAAGCTCATAATTTATGTAACGTCTAGTCGTGTTATTGTAAGGAGTTCCTCTGAGGTCGATAATTTTCCGTCGGGGAAAAGTAAAGAACGTGATGGCGGATAAATTGATATTTATCGCTTTAGTATGTGTTCTCACTTCCAGGAAGTTAGCTGGAAAGTAATTTGAATGGAAACTCTCTCTCTCTCTCTCTCTCTCTCTCTCTCTCTCTCTCTCTCTCAGTTTTCGTGGCTGGGGGAGCACCGTGAATCGCCTTATTCCTTTATTCATAATTTATTTGTTTTTTTCCACGGAGACCTTTGGAGAACAGCTTTTCTAAAACGTCCATTGTCTGCGAATTTTTTTTATTTCAAACAAGAGTAAGTTGTATTCTATGATTCTGTTTTTTTCATTCGTAATGGAGAGCGCTGAGAGCCTTTTTTATTTACAGATATATGTCCTTCCGAAATTTGTTTTTTTTTTTTTATTTCTAACAAATGGATGTTGGTCGTATTTACCCCTTAATGATGTATCGTACTTGAGTGCTAACTCTGTTCGTGATGCTTACAGTATGGTAATTATAATTACGGTCTGAATATGAGCCTGCTTTGAGTCCAGATGCAAGATCCTTTGCTATAATTATAGCAAGGCCGTCAGTGTTATTAACGTTCGGGATCTCCAGACGAAACGAAGACACCTTTGCCAAGTGTGTGTGCGTGTGTGTGTGTGTGTGTGTGTGTGTAGTAGTGTGTAGGTCTTGGAAACGTGAAGTGCCTCTTTGTTTTTGTTCTTGGGCAGGACTTCAGCTTAAAGAATTTGTGAGTGCAGTGTGTCACTTACCATATTCGCTCTCCCTTTCAATAACTAAAACATTCTGAATGTGTTGAAGATAAATACATTTGAAACCGTGAATGGTGGAGAATGGATTTTGTTCGGGTACGGATATGCCTTTCCTATTCAGAATTGCAAATACACCTCGCCGTCTTCAAAGGGGCCCCCGCATTTTGTTTCTTCTGCTCTCACTTTACATTTTCGAATAAACAGAGACTCTCGAATCTGTTGGTAAAAATAGAGGTCGGAAAAGGTAAGGACTGAAAAGAGAGAGAGAGAGAGAGAGAGAGAGAGAGAGAGGGGAGAGCTCCCAAAGAGAAACCAAGGCAGAGGGCTTTATAAATATGGAGGATAGAGATTTCTTTCAGCAACAACACGATGATGCATGGAAGGCAAAACTAGCAAAGAGGAAAGCCCTCTTCCCCTCCCCTCTCTCCCTCCCTCCCCTCCCCTTCCCCATTCCCTCATCTCCTCCCATTCCCCACCTTCCCTCCCAACCCATTGCCAGGGAGTTATTATCTCACTACTGAGGATCAAGTTACAAGTTTTGTTAGAGGAAGAGGGTTCACATGGATTCTCTCTCGTCGTCTCTCTCTCTCTCTCTCTCTCTCTCTCTTTGTCTCTCTCTATCAGCCTGTTATTTTGTCAAATTATTTATCTTGTCTCACAGTCTCAGCCCACTCAACCTTGACATCATATTTTATCTTACCTCCTTTTTTTTCATTCATAAATATATTGCCAAGATATATATATATATATATATATAAATATATATTAGATACCATCCAGAGAGAGAAGAGAGAGAAGAGTTAGTAGAGAGAGAGCTGACTCCACAGAACAGGTGAAGGAAGAAAAGGATATAGTAGATAAATTATGCAAAAGATTGGGGGAGAGATTTGGAACGTCTATGAAAGCCAAGGTGGGAATGTTTAAAGGGAATGCTGAACGTCTCTCTTTCATGGAAGTGAAGTGTGGATGTTGAATGCAAAGGAAAGAAAAAATGTTGAAGCTGTTGAAGTGAACTGTTCGGGTAGTATGTCTGGTGTAAGAAGGGAAAGGCCGATAAGTGTGGAGATACGTAAGTGGTATACAGTACAGACCAGTGTAGGTGAAAGGAAGGTTCATGGGGTTTTGAAGTTGTTTGGTCGTGTGGGAGGAATGGGGAATAATAGGTAGTTGAAAAGAGTGCATGATTCAGAAGTTGGGAGAAGGAGGGGGAGAAGGGAGGAAGACGTAGCAAGCACTGAACAGATGAACAAAGGGGCTTTCCATAAGGAAGGACTTATTATCCAGAAACCCAGAGTGTACATAGGAGAAAAGAGGTGAGTGGCGCAGTGTGCGTTGGGGTTCAGTGCACTGCAGATGTTCCCTCTGTGTAGATGTATTTAGACCTTGCGAGTTTATAATATATCTTATTTTATATTATATATATAAAAATTGAGCCATATTATGCTTATACAATTTGCAGTCGAATGTTTAAAAAGATATATATATTTTATTCTATATATATTTTATTTTACATATTAATAGAAACTATTGTGCCGGTATATATATATATATTCTATCACATCTATATATATATATATATTGGTATGTTTACTATCCACCCTCCAATCATCATATATAAACCATAACCTTCTCCGTCACATATTTTACATGTCTCTAACCTTCGTCATTTCGTTATTCCTGAATCGGTGTACTTTTGTTCCTTTGTTTGTACAACCCTTATTTTCTAACTGTTCAAATTTTCCTTATAATCGAAATTCCTGCAAGCACGACGTTGCTTGAAGAGGGCCTCAGTTTATCGTTCTGAAACCTGTCAGTTCTTTTGCATAGTTCAGGTAGCGTCAGTGAGGTCTGGTAAGGAAAGGAATATCTCAACAACGTAAAGCTGCCTGATGCGAATGTTTTCGACAACGCAAGCATTTGTTCTACGAGCGAGTTTGTATGTCAAGACAAGATCGATTGATTGATTTATGTCTGCTAAAACTGGCGTCGCAACATCTAGGTTACTGACGCCGTGGCAAGACAAGACGTGTATGCTTTTGCATTTCCGTTTTAATTCTCATTTTTCTTCCATCTGTACCTTATGCATCCTTTCCTTTGTATTCTCCTCTTCCATTCTTGGCTTTTCCTTCCCTTTCTTCTATGCATGCCTTTCTGTTTCCCCTCTTCCATCCTTGTCTTTCCGTTACCTTTCTTCTATACTTACCCTCTTCTTTCCCCTCTACTATCCCCGAGCTCTCCATTTCCCCCTTTTATCCTTGCATTTCCCATTATCCTCTTGTATCTATTCCTTTCCTTCCCCCTTTCCTATCCTGGTCTTTATACATTCTCACAGCTATTTATATATTTATATCCCTTCTGTATAGGACTATCCCTCTCCCTACTTTTATTCTTACATACATACATACATACATACATACATACATTACTTAACCTTTACTTCCCCCTTCTCTCCTTGTCATTCCCTTAACTTATCTATCTTTTGCCTGAAAGCTCCCCAACCTTTTCCCTCTCTGTCTTGAGAGAGAGAGAGAGAGAGAGAGAGAGAGAGAGAGAGAGAGAGAGAGAGACTCTCTTCTATCTGTTGCCTCTCATATGCCACCGTTCCTAACCTCCGTTGTTTTTTTTTTTTTACCGTTTCCGGCACTGGAGTTCTGTCTTTGCTACTTTCCTTCCAAGGGGCTTCAATAATCTTTTTTTTTGGGAAACTCTTCTTACATCTTTGTCTCCTTGAGACCCGTTCAAAAATATCCACTTGTTTTTTTTTAGGCTTTTTACTTCTTCTCTTCTAGTCTTTGCCTTTCCCTCAAAGTTCTTCTACATCCCTTTGTTATTTTATTTTACTAATTTTTCTTCTTCTATCTTTTGATAAATTATCACCGTTTGATATCCTCCGCTTGTTTTTGCCTTTATTTTCTCTTGTCTTTTAGCGGATTCCTTCTCTCCTTCTTCTACTCCACTTCTTTTTTTTTTGCCTTTCTCTTCTTCTCTTCAATCTTTTGCTTTTCCTTTTCTAACCGTTCTTCCACCTCCCCCCCCCTCTCTTTTTTGAAGAGCTCAGGTGGCTAACGTTCTTGGAGGTGTGCTCTTAGCAATAGTTCTTATTTGCCCTTTTACAGCTTCTCTTTTGGGGTGTACTGAAACTGCCGGGCCTCCGGCTTATTGGTATTCATGGCCCCTAATGCCAAGAGGAGAGAGAGAGAGAGAGAGAGAGAGAGAGAGAGAGAGAGGAGGACAGATATCTTCCTTGAAATCGATCCGCTATGTTGGGTTCTGTTTTTATCCATATTTATGACCGATCCCTTTGAGTTGTATGTTTTTTTTTTTGTTACTTCTCCGTTCCTTTTTGTTGCTTCTTCGTTCCTTTCCATTAAATCACATGGTAAATTTTTTTTCTAGTTTCTATGTTTCGAATCTGGGGGAAGCTGATGAAGCCCAGTTGTATATATTTGTTTTTGTACGCATGCATTACTACCCTAAAGCAACTCTTGTATTTTAATAATTTACTTACATTTTTATATATTTACTTATTAATTTGTTAATTTAGTGTTTCTTTACTAATAATTGATCTCTTCTTTCTGTATTTCCTATTAGCTTCTGTTACTTCTTTCAAACGAACACCATATTCTTTGGACGCTTGAATTTCAAATCAATGGCCTCTATGGGCTTGTTCCTTATGAATATGGTTCATCTTCTGAATAATAATAATAATAATAATAATAATAATAATAATAATAATAATAATAATAATAATAATAATAATAATAATAAGTATGTATGACAGATACGGAAACATGAATGATGAGAAGGGAAACGAACCTAGAAGAAATATATTGAAATATGCACAAGTAACAAAGGGAAATAAAAATAAAAAGGGAAGTATTTTTTTTTATTTGGTTCCATTTTCGTTTCTTGCATCTTGTTTGTTTGCATTTGTATTATCGTTCTAGCCGTTGCTTATTGTTCACCTATACTTTTTATTTATAAATTTGTGTGAATTTGGTTATATTTTGCAAAAAAAAATTCTTGCTTTCCCGGCTGCCAGACCTTTCATTTTAGTTCACATATACTTATATATATTTTTTGTGAATTTAATTATATAAGGTAAATATAATTCTTGCTTTCCCGGCTGCCAGAGATTTCCTTTTAATTCACCTATAATTATTTATACTCTTGTGAATTAGGTTATATTTGCCAGACCTTTCATTTTAGTTCGCATAAACTTACTTATATTTTTTGTGAATTTAATTATAGTCGGTAAATAAATTTCTTGCCAGACCTTTAATTTTAGTTCACATACACTTATTTATATTTTTAGTGAATTAAGTTATATTTGTCAAATGAGAATCTTGCCAGACCTTTCATTTTAGTTCACATACACTATTTATATTTTTTGTGAATTAAGTTGCATTTGTCAAATAAGAATCTTGCCAGACCTTTCATTTTAGTTAATAACAACACACATAGCGAGGATTGTCGTCTTTTGCAACTCTTTATCAGTATTCCTTCGCATTCAGCTTCCAGTGACGAAGTCTTGGGCGTTTTTCCCCCCTTGTATTTATTGTCGAACATTGATCTTGATGTCACTCCCTAGTCCTTGTTTTTCCTGCGAGAAAAATCCTGTATATGTTTTGCCATACATCTGTTGCTGGTGTCCCTGGCATCTGGTATGCATATGGAGGCACGCCGTCCCTTCTTTTTCAGGGGGTTCAGGGTTTAGGCAAGAGAATATTTCTCATGGGTTTGTATGTGTCCGTGTGTGTGAAGTTTTGACTTTTTCAGAGACAGATTTTTTTTTTCTTCAGTGTGTCATAAGCTGTACTGTGCTTATTTAAGTAGGGAAGTGTATTTTTTTTAAATTTTTATCTTGGCTGGATTTGTACTCAATGAATATTTTTTCATATGGGCTAAGACTTGCTTACCTCATAGTATAAATTACATGATTTGTGTATGGTTTTTGCTTTATTATTAGCGTGATCGAGAAAACAGAATCCCGTTTCAGTTTTTACTTCAAAATACGCATTTGATTACGTTATGCAACAGACCAAATTTTTTCTCTCAATTTATATCACAAACCGAAATTGTCTCGTATGCAATTTTAGTGTTAACAACGTGCGCCGTTTCAATTTTCCCGTCATATTTTTTTCTTCCTTCCTCTTTTGCTCTAATGGTACCGACCAGTAGAGAGAGCGCTGTTAGGAAATTAAGCCATTGTCATTCCAGACCAGAGCCGTTGGCACCGTCTGACAGGCAGTTTTTGGCCCTCAAATGAGCCAACATGTTGTTTAGATGGCAAAGGAATGGTGATGATCCGGCTCGGAGTTGGCCGGAGTTAAGGAGGCATTGTCCTCCTCCTCCTCCTCCTCTTCCTCCTCCTCCTCCTCCTCCTCCTCCTCCTCCTCCTCCTCCTCTTTTCCTCGAAAGAATAGGTGGTTTGTGAGATGGAGGTTGAGAACAGCGCTAGAAAGAAGTGCATTTTAGGGAGAAGAGGGGATATATGATACCATCGAAAGGTGTAGTTGAAAAAGAAGGGGGTTTTTAGAGAGATTAGATGGGTCTGGAGGCCATCTGTATGAAAGGAAAGCGAGCAGGTAGAAAATGTTGTTGTTAAGGCGTATAAGGAAGGTGAGAACTGCGAGAAAAATGTTGCACAGAAATGGGTGTGGTTTGCAAAAAGCTTCAGATTAAAGAGACACTTTTTGTAAGCTGTAACGGTATTGTGAGTGCATTTTGTAAAGCACTTGTATTATTAAACTGGTCCATATTTGGAAGAGCATAACTGTTCAAGAATGTTGCACAGAAATGGGTGTGGTTTGTAAAAATCTTCAGATTAAAGTGACATTTTTTTGTAAGCCATTAAAGAATTGTGACTGTATTTTTAAAAGCCCTTTCATTAATAAACTGGCCTATATAGGAAACCTATACACGGAGAGTCTAGGTACTGAAAACTTAGAGAATGCAAGGCACTTAGATTTTCCAAGGCTCAGACGCCAGTGAGAATTGACTTTGAGAAGTCTAACAGAATGACCTGGAGAAAGGAAATTTAACTTTGTAACGTTTATGACCGGGGTCCAAGAGGTACAGTGACATTTAGCAGGAACACTGGCTGAAAGGTATTAGATATTTCAAAAGACTCAAAGGCCGTTGGGAATTGACTTTCAGAAATCTTAAAGAATGACCTGAAGAAAGGAACTGAACTTTAGAATGTTCAAAACCAGACTTTCAGCTTTTAACATAATGCAAGAGGTACAATGAGATTTAGCAGGAACACCAGATGTGATATCACCTTTAACCCCTCCCCCTTCACGTAGCCTCCTGAAACAGGAATGACAATTGGCAGTGGACCTTCCTAACCCTTTCTCTCTCTCTCTCTCTCTCTCTCTCTCTCTCTCTCTCTCTCTCTCTCTCTCTCTCTCTCTAGAATCATTATTGTCAGGCGTCTGTTTTATTCGTCCTTGGAATACAGAAGGCGGTGTTTTTGCTTATTACGTGGAATTTATTTTGTCCTTGATTTTACCAATGAAAAATTCTGGAATTGAAGTTTGCTGGTCATCCTGAGTTCACATTGCATATGAACTTAGAGGGTCACCAATGATTTAAGAGGGTATGGAAATTGGAGAAATATACAAATAATATTGAGGGTAGCATATGGCAGAGGTTACAGAGGAAAGTGTATTGTAGTTACAGTTAATAGTTTGGTCGTAAAACTAACCTTCCACAGATATTGATAGAAATTGCATGGTATGGCAAGGATTTATCTGAGAAATGAGTAGCATAGCAAGGCAAGGAATTGTTGGGATGATAAAATAGCATGATAAAATAGAAATTAGCTGAGAAGGGAGTTGCAAAGTAAGTCAAGAAATGACCTGAGAAAGGAGTTGCATAGTAAGACGGAATGAACTGAGAAATGAGCTGCATGATAAAACAAGGTAAAAGGGTTGCACAGTAAGAAAAAAAGTAGTTGAGAAAGGAGTTGCATAGGAAAACAAGGAAATAGCTGGAAAGAGAGTTGCATTACCTTCCGTTACTTCTTTCGAATGAACGCTATGTTCTTTGGAAGCCTGAATTTCAAGTCAATGGCCTCTGTAGGCTTGTTCTGTATGAATAGGGTTCATCTTTTGAACAACAACAACAACAACAACAATAATAATAATAATAATAATAATAATAATAATAATAATAATAATAATAATAATAGCTTGTAGGTGGGTTGCATAGCAAAGCAAGAAAGTAAGAGTTGCATGATGAAATGAATGGTTTCTATATTTTTAGCTTGTAACAAAAGCAATAATATGACACCAAAATTTTGTGAAATTAAGGTTCGTGGGTCTTGTTTAATTTAATGGTAGCATTAGCTCACTTGTTACTCGTCATGCAGAGACTTGATGGTTTAGGATATAAGTTTTAAGTTTTCGAGCTGAACTGTTGTAAATTTAAATTTAGATCCGTGCTAGTCGCTCATTCAACAATGTATGCGTAAACTGTTGGGGACTGCTGTGGTTTCTTATATTGGTCTTCGGTTAATTATTCAGTAACCATCTCCATTTTTTGTTCTGATGTTACGTGTCAGAGTGAATAAAAAAGTATATATATTATTTAATATTTTCAAGGTGAATGGTTTCCTTAATCTTTGTCAGAGCTTTTTTTTTCACAATAGAAAAAGATTAAGTTTATCGGGAGACGAGTACAGTTTTTGAAGTTTTTTACTTGGAAGGTAGGTTTTGCAGGCTTTTCGCTAATTAAGGGTCCATAACCTTTATCAATTTAATTTTTTTTAGTAATGCTTACATATATAACTCAACTAAGATTCGTTTCCCTTACGAGAAGGGCTATCGATACTTAACCCAGTTATTAACGGTCAAATGACTTACACGAAGTACGCAGCTGCAAGGCTCCGTTTATTGGTATGCAAAAGCATCCATTATTAGTATTTGCTTTATATGCTGGTCACAGCTCAGGTGGAATTGCAATTCATAAAGTCACCTTTTAAGCACACCCCCCTGCAGTGCAGTTTTGTATCGGTTAAACTGATATTTCAGTGTTGCAAAGTACTATTGAGTTCGAATTAAAACACATTTGATATCTGTTCGTTTACTAATACGTAAGTCACTTTCGCTGAACCTTAGCATTATCACAAAAGAAGCCTGGCTGCCCTGACGAATCGTGATTCGAGTACGAATCATATTTTCGAGCTGTTCATTCCTCGCCGATTGACACCATCAATAATAAGAGATGACAAAAATCATAATAATACAAGTAAAAAATGCGCCGAAGTTTCTTCAGCGCAATCAAGTTTTCTGTACAGCCGCTGCAGCGTATAATCAAGGCCACCGAAAATAGGTCTATCTTTCGGTGGTCTCGGTATAATGCTGTATGAGTCGCGTCCCATGAAACTTTAACCACGGCCCGGTGGTGGCCTATCCTATATAGTTGCCAGCAGCACGATTATGGCTAACTTTAACCTTAAATAAAATAGAATAAAAAACTACTGAGGCTAGAGGGCTACAATATGGTATGTTTGATGATTGGAGGGTGGATGATCAACATACCAATTTGCAGCCCTCTACCTCAGTAGTTTTAAGATCTGAGGGCGGACAGAAAAAAAGTGCTGACGGAATAAAGGGCGGACAGATTAAAGTACGGGCGGACAGACAGAGCCGGCAAAATAGTTTTCTTTTACAGAAAACTAAAAAGGGAAAATAAGAAACGAAAACTCCGGCGACTGAAATGCTGCTCCGCCTCGCGTCGGTCCTGCTGCCTTTGATAAATGCCGTCATTAATATTTTTGATGACTCGACCTGCAGGATTAATCTTGCGCAATCGGCAACCAATGCGTCCCAGGTGAGCTTAGGCGAAAGTTTTCGCGAGGGGGAAAGTTATAACCAGCGAAGAAGAAGAAGAAGAAGAAGAAGAAGAAGGCCACCAAAGCCAAAGGATGATAATGTTTATGATAAGTATATGATGGTGGTTGTTGGTGAGGGTAGCTTCAGGAATTCCGGTGGCATAATAATAATAATAATAATAATAATAATAATAATAATAATAATAATAATAATAATAATAATAACTGTGTCCACGAGATTTAATTTATATAGTCTTCTCTATTCATCTTGCAATCTCCTTTTCATCTGCCTGTAGCTAGTATATCAAGTTTCCTAAGGACTTACAAAGATTTCTGTTGTCTTAGGTTTATTTCCTCTAACGTGTCGACTCTATATTATAAATTAAATGCCGTGGAAACAGCTATAATTTTCAACGCTACTGCCCTCAGAGAAGGTCTCCGTAATAATAATAATAATAAAAATAATAAAATAATAATAATAATAATAATAATAATAATAATAACAAATGCTTTATTTCGCATAAAATACACTGAAGTGAACTTCATACAAAAAGGTTAAACTACTAAATACTAATTATATACTGCTGAAACATAATTATAAAATTTCTGACAGTTTTTTATATATCAGATATTGTAAAGGAAGAAAGTTCTTGCCACGAAAGTCTCTGTATCTGACAGATTACTCAGTATTGTACCCATCTCTCTCTCTCTCTCTCTCTCTCTCTCTCTCTCTCTCTCTCTCATTTTTAATGACGGGAAAACAGTTACAGTTATCACCGGATCTTTCCTAGATAGTGACCCCCACAAAGTTCCTGGGTCGTTATCTAGGACTAATATTTCTTGGGCGTCATTATCTTTATGATATTTACTGTACAGTCTTTTGTTTGTATTTTTCGGTCATCCCCAACTGGCTTGTACTAAACACGCAGCAAAGGTGGATGCATGCCGGGTTAAAACCCTTTTGGGGGTCACTGTCTAGGAAAGATCCTTATCGCCTAGCGACAGGGTATCCCCTCTTACTTTTGCTCTGGAGATTATATTTTTCTACAGCTTATGAAAATTTTAGACGATTCAGATATCTCCAGCATAGTAAGCCATAACCGCAAATGTACCCAAAAGCTTTTGTTGAGGGCATAAGGATACCTGTCACTGTCATCTCTCCATTTCTTGGGCCAGAGGTCATGCTAGGAAGTTGTATTTATCGAGGTCCTCAGAATGTAGCCAACCCGGATACATACATAGATGTCAACATTCTCACATCTTAAGATACTTGCAACATATCATTGGCGTCAGGTGTGAGCGGTAATGATTACGACGTAAATAAACAGTGACATCGTATTTTATATTAAGAGATCCTCATAAAAGCTTTTAGCATTTTAATTTCTAAATTTATTGGTTTTTATTAGTTTTCTGCAAAAGAAAACTATTGTGCCGGCTTTGTCTGTCCGTACGCACTTTTTTCTGTCCGCACTTTTTTTGTCCGCCCTCAGATCTTAAAAACTACTGCGGCTAGAGGGCTGCAAATTGGTATGTTGATCATCCAGCCTCCAGTCATCAGACATACCGAATTGCAGCCCTGTAGCCATAATCGTGCATCTGGCAACGATATAGGCCAGGCCACCACCGGGCCATGGTTAAAGTTTCATGGGCCGCGGCTCATACAGCATTATACAGAAACCACCGAAAGATAGATGATCCGATGGCCTTGATTATACGGTGTACAGAAAACTTGATTGCTCCGAAGAAACTTCGGCGCATTTTTTTACTTGTTTTTCTTATGTATTCAAGACATTATTTCGAAATTAACGCGGTTTAGTATGATGGCGACTGATTGATTGATTTATGTCTACTAAGACTGGCGTGACAACATTATGCCGGCACTGTGTTTGCGTGTATGCATGCAAGTATGCATGTTTGTTTCGTGGCGGGGGTGGGGGCAGGGGAGGGGTGTTGCTTTGTGTTATCGCTGACCTTTTTAGAGTTCAAATAATGTATGAATATTAATGAGTTCACAGGTGTTGGATTGTTATTTGCATTCGTACTGGAATTGTGGGCATGGCTTTTCATGGCTCAGGTTTGGCTGAATGCTGTTTCAGAAACCGTAGTTATATGTGAATTCAAATACAGTTTGTTTTGTGTGTGTGTGTATATATATATATATATATATATATATATATATATATATATATATATTATATATATATATACATACACAAAAAAACTGTATTTGAATTCACATATAACTACGGTTTCTGAAACAACATTCAGCCAAATCTGAGTCATGGAAAGCCATGCCCACAATTCTGTATTTGAATGAATAACTACGGTTTCTGAAACAACATTCAGCCAAATCAAATAACAATCCATATACAAATATATATATATATATATATATATATATATATATATATATATATATATATATATATATATATATATATATGCATGTGTGTGAGAGTGTGTGTGCGCTTATTCACCGTAAAAAGATCGTACACGCTCTGCTGTGCATTCCCCTCCCTCCCCTTAAAAAAAAAATATGCATATACATATAGATTTCTTAGCTTGTAAGTCAGAGCGCTGTGTTACTACTGATTAAGGTTTTAAAATTCAGCTCTGCCAAGCTTATCATGTTTGTCCTGGCGGGAGTTTTGTCGCAACATTTAGTAGCTTTGGCTTCAGCTGTGTTTGTTCAAGATAGTCCTTGTAGAGGCGGTTGTGTGTTTTTTTGTGTGTGTGTTTTTATTTTTTATTTGTTTTGGCAGTGTCGGTCGCGTTTTTTAACCCTCGTCTTAAAAAAAAAAAAGGACGCCGACTCTGTGAGGCGTTAAGCGCTTTTGTTATAGCAATCGAGTTTTTTCGCTTTCCAATCGGATTTTTTTTTTTTACACGTCGAGACGGTCGTGTCGCATATAGGCTGTTGTTGTAGCTTGTGGATTATTGCCGGCGTTCTGATGAAGATTTTGCTGCGATGCTACGAGGCTTTGTTTGTGTTACTTTGTTTATTTATTTATTTATTTATATTTTAGTTTTTGTTGTTTCTGCTGCTACTGATGAATATTTAGTTAAGAGATGATTTTTTTTTCGTATTACTGTGTTTGTTTATTTATATATTTATTTTAGTATACTTTTTGTTTCTCCTCCTATTGATGAATATTCAGTTACGAGATGATTTTTTTTGTGTTACTGTGTTTGTTTGTTTATTTATTTATTTATTTATTTATTTATTTATTTATTTATTATAGTATACTTTTTTTTTTTTGCTTCTCCTCCTATTGATGAATATTCAGTTACGAGATTTTTTGAGACTGTTTTGCTATGTAGATTTTTTTTATGGCTGCAAAAGATTATTCCTTATTATCCCGTGTTCATATTGAATTGCTGGTTGTAATTTTTATGTGTGAAGCAGGGGATAATTTGACGCCATTAAGCTTAGAATAGCTGGCTATAATCTATTGTTTGTTTCAAAATGGGTCAATTCCGCGTTGTGTTTCATGTTTGAAAGAGATGTAGGGTAATGGTTGTTTGGAAGATTACTTTAGTATTTAATAATATCGTTTTAGTTTTCTGTAAGAGAAAACTATTGACATTGCTATTTGTCTGTCTGTCCGCGCTTTTTATGTCCGCCCTCAGATCTTAAAAACTACGGAGGCTAGAGGGCTGAAAATTGCTATGTTGATGATCCACCTTCCAGTCATCAAACATGCCAAATTGCAGCCCTCTAGCCTCAGTAGTTTTTGTTTTATTTAAGGTTAAAGTTAGACATGATCGTGCGTCTGGCACCGCTATAGGCGCCAACAACACAGGCCACCACCGGGCCGTGGCTGAGAGTTTCATACAGCATTATACGCTGTACAGAAAACTCAGTTGCGCCGAAGAAACTAATGCGCATTTTTTACTTGTTTGTTTTTTGGTGCTGTGTGTGTGTGTGTATGTGTGTGTGTCCTGAACAAATTACTTGAAGGATTCCTCCTCCTCCTCCTCCTCCTCTCGTTGTCCAGTATCATTAGGAGTTTGTTGTTCAGGGAAGGCTTCTCTTGTCTAATGAGCTTAGCAGGAGAACTCTCACTGTGTTTTTGAAAATATGTTCTCTTCTTTCACGGAGTGGGTACGATATTGCTGCTATTACTGCCAATGTTTAGCCACTATGGAAAAATACGAATAATAAGAATGGTTATTTATGTATTATTTTTATTATTATTATTATTATTATTATTATTATTTTACTGCCAGTGTTTATCCATAAAGGAAAAATAGAAAAAAATAAGAAAGGTTATACATGTGTTAGGTATTATTATCGTTATTATTAATATGTATGTTTTAAGTATTGTTATCATCATTATTATTATATTTTACTGCTAGTTTGTATCCACTAAGGAAAATAATAAGAATGGTTACATATATTATTATTATTATTATTATTATTATTATTATTATTATTTTATAAGTTCTAGTAGTAGTATTAGTAGTAGCATATGCAATGCTATGTGACGCCGCAGGCATATTATTATTATTATTATTATTATTATTATTATTATTATTAGAAATTGTACCAGTAGTAGTAGCAACATGAGTAACGTTATGTAACGGCACATCGAGAATAACCCTCGTAACGGCTTCTTCTTCTTCTTCTTCTTCTTCTTCTTCTTCTTCTTATTATTATTATTATTATTATTATTATTATTATTATTATTAGAAGTTGTAGTAGTATTAGTAGTAGTAGTAACATGAGTAATGTTATGTAACTCCACACCTAGAATAACCCTTGTAACGGCTTATTATTATCATCAGACGTTGTAGTAGTAGTAGTAGTAGTAGTAGCAGCAGCAGCAGCAGCATGAGTAACGTTATGTACCGGCACACCAAGAATAACCCTTGAAACGGCCCCTCCCTGCTCCCACATGGGGCAGCAACAGCAGGAGGCGCGCGGCGATTCTGATATTCGTAAAATCCTGCCGAGAATATAATAAAAGTTGACAAAGTGCAAAGGAAGAGAAGAAAAAAAAAATTTCGACTCATCGTCAGTCTTCCGTTATTGTGATTATTGTGTAGTGTTGCGGAAAATTACTTTTGTCGTGAGAAGCATTTCGCTTTTTTTTATATATATTTGTTGTGCTTTTTGGAGTTTTCGGGATGAGGAAAGTATCTTAGCAAAGATGTTTATGCTAATGTTAGGCTTATGTTGAGGTCATGTTTCCCTTGCGGAGATGATAATGATCGCTGCTAGCATTGGGCTGTTTCTGATTGTCATTATGGTGGAAATTATTATTATTATATTATTATTATTATTATTATTATTATTATTATTATTATTATTATTATTATTATTATTTCAGAGTTGTTAATGTACATATTTATCTTACTTTCTCCTTGCGGAGATAATGATCACTAGTAGCATTATGTTGTTTCTTATTATTATTATTATTATTATTATTATTATTATTATTATTATTATTATTATTATTATTATTATTATTATTAAAATTTTAGAGCTCGTAAGGTACTTGTTTACCTTAGCTCTGCCGCCCCAAATCTGGAAAATTTCACTCTGGAGAAGACGCGCTCGGCAGACAACAGCATTTGAAATGCCTCCATACCGTTCCTTGAAGCAGTAATAAAGTTAGCTGGGGGGAAAAAGGGGCGGTGTCCCCCGAAGGCCCAGCAACAAGGGCGGCGTCATTTATGTTGCATCCTCTCTCCTCTCTGTCCCTCTCCTCCTCTTGAACACCCCCCCTCCCAAACGCACCACTATACCACCAAGATCACCATCGACGCCCTCACCTCGTCCTCCTCCCCCTCCTCCCTTCCTCGCTCCTCCCTTCCACGCTCCCTGTCTGCCTCTCTAACATGACACTCACAACCATCAGTATTCTGTGCTTCCGCTTCTTCTTCGCAGTTTCCATATACAGCCTCGCTCTACCCTTTCCCAAATTTTATACTGACACCAGTATTACACTTATTCTCCCCTCGCTTTCTTTTTGGAAGGCTGTCCTGTTATTTCCCCCCCCCCCTCCTTTTTTTTTTAACCTTCTTTGTCACTTGGATCTCCCCCTCCTCCTCTCCCCTCCCCATGCTCTTTGCAGTTTCTAGGGTTCACCCCCAGGTTTTAGTGGTTCAAAGCACGGTATCATTTTGTAGACGTTCAGTATTTTCTTTTATATATTTTTATCCAATATGAATTTTCAAAGGGTCTGTGGTGCGTGTAGTTTGCGTAGCAGGTCACAACTCTCTCTCTCTCTCTCTCTCTCTCTCTCTCTCTCTCTCTCTCTCTCTCTCTCTCTCTCTCTCTCTCTCTCTCTCTCTCGTGTTACTGCTACTGCATATGAACTTTGCACTTATCCGTATTTATTATGCACCGGCAATAATTTCAGCAAATATTAATGTGTAATATTAAATTGCTACAGGTTCTTTATGTCTATATGCCTCATTCTCTTTCGAAAAAGTCTTTTAAGTTGACTCTTCTTTTAAATGGATTGCATAATATATACATATACTTATTTTTGTCATCACGAATTGTTTTTCATTTTGATCTCTCCGTTGGAAGTTTGTCTCACATAAAGATTCGTTTCATCTTCCCGAAACAAAGATGCCCAGAAGTACTTTAATGTTAACAGTTTTTGAGTTTGTGAACGAAAGGACTTTTATGTATTTTTTTTTTCTTTTTGCAACTTTGAATGAGACTTGCAGACACAATATTGTCTCCACTTCCGAGTCGATCCCTTTGAAACTCATCACAGCGATTATTGTTCATGGGAAGAGCACGGGCGTTATTGGTTTCCATTTGAACATTAGTTTTAAAGGAAGTTTACCCCCTTTTGTGTGTGTGTGTGTGTGCGCGCGTGTGTTTG
This sequence comes from Macrobrachium rosenbergii, assembly GCF_040412425.1. Lineage (NCBI taxonomy): Eukaryota > Metazoa > Arthropoda > Malacostraca > Decapoda > Palaemonidae > Macrobrachium > Macrobrachium rosenbergii. The sequence continues at coordinate 28,698,690 of NC_089793.1, read as the reverse complement.
CGTATACATACGTATATTCATATACAGTATATTACACATACTTATATGATTATTCACATATAGATACATATTTATACATACATACGTATATATACATACACATATATGTATATTTATAGAGAGAGAGAGAGAGAGAGAGAGAGAGAGGCAGTCGTTTACCTTTTGCGCTCGTATATGTTTATGTATGTGTAAATATGTATGCATATATATTTATTTATATATATAATGTGTGTTTGTGAAGAGAGAGAGAGAGAGAAGAGAGAGAGAGAGAGAGAGAGAGAGAGAGAGTTGACAGAAGAGACTAAGAAAATTGCAAGCTTAACGTTCCCAGTATAGCAGCAAGGTGCTGGGTAGAATTTGCTATTGAGAAACTAGTACGAGTGTCAAAAGATTGATAGAAGGAAATCAGTGCAGGTTTAGACAATGAATAGGTTATATGGTCCGAGTGTTTCTTACGAAACAGTTATGTAGGAAGTTTAAAAGTAAAGGAAAAAGATGTATGTGGCATACAGTAATAAAATAAAAGGCTCATGACAGAATTAACAGAGGCGTGAGGGTATATGGTAGAGATGTAGAAACTACTTAAAAGTTTTTTGGATGATAGTGGAGCTTGTTTTATCTTTTAGAGGTGTCCTTAAGAGGGTTCGCTGTATTTCGGTAATTTCATTTAACTCTGATCAGATTCCATGTAGTGAGTATTTTATTAAATTAGGGCAGGCGTTCATGCTTTTACCAATCTTCTCCGTAGCTGGACATTTTTTTTAAGCATCACAATTATCACAGTAATCTTCTGTTCTTATGCAAAATATGTGAATGGCGTATCTAGTAATAAATTATCCTATTGTCTTTTCAGTGTGATAAGCGATGTACAAAATAAAAAAAATATTTATCACCAGCTCTATAAAATCTGATATGTATTAACTCACCGCAGAAACTCTTGTTTTTACAAACTCAGGACACTCAGAAACATATATTTGTTTAAATTGTCCAACCTTCCTCAGAATTTAGATTCCAGGAATCAGTAAGGTACACAAACGTTTGTGCTCTTCGTACTTTTTTTTTTCCTTGTAAACGTGTCCATATCAAGCCTCGACAACAGTAGTAGGTTAAGCCTAACATTTGTATGTTCTCGAGTTTTAATTTTTTTTTCTCTCGACCATTTCGGTGGGTAAATACGCTTTCCATTGACATTTAATTGCTCCTTGGGAAGACTTTCGTTGACATACATCACATCCATCATTCTGGAGAGAGAGAGAGAGAGAGAGAGAGAGAGAGAGAAAAAAAAAAAGTTTCTTGCGATGATCTACAATCGACAGTATGTAGTTGTTGACTCACACATACACACACACAATTGATGAGGGCCGGTTTGTACAGTATATCTTAAATTGGGCGTGATGTCCACCTGTAATGATTTTCGTGCTTTTTATCATAGAAGGTCTATAACCTTTAATGACTGGCTCGGACGTTCGGATGTGCGTCCTTTGACGGGGGTGTTATTCGAGTATCGTATGCATAGTACGCTAGTCTCATTACAGTGACAAACCCACAGCTCCACAGTCAGTTATTTCTTAAATCATCATGTGTCATGCTGGAAATCCAGTTATAAAATTCACTTCAGTGTGTAGGGTTAAAATGTTTTATTTTATCAGTCCGTGGCTGTCAACTATTTTCTACAAAGCCAGGAATTTCCTGGTTCCCTCCCATTTTATAAAAACTTGTTCATTTAAGAAAAAAAAAACATGCTCCCAGTTTCATCCCAATTTCTAAAAACTCGTGTTGTTCCTGGTTGCATCCCATATTCTAAAAACTCACGACATTCCCAGTTCCTTCTCATTTAATAAAAACCTCCTGTATTCCTATCCCATCATTCATAAAAGCTCATAGTGATTCCAGTTTGCATCCCATTTTCTAGAAACCCAAGTTATTCGAGGCTGCATCCCATTTTCTGTAAACCCAAGTTATTTGGTGTTGTATTCCACTTTCTTTAAGCGATGTTATTTGAGGTCACATCCCATTTTCTAAAACCCCGAGTCTGGACGGGTTCAAACGGTCGCCACCGCAGTTCCACCTACCTACCTGTGAGTGATACCCACCACCTCATGAATAAGCGACAAGCCGTTTATGTTGTCAAGGGGCTTTAGCGCCGCACTTGAAGGCCGTGTTTCATCCTGTATCAACAGTCTTGCATCTTAATACGTATCCACTTGTTCCTCCCACCTCCTCCTCCTCCTCCCTCCCTCCTCTCCCTTAACTTCTGGACCTTCTCTACAGCTTGTATCACTCTTCAAACATGTCCCCCATGCCCGCCACTCCAACCTTGTCTTACTCTCTTTCGGTATCTTGCAACATGTAATCCCTTTCACTACCACCTCCATCTCTCCTCCCCTACCCCCTTCAACTCCTCCTTCCCCTCCTCCCTTCCCCACCCCCACCCATATTACTCCATCCTCACACACACATACCTATATAATACATATATATATGTGTGTGTGTGTGTGTCTAGTATATATATATATAATATATATATATATATATATATATAATATATATATATATATATATATATATATATATATATATATATATATATATATATATATATGTGAATATAGATACACCCGGCTCTTGTCAACTATTTTGGGCTTTGCACATTACATATGCACAAGGCAATTTCGTTCGCGATAGTGGTACCAGTACAATGATGGCCTTTGATAGCATTGCTCGTTCAATTTTAGGATGGATAGGGAGCGACATAGATAGTAATACAGAGATAGACAGGAGAGGGAGAATTTGAGAATTTGCGATCTGCATTGTATACATTCACGTAATGTGACTGTGGATGCGAGGTCCTGCATTGCATTGGTGTTTTAGTGTAGGTAAACTCGCATATATTTATTTTTATTTTACTTATTATCTTCTAGATTGTTAGATTTATCATGCAGTAAATCGGGTTAGTTTAAAATGGGAGTTTTTTTTTATATATTACGTTGGATCACAATGCAAGATGCAAGTGCATTTCGGGTGCAATAGTTCACTTTTATATGATAATTGCTACTCTGCGAAGCCTGTATACTGCTGTTTCTCCTGTGTGTGCTTTTGTGTCCTTTTGTGGTATTTAATGTCTGTCTGTCTGTCTTGGTGTCCCCCCATCACCTTTTGATAACTGCTTGTTTCCGTTTGCCCTTGTTTAAGTTTCTCCTCGTCAACTAATGTAATGTGTGTAGTGGTTGTCTGTTTTCGTTGTATTTTTCAACTTGCTACGTCTCGCGATCAAATCTTTCACTCAGATTGTATTTGTACTCTTTCGTGCTTTGCGCTGTCTTTCTGATTTGTTTCTCCCTGGACATCGTTTTGTTTTCCCTTGTGCCTTATGATCCATGCTGGGTTTTGCGTGTGTGTGTGTGTGTATATATATATATATATATAACATATATATATATATATATATATATATATATATATATATATATACTATATACTATATATATATACATATATATATATATATTATATATATATATATACTATATACTACACATACATACATGTGTATGTATTACGTGTGTGTATGTATATACAAAGAATGATAATATATCCTATTTATTAAGTTTACCCATTGGTAAATAGACAGAATAGTGGTTTGTTGCTGATGTGCCGAAGTAAATTTTAGCTATTCTTAAAGAGTTGTGATGTTTATTGGTTTAGTTTTCTTTCCCCTTGCAGGTTTATTATCTCTCTCTCTCTCTCTCTCTCTCTCTCTCTCTCTCTCTCTCTCTCGTTTCCATGCAGAAAATCCTCAAAAAAAATATATAGTTTATGAAAATCTCTTCGCAGCATCAGTGACAAGGTGTCATTGCTATAATTTCTTTTAGCAAGAAATAATTTCATTTTCTACTTTTTTGAATTATCAATAACTATCTGTCATCTTGAACTGAACGTATCTTATATAATTTGCTTTTGTATATCCAAATTATTATTATTATTATTATTATTATTATTATTATTATTATTATTATTATTATTATTATTATTATTATTGTTTGTTATTTATTTGTTCACAAGACGAATCCTATTCATATGGGACGAGCAAACCACAGGAGCCATTGACTTTAAATTCAAGCTTCCAAAGAATGTAGTGTTCATTCGAAAGAAGTAAAAGAAGGTAATGGGAACTGCAGAAAGAGAAGATCAGTCATTAAAATAAAATATAAATTAACAAATTATTAAATACATCACATAGAGCTGCGCATTTCTTGTATGTAAAAAGTTATTGTTCATCAAGAACATCTCGTGCGGGGAAATATACCCATTATCAAATTTCTCTTCCAGTGCGGGGGTCCAGAGTTATAGTTTGTACCCCAAACGCTTTTAGTCTAATGGACACACCAATTCGGCCAAATTAGGCAGGCGGGCCAACACTATGCAAAGTATTCCTCCGTCCCTCTCCTTTACCCTAGCTTCCCAAAAAAAAAAGTAAAAAAGAAAAACTTCAGACCCCCTCCGCTAATTTTGAAAATTAGGTGAAATAGAAATTTTTTTTTTTCGTGTACTTACTGAATTTTCAGCACCTGTTTATCCCCTAAGGTGGAAGTACTATTTATTTTCCAATTTGCTGATAGACTCTCCAGGGTGGTTATAAAAAGGCTGTGGGTGTAAACTGATGAGTTGTCGGATTTTTAATAATTATTTATTAGCAGAAGTATTAACTCTTTTGTGCATGGTGCTTTGAGTGACGGGATTATCCTTATTAAGATTATAATTTATATAATTTATTAGTTTTACTTTAGGAAGGGGGATGGGAGAATTCAGAAGTTTTAAGATTTCAGTTATATAAGATGTATTTTTGAGTTTTGGGTTCCACAGCACTTGTTTAATACAGCAAAGATATCAGAGGGTGCATGTATGAAATTGGTGTGGTGCAGATGTTTCCCCATTTATATATATATATATATATATATATATATATATATATATATATATATATATATATATATATATATATATATATATATATATATATATACTAAAAAATCACAACAGTAAGCGCATGATTTTGTTTATTAGCTGAAGCCACTGGGAAAGTTCAAATTGAAAGACAGGTGCCAAGTACTTTCATTGCATTTTAACTCTATTGCTGAACATGTGTTTAAAATGCATGAAAGTATGACAATCTGTCTTTACAATTTGAACTTTTCCAGTGGCTTCCATATATATATAACCATATATATATATATATATATAGTTTTATATATATATATATATATATATATATATATATATATATATATATATATATATATATATATATATATCCCAGATTGAGCATTGCATGTTTTTCCCTTCAGTCTCAGAAAAGAACGACATAATTAAAGCAGTATTTTGATATATACTCAGTTTTTGATGACCGACCTTCCTCTTCAGATGATACCAGGAGGTACGACTCAGGGGAGGCTGATGAATGAGAGAGAGAGAGAGAGAGAGAGAGAGAGAGAGAGAGAGAGAGAGAGAGACCCCCAGCTTTAACCAGCACTACACGTCTTAAGAGAATATATTTGGCTTCCGACATTATTTGTTCTTCCTTATTTTTCAGGCATCTTAAGACTAAAAAGGTAGGATGATGATATTTGCTTAACCTCTCCCACCACCACCACCATCTCTCTCTCTCTCTCTCTCTCTCTCTCTCTCTCTCTCTCTCTCTCTCCCCCCTCGGCTCTTGTCTTACAAGCACTTTCCGCCCTCCTTTGTGCTGTGTAGGTAAAGACCGAGTCATTAGCGGTTGCGTATGTAAATAACCACGAATAAAGACATGTATACACACACACAAGTAAACAATCTCTTTTTTTTTTTTTCTTCCTTTTTTGGCTCCA
>NC_089793.1:28677823-28682823 GCF_040412425.1 Macrobrachium rosenbergii | reverse complement strand
ATTTTATATATAATGTGTTTGTTAATATGTATACATATGTATGCATATTCATAATTATCCTCATCTATAACGAGAGTGACTGCATTCATTTTCAGCCGAACCCTTTCCCCAATCTCCTGCCTTTTTTATTTTTTATTTTATCGTAGCTCGTTATGGCCGTTTCTGATTTGTTGACTTCTAATCAACTTGTTATGTTTCCAGTCTCATTTGTGGTCAGGGTTTGGAAGAACTCATTTCCATTCTCCCCCCCCCCCACCGCGCATGCGCGCTGGACTCACATGCACGCAAGCACGCATGCGCAGCTCATTTTGGGGTTTTATAATGATTTCAGTCTTACTACAGACGTTGATGGGTGAGGAACGTTGTATAAGAATGTCGTTGTACCTTTTGCGAACGGAATTGAAGGGAAAAGTATTATGCAATGACTAAGAATTCAAGAATAATGTTTGTTTCCCGTTGGGGGTAGTGCAGTCAGTGCACCTCGCGTGGTGCACTGCAGGCATTACTTAAGGTTATTTGCAGCGTCCCATCGGCCCTTAGTTGCAGCCTTTTTCATTCCCTTTTACTGTAACTCCGTTCATATTCTCCTTCTACCATATTTTTCACCTCTTTAACAATTATTTCGCCAGAGTGCAATTGCAGTTCTCACTCTGTTACCCTTTCAGACCTTTTAATTGCTGATTTCTGTTTCAGCACTGAATGACCTCATGGGTTCCAGCTCTTGGCCTGTGGCTTAAATTCTATATTCCAATTCCAATTCACTGGCAGAAGAGGCGGGGTAACTTTTCCTTGGTATAGGTTAATAGTTCGTGATGATCCCAAGCCAACGTCACTGAAACTTGCAACAATGGTTAGTGGTCTAGTGCAAGGGATAATTGTTTTTAATGAGGACTGACTGTCAACAAACGTAGCCTGTAAACAAATTTTATGAAAAATAAAAATCCTCTAACTGTTGGGTTTCATAGGTAAGATTAAGTACCAAACTGAATGACATTCAGCCTGGGAATATAAGAATAATAAATTCTCTCTAGATACATTGCCATTTTTATTGACTGTGCAGTGGTCATTATTTTAATTTATGGTTATACGTGGTACTAATATTAACAGGCTTGCTAATATAACATCTATATTTACAAGTGTCCTTGATATAACATATCTTTACTTCGTATCCCACTTGAAAAAACAAAACAAAAAAAAAATGCCTTGATTTTTAGTTTGTTTGAGCTTTAGGAAGGTGTTTTTTTACATATATGTTTCTTTTCTTTTATTGAAATCGCTTATTATTCCCCTTTCAGCAGAGGAGAAAATTCGCTGATTGCCTCTCTTATTTGCTGTGTCCTTATTTTCGTGATATGCAAGGGAGATAATTATGATAATAGAGGGTGCAGACAGCTTTCAGGCGCCGTTTAGGGTCATGGTGAGTAAATTCAAAATGCCATGAAATGAGAACACTGAGTTCTCAAAATCTTGTACATACATATGTATACACACATTATGTATATATCATAAATGTATACATATATATGTATATATATATATGTATGTGTGTGTGTGTCTGTGTGTACAGACACACACACATACACACACAAAACATTTCACAATCCAGGGAGAACCTTTATCCGTGCGCAGCTGGAATGTTTGGCCGTCCTCAAGTTTATAGTTCTCGTATTTGTCTTTGCATGTTTGTTTGTCCCAGTCATTTTAGGTATAACCGACGGAAATATACTTCTGTCGTCCGTGACTGTCACTTGTAGCGTCTTTATCCGGCGGAGAAATGGTGGAGTCTGGAAGAAAAAAAAAAAAAAACTGAAAACAAAAAACAAAGTAAATAAATAGCGGGGGGGGGGGAGGGACTTTAGTTCTCTTTTTCGACCGGTGTTTTGTCAAAATTACCCGGTTGTTTTCTTGGATTTTCAAAGGGAGGATTTGTCAACTTTCTCATCCGAACTGCAATTTAAGATGATCATTTGCTTCTTCTGATTCTTTTCCCATCCCCCTTCCCCCTTCCCCCTTCGCCTCCTCCCTCATTCCCTGTCCTTTTCCATCCCCCTTCCCCTCCCCACCGGTGAGATGTTATTTTGAGATTCATAGCTGAATGTCAAGAAGGACGAACAGTAATTTTTTCCCCTTCTGATGAGGAGAGATTTCATTTTAATATTCTGACGAGTATAACAGAATTTACTGTTATGAATTGTTGTGTGTATAGCTTGGCGTTTTTTAAGTTAACCTTATGTAAACACAGACTTTCGCCCCCTACGTTTAAAAACAAAAACAAAAAAGAAAGACTGCTTGGGGAGGTAAGAACGAGTAAAAAAAAAAAATAAGAAATGGATGAAAAATAAACAAAATATAAAGGATATAAAGGATAAACATCTAAGATTATGATATTAATAATGTGAATTATGAATGGAAAGGACTTTGAAATGTACACCCCAAATTGAATCATTCAAATATGAAAGTAGTGTTGATTCTATAGGAAGCTGAACAATGCAGATTTCTGTTGGAAATTGATAGCAATTCTTGCTGAAAATAAACGATTCTGTATTATAAGTTTAACAATGCGGATTTCTGTGGGAAATTGAAAGTAATTCTTATTAAAAATAAACAGAGTGCGTTTTATAACCTATAGGTTTAGTGTTTTGGTTTTGATGGGAAATTCGTGAGTTAAATGAATTTATAATTTTTTTTTTTTTCAGAAAGATGCCAATATTGGCAGGTACTGAAAATTATTATAGATATGTTTATATTATTGTTAGTGTCGTTATTTTCATTCTAAACATTAAGCTGGTTCCTATAATAGCGATTCATAACTTTTTTTCGACAAATGCTAGTATTTGCAGGTGTAGAAAGTTATTACTGATATATTGGTATTATTATTAGTGGTGTTATTTTTCATTCCAAACATTAAGCTGTTTCGCCTAATAACACTTTTTTAGACAGCTGCCAGTATTGTCAGGTACAGAATATTATTACTAATATATTTATATTATTATTAGTGTTGTTATTTTCTTAACATTAAACTGTTTACTCTGTTAGCGGCTCCAGAGAAATAAGTATCACAACAGTCGCTGCCACATTCATACCTTAATGTGGTGAGCCTTGATGTACCCCAAGTTATGCAAGGCACACACAACATCTGTGTGTTCATATATCTAGATATATAGAAGGCTCATCAGCAGCACGTCATAATTACTATTATTATTTTGAAATTAGATTCAATTAGCTCTTCATTCATATCCCTGTTCATAGGACTGACCTGAAGGATTTCTTTGTAATTGAGGGCTGAAATGTGGAAGCAAGGCAGAGTTAAAGAAGTTGAACAGCTATGTAGCCTAAGAGCCAAAAGCAACTGATAGAAAGGAAGTGCCGAAAGAACGCTGAAGAGAACCATAATTATTTCCTTTGTAGAAATTGTTCGCAGGATTTTAAGACTGTTTGACTCCGTAGGGAGTAGTGCCTTTAGTGCACTTCTTGCGGTTCACTGTAGGCATTACTTGGGATTCTTTGCAGGAGTCCCATCGGCCCCTAGCTGCAACCCCTTTCATTCCTTTTACTGTACCTCCCTTCATATTCTCTCGTCCATGTTACTTTCCACCCTCTCCTAAAAATTGATTCTCAGTGCAACTACGAGGTTTTCTTCCCGTTACAACTTTCAAACCTTCTAACTGTCAGTTTTGTTTGAGCACTAATGACCTCATAGGTCCCAGCGGTGGGCCTTTGGCTTAATTCTATATTCTATTCTGTTCTAAGATTGTTTGAGGAGAGGGGAAAAAAAGCGGATTGATTCCAGTTGTTTGAAAAATGTTTTTCGCATTGACACCGTGTTTCACGTTTCACTACACCGCTGATTTTCCTTTGTTGTTTTTTTTATGAAATTGTGTGTCTGTGTTTTTTTTTTTTTCAGCAGATTGATTTTCATATCCAAAAACATGTTTTTGTAGAAGGTCGTATTCTGGTGATGCCTGATTCTAAAAATTTTGCGTATTTTTTTTAATATACGTATATATATGATAAAAATATATATATATATATATATATATATATATAATACATATATATATATAATACATATATATATATATATATATAATACATATAATATATATATATAATATATATATATATATATATATATATATATATATATAAATATATATATATATATAAATATATATATATATATAATATATATATATATATATATATATATATATATATAAATATATATATATATATATATATATATATATATATATATACATTATATATATATCAATTTAGCCACTATATTAAATACATTACAACTACTTTAAATTTATCTCTATATTAGAGTCTTGGTAAACTACTTTCATTAATAACAATTCACTGCACTCCATTATGAAAGATAATAGGATTGGTCATCACTTATCAACACCTGTTGATAAAAACTATGCGAATTGGATTATTCGTTATAGTAGTTACTTGCATTTTTAGTTTTCTGTAAGAAAAAAAATATTGAGATGGCTGTTTGTCTGTCCGTCCGCACTTTTGTGTCAGCCCTTAGATCTTAAAGACTACTGAGGCTGGGGACTGCAGAATATGTTATCACAGCCTTCAATCATCAAACATTTGACCCTCTGGCCTCGGTAGTTTTGGTTTAAAAATTTAGCCATGATCGTGCGTCTGGCGTCTATAATGCTAACAACACGAGCTACCACCGGGCCAGTCTTTTCTTGGGCCGCGGCTGAGGCCTTCGGGCCGCGGGTGAAAGTTTCATACGGCATTATGAGTCTCGGTTGGGCCGGAAAACTTCGGCGCATTTTATACTACTTTCTTGAACAGTTTTTATACATTTTTGCCATTGATTAAGCACTCCATCTTCTTGAAAGATTGAAATCGCTTTTAGGTTTTTATTTAAGTGTCATCACTTATAATTTTTTCAACACCTGATTATTGTAATATACACACACACACACACACACACACACACACACACACACACACACATATATATATATATT
>NC_089793.1:28665323-28672823 GCF_040412425.1 Macrobrachium rosenbergii | reverse complement strand
ATCGACGTAACTAACATCTGATTGGTCAATCGCTCTTTGGGTTATGTCCAAGCTGGCATATTGTAATATACATTTTAGTTTTCTGTAAAGAAACCTATTGAGATGGCTATTTGTCAGTCCGTCCGCACTTTTTCTTTCCGCCCTCAGACCTTAAAAACTCCTGAGGCTATGGGGCTGTAAATTGGTATGTTGATCATCCACCCTCCAATCATCAAACACACCAAACCAATTTGCAGCCCTCTAGCCTCAGTAGTTTTTATTTTATTTATTGTTAAAGTTAGCCATGATCGTGCGTCGGGCACCGCTATAGGTGCCAACAACACAGGCCGCCACCAGGCCGTGACTGAAAGTTTCATGGGCCGCGGCTGAGAGTTTCATGGGCCGTTGCTAAGAGTTCATACAGCATTATACACTATACAGAAAACTCGATTGCGCCGAAGAAACTTCGGCCCATTGTTTACTTGCTCTATACGTTGTGGCGGTTTTAAAAAGCAGGATGTTTTTTCTTTCTCTTTTTTGTCAATTATCTCGATTTAGTTTACTTACTGGAGAGCTTTGTCAATCAGATAAGAGGGCGATAATTCCTCTTTGCTGGTTGAAAACGACATCAATTCCACAGTTCAAGAGAGGCAAAAAAGAAAAAAAAAAGCGATTTGCTGAATTTTAAGTCTTCACATAATTCTTGCATGTTACTTACTTATATATATATATATATATATATATATATATATATATATATATATATATATATATATTATATATATATATATGTATGTGTGTATGCTAATATATATATAATATACATATATGTTTGTGTGTATATATAATATATATATATATATGTATGTATGTATGTATGTATTTATTAATGTATAAAAAAGTACACACAATTGCATAAATAATCTAACAGTATGTATATATATACATATATGTTTGTGTGTATATATAATATATGTATATATATATGCATGTATGTATGTATTTATACATGTATAAAAAAGTACCCACAGTTGCATAAATAATCTAACAGCAAGCATTCCTTTTTTTCGCGAAGCTGTAAGAGGTGGCAAATTAAGTAATTCACATAAGCTGCAGAGTGCAGTGATTGAATAATTGAATCAGAGATTAGTTGTGCTATGAATTAGTAATAGTAGGATTTTGGAAAACCCTGTTACCCGATTTAATGAAGGTAGATTTTAAATCTTTATTTTTCCTCATTCATGTTGCATATCAGTGCTTTTATGACAGTAGGCGAATGATTTAATTTTTGTTGTGCTTTGCATGTGGTCGTACACTTACGAATCTTGCGGTGCACTGTAGGCATTACTTGAGGTTCTTTGCAGCATACCTCCCGCCCCCTAGTTGCTACCCCCTTTCATTACTTTTACTGTACCTCCGTTCATATCCTCTTTCTTCCATCTTACTTTCCACCCTTTCCTAAGAGTTGATTCATAGTGCAACTGCGAAGGTTTCTTCCTGTTAAACTCTTTACTGTCAATTTCTGTTTCAGCGCTGAATAACCTCATAGGTCCCAGCGCTTGGCCTTTGACCTAAATTCTGTATTCTGCTCTATTCTACTCTGTTTTGCAACTCGGATTTTAGGTCTTAGATACAGCAACGATCCACGATAACCCCCCAAAGAGAGAGAGAGAGAGAGAGAGAGAGAGAGAGAGAGAGAGAGAGGAAGGTGGGGTTGAATATATCCGCTAGCTTGCGTGTCGTCTTCTCTCTCAACGTCAAGTTAGTTCCTGGTGCCTCATGCAACGACATTCATCGAGTCCGGTCAATTAATCGATCATTCAGGGTCACACAACCTTATCTGATTATGACGCTGTTTAGGTCATTTTGATGATTGAATGTTGGAGGAGGAAATAAAAGGAAGACATAAGCTCCGCGGTTTATGTTAAAGACCTTTTCACGTTTGGAAATGACTGGAATTCGGAAGAGGAGAGTTTTACCGTGGCTAAGAGGAAAAAGAGATTGGCACAACTTGGTTAATGTGATTTTCTAATAATTTGGAAATTTGCTTTTCCCTTCAGTGCACCTGCTGTGCTTGTTACTTCTACAATGCATCGTTGCTGCTTTTTTTTCATATATCTTTATAAATCTGTTCCCCGTTGGGGGTAGTAAGTGAGGTACACTGCTGGCATTATTTGAGGTTCTTTGCAGCGTACCTTCGGCCCCTAACTGCAACCCCCTTTCGTTCCTTTTACTGTACCTCCGTTCATATTCTCATTCTTCCATCTAACTCTCCATCCTCTCCAAACAATTATTTTATAGTGCAGCTACGAGGTTTTCCTCCTGTTACACCTTTAAAACGTTTCTACTCTTAATTTTCCTTTCAGCGCCGAATGAACTCGTAAGTGCCAGCGCTTAGCCTTTGGCCTAAATTTTGCATTCCATTCCATCCCATTTCATTTTATAAATCTGTTCCCTTCCAGCTCCAAATATTTCTTTTACACCTACCATGTATTTCTGTGTTTTTATTTCATACAACTTTGTCATTCTTTTTCGCCTTCAATTTGACGCTGTCATTTCTGTTCACATAGCCGGTGGTGTGATTGCTCACAAGAGTGAAGAGGTATAATTCAAACCAGCAACACAACAAGTTGGATTCGAAATAGATCATGAGTTCCCCGTCTCCAGTTTATTTCTGATTTCGAGAGGGAGCAGAAAACACACGCTCTTAATTAAATTGGTAATGACAGGGGCCCCTCTGTTAGTGCCGCCTTGTGCGGACGGACAATGCATTGCGCCGTCCGCCGGGCCCTGTGGCGTTGCGGACGTATCGAGAGAATTGCAATTCCGCATATGCACATGCTCGAAGTGTAGAGTGGACATTTTTCGGCCCCAAATACATTGAAGCTATTTTGGTAATTAATGGTTCTGTCGCGGACGTCATCCTCCCGTCCACTTAGCTCGGCGTAATTACCTTCGAATGCCTCTGCTGTTTAGCGCGGCCTTGCACATTTCGTCAGCATTCCTAATTATTTTTCCTAAAAGCGTCCGGAAATGATGTTAGAGCAACCTAAGCTTATAATTTCATTAACTTTAATCACATTATAGAATAAGGCTCGTTGGAGAGCAGAGGAAATGCTAAACAAGGCCTCCGGCTTGCTGGCTGCATGGCGCTTCTCCAATGGAAGTTTGGGGGCGTTAGGGGGGGCTTTTAACGAAACGCCGCTTTGTCATTCGTGGGTTTCCGTGTCCGTGCGTGGTCTCGATAGCCTTAATTTCGTCGGTTTTCCATTTATTCTTGCGAAATCGTTCTTTGTTATTTTCTCGTCCATTCTCGGGGTACTGATGAAATTTCATTTCTTTATATCTTATTTGCTATAATTTCTCTCTCGCCGTTTGTAAATTGTTCTCCGTTTCCCTCATGCATTGATATTCGTTTTTCCATTGTGTATCCATTTTTATTCCTCGCAGAATTACTCGTATTTTATCACCCTTTCTTGGACCCTGATGATCCGTTTTTTCATTCACTCATTCAATAAAATCATATGATTTTTTTTCTCCATCCCTTCCCTTGCTGCGTGTAACACAATTTGCAACAGAATTTTCGTCGAAGCTGTGATTTTTTGCCGTTATTTGTTCGTGTGTACATTTTTGTTATAAATTCGTCAATTTTTCGTACCTTCCCTAAGTTTTTTTTTTTTTTGCTTCGCTTCGGAAATAATATATTTTTTTTCTTTTTACCCTTGGAAAATTTATTTTCTGTCTCCTCTCTGGAATAATTTAATATTTTTATGCTTCAGAGAAGTATGTGTATTTTTTTTTTGTTGGCTGGCGTTTGGAAGCATCTCTCTCTCTCTCTCTCTCTCTCTCTCTCTCTCTCTCTCTCTCTCTACTCTCTCTCTCTCTCTCTCTCTCATATATATATATATATATATATATATATATATATATATATATATATATATATATATATATATATATATCTACTGTATATAATATATATATATATATATATAAAATATATATATATATATATATATATATATATATATATAAATATATATGTATATATTATATATATATATATATGTATATATGTATGTATGTATGTATATATATAATGCATGTAAATTTGTTTGTGTGAGTGTTGTATTGTTTATATATAAGTCAGTTTATCAAAGGATGTTACTGTTAAGAGACCTGGTGCACGTACAGAGAAAAGGACAGTTCACAGGAGAATAATTGAAATTCTTTTGATCACAAAAAAATGTAACGCCGCCAGAAAGGAACTACCCCTTGAATTTGTCGTGTTTCGTCGCATAAAAATCTAAAAATCTCGCTAGAAATGTTTCGTTGATTTTTATTCTCACTAGACATTGATTGCGCAGTGATTTGAAAGTAATACGTCTTCTCTGTTGTCATGTGCCAATATCTATTCTCCTTTCATCATTATTTTATGGGAGTTTACGAAAACCTCTATTTTTATATTTTAGGAAGACTTCTATTTTTATATTTTTTGTATATGCATGATAGTTGTATTCATATGAATAAAGTTTTGAATTTGAATTTGAACTGAGAAACACGAGGTATATAGTTTTTAAAGACATTTATTTGCTTCGGATTTAAGGATAAACAGTTCAGTCAGTTATGCGAATTTTACATATTTCTATTCAGCTTTAGTGTACATTAGAAAGAAAAGACGTTAAGTATTTAACCTTGACCTAGAAAACATGAAGGTATCGAATAGTATTAAATATATAACATTAAGCACTTAGGTATACGTAAAATCGTCATTATTTTTTGGGATTTACGAATACTAATATTTGTATATTTTTTGTATATGTATACTAGTTGTATTATATGAACAGTTTTGAATTTGAATTTAATTGAGGAACTCAGAGTATATAGTTTCTAAGACTTATTTGCATCGGATTTAAGTATAAACAGGTCAGTCAGTTATTTTTATTTTCCATGCTTTTCTGTAACTTTATTGCACACTGCAACAATTTAATCAGTTACCTGAATTCTACAATTTTTTATGCAACGTAGTGCACCTTACGTATGTAACCTTGACCCAAAGAATGTGAAGGTATGGAATAATATTAAATGTATGATGCTTAAGCATTTGAGTAATAATATTAAATATATAATATTTAAGCATTTGGGTAATAATATTAAATATGTAATATTTGAGCGCTTGGGTAATAATATCAAATATATAATATTTGAGAAATTGGCTCATAATGTTAAATATATATTTAAGCATTTGGGTAATAATATTCATTACATAATATTTAAGCATTTGGGTAATAATATTAGATATACAACATTGAAACATTTGGATAATAGTATTATATATATAAAATTAAGCATTTGGGTAATGATATTAAACCTATAATTTTTAAGCATTTGGGTGATAATATTAGATATATAAAATTTAAGCTTTTGAGTAATAGTATTATATATACATATTTAAGTATTTGGTTAATATTAAATAAATTATATGCAAACATTTGGGTAATAATATGAAATATATATTTAATCATTTGGGTAATAATAATAATAAATATACAATATTTAAGCATTTGGGTAATAATAACAAATATATAATATTTAACCATTTGGGTAATAATAATAAATATGTAATATTTAAGCATTTGGGTAATATTAAATCTATAATATTTAAGCATTTGGGTAATATTATCAAATGTATAATAATTAAGCATTTGGGTAAAAATATTAAATATATAATATTTATGCTTTTGAGTAATAAAATATTAAATATATAACAATTAAGCATTTGGGTAATAATATTAAATAGATAAATTTAAGCATTTGCATAATAGTATTAATTATATTATATTTAAGCCTTTGGGTAATAATATAAAATATAAAATATTTAAGCATTTGGGTAATAATATTAAATATATGTAAGAATTTCGGTAATATTAAATATATAATATTTAAAATTGTGCACAATCAGTTATTTGAATTCTACATATTTTTCTATAAATTTAGTGCGCATTAGAAAGAAAAGAATTTACGTCTATAACCTTGGCCTAGAAATATGAAGGTCTGAAATCATATTAAATATATAATATTTAGTCATTTGGGCATACGTAAAATTCTCCACATGCCATCAATCATGCCCGCATCTGTTTGTGTGGAAATTTGTCGCGCGTGTCATCAATTGCACAGCATGAATGGCTAAATGCCGCTGCTTTTGATGCCGATTTCAGATAAGAGCCTTGCGCTGATTGTCGATGGTTAGGCCACCGGATTGCTGGCGTCTCTTGATAAGCGGTTCCCATTAAATATCGATTCGGTATTTCATGGAGATGTGGAATGATTTGGTTCTTTTATTTATTTATTTTTAAGGGAGGGATTTCGGATTACGGTGCCGCGTGGGGGCGTTGGATGAATCCGTAACGTTTGTATTCTCTCTCTCTCTCTCTCTCTCTCTCTCTCTCTCTCTCTCTCTCTCTCTCTCTCTCTCTCTTATAACATTAAAGACTATTGCAGTTTCATCATAGAGAGGAGTTATTTTGAATAGCCTCAGTTAAAACTGACGTTCGCATGTTTCAGATGACTCCGGCCCTATATCTTTTATATATATTTATATATATATATATATATATATATATATATATATATATATATATATATATATATATATATATATATATATAATATATATATATATATATATATATATATATATATATATATATATATATATATATATATATATATAATTTTATTTTTTTCACGTCAATCTGTGGCTCTTACGACCTGATAGAATCGGCAAACACGCAAATAGTCCAAAATTTCTTTCAGTTATACAAAGTTTAAGGCACTTGGGCTGAAATTTTCTGTACAGTCAGTAAGTTCTTTTATTGCTAATATTTTCCACTTCTCTCCTGAGATCATTCCGCATAATTTCCTTTTAGCATCATTTTTGCTTATACACAAAAGATTATAAACATTTACGTTAGAACATTTAACATAGAAGAAATGTCTTAAATATTTAGGCATGTCATTCCACTTATTTATTTTCCAAATAAATGCTGGTAGTCTCAAGGTAAACTCTTTACC
The DNA here is from genome assembly GCF_040412425.1 of Macrobrachium rosenbergii. NCBI lineage: Eukaryota > Metazoa > Arthropoda > Malacostraca > Decapoda > Palaemonidae > Macrobrachium > Macrobrachium rosenbergii. Next base: position 28,665,770 of record NC_089793.1, on the reverse strand, counting down.
TTGGGTAGTCTGGTGGGAGATGGAAATTAAATTATTTTTTAACCTTAAGAAAGCAAAAAAAAAAAAAAAAAAAAGCGAGGTTGCACCTGACCCTTCCAGCTGCATCTCTTAACCAGACGACCGTCTGAAGGCGCTTGCATAATACTTAGGGAAGCGCTTGATCCTTCTTGAAAAATGCAAATAAGCGAGCGTGTGTAAACTCAGACCAGGGCCTAAGCCGTCCCACCCTCGTCCCCCCCCCTCCCCTCATCCCCCCCACCCTCTCCTTACAGTCGTAGTCGTGAAGATATTTTATTTTTTCCTTCTGTACAACCCCCACCCCACCCACGGCCATGAAGACGTGATGTTTTAATGTTTTATTGACTTTTTTTTTTTATGTCAGCGTTTTTATTAACATTTTCTTCTTGGAAGCAGATTTGACAGCTTGTAGTAAGAGAGGGTAAAAAG
>NC_089793.1:28657823-28660323 GCF_040412425.1 Macrobrachium rosenbergii | reverse complement strand
CACTGATTGCCAACACAAATTGTGGACCTCACCTCCCTTCCACTGCCAGCACCTTCACGACCACCATTATCGAAACGCACATGCGCATGCGCATGAATGCACGCGCACATACACACACACACACACACACTGCTGTAAAGGGAGGAAATGGTCTGGAAGCCTTTAAAAACGTTGCTGGCATATCGCGGTTTGAGTTATGGGATAAAAGTTCTGGAGTTTCATTGCCCGTTGCGAAACAACTTTTGTAGTCTTGGATGAAACATAATTTCCTGTTTTTTCGACAGCTCCTGTCACACTGGAGAGGTGCATACATTTCCCCCCTCCGATAGGACAGGGTATCATCATCACTCACGGGAAAATAACTCGTGTGGGTCTGCCTATAAAAGTGCCTTCGTTTGCCTGCAAATTTGCTGTTCGTTTCTCTCTTAACCATATGTTTATATGTTTGTTTGACTTGATAGATTCATGTCGTTTGTACAAGGGGTGAGGATAATTCTACTTGTTTGTGTGTGTGTGTGTATAAGAACGTAAATCTTGAATGAAGCGTGGAATGGTTGATGTTGCAGACGCGACGATACTGACTGGGGATAGCAAAGAGAAACTGCAGAAACTTGTGAGAGATTTTGGTGTGTGTGTGTGTATGTGTGTGTGTATCAAAATCTGTAAAACTAGGTGCAATGGGTATTTGTTTACACATCATACATACATATAATACATTTATATATATACAGTTGTATATATATGTATATACATGTATATATATACATACTGTGTATATATATATATATGTGTATAATATATATATATATATATATATATATATATATATATATATATATATATATATATATATAAATGTATCTAATATATCTATGCTGTGTAAACAAACATTGCCCCTAATTTTTACAGGTTTGATAACACACACATTGTCTACACAAAATCTCTCTCTGAGTTTCTGCAATTTTCTCTTCACTATCCCCAGTCAGTATCGTCGCGTCTGCAAACATCAACCATTCCACGCTTCATTCAAGATTTACGTTCTTATCACGCAACTTTTCTCTTACACCTACTTGCTTCTCTCTCATTTTTGTATCTCTATATTAATCAAGATTATTAAACAGCAGTAGAAACATAAAAACGCACTTGCGTCAGATCACTTTAGTTAAACTAGTCACTCCTGTCTGCCAAATTCTTTATTTTTGCATATTCTAACACTTAACATATATATATATATATATATATATATATACATACAATATATGCATATATATATCTACTTATATTATTAATATATGTACATACACACTGGAGGATATATATATATTTATGTGTGTATGTATATATATATATATATATATAATATATATATATATATATATATATATATATATATATATATATATATATATATAACATAATATGTGTGTGTATGTGTGTGATGTGTGATATTGAATTTAATTCTCCCGTTTCATCGTATTTATTGCGAGTATCGTGTCATCGCTTCTCCCTCTCATCAAACGCACGATAATTAAGAAGCGATAGATATCTCCGTTATTAACGATTTTCTTGCATTAATTCCGTTGAATTTTATGCAGTGATTTTTCAATTGAATAACGCCCATTAATGACGGCGGGAGTGGAAACATTATAATAAATAACTCTGCTGATTAACTGAATGCGGGTTTATTTTGCATAAATGATTACGATGTGAATTTGAACGTTTGTTTTACTTGAAAACGTTTCATCGTTTTTTGGGGGGATGTTTTAGCGCGTTAATGTTTGTGATATTACAGTCAGCCATTCGTCAAAATGTTATCAAAATTTTATCGGGAGATAAACGCGAGATAAATGTACAGATGATTGCAGAAAATAATTTTTATGTTTGAAGCAGGCAAATGCAATCAAAAGAAATCAGTACGATCAGATAAATGAGCAAATAGCTAAGAAATTCACGATACCGTGATAAACTGTTGTGTAATAAAAATCCACAATTTTATAAGTTAATTGTATTAATATGCAAAGAATAAAATCACAAAGACTTTTCGAACACCTGATCATTGAAGGAACACCGTTCAAGTGTTCGAAACCCTTTGTTTTTTAATCTTAATTTATATGATTGTGGAGTTTTGTTACATAAATGAGAAATAACGAACAAGTGATTGGAAAATGAAGTAATAGGTTAATGTTTATACAATTTATTTATATGTTGTCGATTTTTATAACATGAATGAGAAATTATGAACAAGTGAATGGTAAATAAAGTAATAGGTTAATGCTTATAAAATTTATTTATATGATTGTGAATTGTTATTGCATAAATGAGAAATTATGAACAAGTGAATGGAAAATAAAGTAATAGGTTAATGTTTATACAATTCGAAAGCTGAAACTCTAGAGTGTTTTCTAGATAAATACGCAAATGTCCCCATAATTATTATTATTATTATTATTATTATTATTATTATTATTATTATTATTATTATTATTATTCCATATTATAT
>NC_089793.1:28630323-28650323 GCF_040412425.1 Macrobrachium rosenbergii | reverse complement strand
ATTATAATGGAACGGGAAATCGTATGTCATTCTCAATCAATGAAAGGAAGAAAGAATAGCGAGGCTGGAGCATTGGGAAAAACAGAGGCTGTGATTACATTCCAAAGCTGTGATGTTTATAAACCTTGTATGTTTGTTTTTTTATTTCTTGTAGTATAAAATGGAACGGGAAATCGTGTCATTCTTAATCAATAAACGGAAAAAAAGATTAGCGAGGCTGGAGCATTGGGAAAAATAGAGGCTGTGATTGCATTCCAAAGCTATGATGTTTATAAACCTTGTATGTTTGTTTTTTATTTCTTGTAGTGTAATGGAACGGAAAATCGTGTGTCATTTTTCATCAGTACAGGGAAGAAAGAATAGCAGGGCTGACGAGTTGGGAAAAACAGAGGCTGTGATTGCATACCAAAGCTCTGATGTTATAAACCTTGTATATTTGTTTCTTTATTTCTTGTAGTATAATGGAACGGGAAATCGTATGTCATTCATAATCAGTAAAGGGGAGAAAGAATAGCGGAGCTGGAGAGTTAGGAAAAGCAGAGGATGTTAGTGCATTCCAAAGCTGTGATTTTAATAAACTTTGTATATTTGTTTTTTATTTCTTTTAGTATAATGGAACGGGAAATCGTATGTCGTTCTTAATCAGTACAGGTAAGAAAGAATAGCAGGGCTGGCGAGTTGGAAAAAACAGAGGCTGTGAGTGCATTCCAAAGCTGTGGTGTTTATAAATCTTGTAATTTTTTTTTTATTTCCTTTATCATAATGGAACAGGAAATCGTTTGTCATGTCTAACCGAGATTATAAAGGGAAGCCAGAATAGCGGGGCTAGATTGTTGGGAAAAATAGAGGTTATAAGTGCGTTCCAAATTTGGGGGAGAAGAGGAGACAGAACAGTCAGCGAACCGTGTCATCCTGAAACGATGACTGATTTCCTGAGAGTTCGTGTGGGAAGAGGTAGCCTGAAGGGTGTTACAATGTCACTGGTATTGGTTCTTGATCTGACGAGTTGTTGTCGAATCATTCTTTTTTCAAGGAGAATGGCGAAGTATAAAGCTTGCTGTTAAGTTGTTAGAATGATATCATCCTTTGTTTTACAAATTGTAGTTTTCTCTATTACTCCCTAGTGTGTATGTATATGTATATAAGTATGTAATATATATATATGTATATATATATATATATATATATATATATATATTTTTTCAGTTATATATATACACTTACACTATTTATTTATATATATATATATATATATATATATATATATATATATATATATATATATATATATATATAGATAGATAGATAGATAGATAGATAAATAGATAGACAGATATATAGATACACATACATACGTACATACATACAGCCTAAGTTTCACGATTCTAACATAAATTAATAGTGCGGTTTTAAGTCTACACGGATTTTATTTTTCAGTGCAAGTACCAGTGTGGTCGACATCACTTTTATGAGGAGTTTCACGCTTCGTTACAAATAATATTGTTGGACAAATTACATAAAATGTACGCTGTTATTACGCTCAATTTATGCAAATAAGAAAGTTTTTTGGCCCTGTATTTTTGGGCGCTCGTGTGGCCACGTATGTGCGTTTGCACGCGTTCACATGAGTTTAATATAACGTCCGAGATATTTCAAATGGCAATGTTGTTTTGGTTCAGGTACAGCCGTTGATGAAAAAGGAAGCTATTTTTACTCTTAAGGTTTTCCTTAATTAACCATTTATATTCTAATCTTTCTGTCCGTCCGTCCCTTCCCCTAGCTCTGTCGAGAGGAACCAAATTCGCTGAACAGCAACGCCAATATGCAGTAAAAATGCCTCGCTGTCGAACTTCTCAGTTGTAGAGGTCCTTTATTCCTCACACCGTCGGACTGTGGAACAGTCTCCCTGAGGATGTCGTGTAATTGGAACTTCGGAAGTTCAAGCGAAGATGCAATGCAGTTCTACCCTAATACAGTTAAACTTGTGTTTTAATAGTTTACGTAAATTTTTATTTATTTATTTATATATGTATTGATTGATTTGTATTTTAATATTGTACCTAAATAATTATTTATTGATTGATTGATTGATTTATTTATTTGTTAATTTGTCTGTTTTTCTACTAACTGATCTCTTTATTTGCAATTACCTTATGCTACATTCGAATAAACACCATATTCTTTGGAAGCTTGAATTTCAGTGGGCTTGTTCCATATGAATAAAATTCATCTTCTGAATAATAATAATAATAATAATAATAATATAATAATAATAATAATAATAATGGACACAGAAAAACTTTTTCGTTTTATATAACAAAAGTTCTTGGAAATCATCTGCCGTGCATCTTCTCAACCTCATTTAGTATGTAAGCGCGTGGAAATTATTTGCTTCTCCATCGCCCATACTAAGTAAGGATACAAGCCCGCGGTATTTAGAGTCGTGACGTATTTGTGAGGCTCGTATCTCTCTCGTAATGATTTAAGCCGCATTTTCGGGTATCAAAGGCCCCGCGGGTTCATTTTTCCACCGCCATATTACTCTATCCCCCCCTTTTACTGTGGGCTTCCGCTAACACAAGAAGCTCATTATACTAAAAGGTCCGCTTAATAAAACCTTCCCCCCCCAACCACTTTTTTTTTCTTTTTCATCGTCGTTTTCCTCCTCCTCCCCTCCCCTTAAGTCACCGTTGCATCCGCTCTCTCTCTCTCCCTCCTCCCCATAGCCTTCCTCCTCTTCCTCCTCCTCCTCCTCCTCCGGCTTTCTGACTTTGCCCAAAAAAGGTGTTGTATGTTGGGTCGCTCTTAATATGGCTCGGAGAATGAGATACACCAGTTTTCGCCTTACTTTTTTTTTCGGCGCCGGGGGAAGCTGGACTCGTCGGTATGGGCGGGTCGTGGAGGTATGGGAGGTACTGCTCATATTTTTCTCACTGAAGATTCCTTCTTATATTCCTTCTTACTCTCTTTTTTCCCCCCTCAGTGAAGATTCCTTCATTCTCTTTTTTCCCTCACTGACGATTTCTTCTTACTCTCGTTTTTTTTCCCTCACAGAATATTCCTCCTTACTTTTTCCCCTCACTGGCGATTCCTTCTTAATCTTTTTTCCCCTCACTGAAAGAATCTCTCGTTTTTTCCCCTCAGAAAATTCCTTCTTACTCTTTTTTTCCACTTACTTGGATAGACTTCAACTAAAGTTATTCATCCTTATTAAAATGAATTTAGTTTCTTCTTATTTCGGATGAAATTATTCCCTTTGTTTTTCTCGCACTGAGAATTGATTCTTACTCTGTTTTTTTCGCTTATATGGATGATTCCAAATCAAGTTATTCATTCCTACTGATAATCATTAGTGTTTTAGTTTTCTGTAAAAGAAAACTGTTGTGCCGGCTATGTTTGTCCTTCTGCACTTTATTCTGTCCGCAATTTTTCTGTCCGCCCTCAGATATTAAAAACTACTGAGGCTAGAGGGCTGCAAATTAGTAGGTTGATCATTCACCCTCCAGTCATCAAACATGCCAAATTGCAGCCCTCTAGCCTGAGTAGTTTTGATTTTATTTAAGATTAAAGTTATCCATAATCATGCTTCTGGCAACGCTATAGGATAGGCCACCACCGGGGCGTGGTTAAAGTTTCATGGGACGCTGCTCATACAGCATTATACCGAGACCAACGAAAGATAGATCTGTTTCCGGTGGCCTTGATTATACGCTGTAGCGGCTGTACAGAAAACTCGATTGCGCCGAAGAAATTTTGGCTGATTATTTACTTGTTTCTTATTTCAGATGAAATTATTCCCTTTTTTTCTGTAATTGAAGATCCTTTCTTACTCTCTCTTTTTCCACTTATATGGTTAGATTCCAACAAAAAGTATTAATTCCCACTGACAATCATGTAGTTTTTTCCTTTTTCAAAAGAAATTATTCCCTTTTTTCCTCTCACTGAAGATTCCTTCTCACTCTCTTTTTTTTTCACTTCCATGAATAAATTTCAAACGAAGTTATTCATTCCCACTGATAATCATTTAGTTTTCTTAATATTTCAGATGAAATTATTCATTCGTGTTCCTATTCATCTGGTTTCATAGATAAGTTGAAGATTGAATTCAGTCTTATATTTATTCGTTTATTTAATAAAGACGAACTAGATTATTAAAAACTTTGCAGATATTATTCCTTTATTTTTCTGTAAAAGAAAACTATTGAGGTGGCTATTTGTCTGTCCGTCCTCACTTTTTCTGTCCGCCCTCAGACCTTAAAAACTACTGAGGCTAGAGGGCTGCAAATTAGTATGTTGGTCCCCCACCCTCCAATCGTCAAACTTACCAAATTGCAGCCCTCGAGCCTCAGTAGTTTTTATTTTATTTAAGGTTAAAGTTAGGCATAATCGTGCGTATGTGACCGCTATAGGTACCAGCAGCACAGGCCACCATGGCTGAAAGTTTCCATGGGCCGCAGCTGAGAGTTTCATGGGCCGGGATGAGTTTCACACATCAGTATACGCCGTACAGAAAACTCGACTGTGCCGAAGAAACTTCGGCGCATTTTTCAATTGTTATTAATGAGAACGGAAGTAGTCATTATAGACAAGAGTTTCTGCTTGTAACTTTTGAACTAATAAAAATTCTGCCTTGGGAATTTATACAACTGAATTGCTCCAAAAAATTCTTCCATAGAATTTATGATTTAGATCATTTCAAAAATTTTCACCCATGAGAATTTATACAATAAAGTCGATTCCAAACCTAGATACAAGAGAAGAGGTATTCCAAGCCATAATAAAATGTTACCCGTAGGTGGGTTAGTGCCGTCATGTGGTGCACTGTAGACATTACTTAAGGTTCTCTGCAGTTTCCCTGCAATCTCTTTCATTCCTTTTACTGTACCTCCGTTCATATTATCTCTCTTCCACCTGACTTTCCACCCTCTCCAACAGTTGTTTCATATTGCAATGCGAGGTTTTCCTCCTGTTATACCTTTCAGATCTTTTTTACTGTCAATTTCTCTTTCAGCGCTGAATGACCTCATAGGTCCCAGCGGTTGGCCTTTGGCCTAAATTTTATATTCCTGCATATATTCCTTGATAAAACGTTCAGCATACCTTAGCGGTGTGATACAAGCTGTAATGCGTTATAATAACGTCCAGGTAAACTTATTAATGATACATATTAAAGCTGATGTGTCATCCTAGATCTTTGCGTCGTTCGATATATTTTAAGTTACTTGCTAATTTTATTAATTCCGTTCTGTATATGTTCAAACGGGTTTTGAATAGTTGTTAATCTATTTCATGTTTGTTACTCTTTTGCTTGCATTTCATTTGCATTATATATTCCGTTTATGCTTTCATTTTCATTTTTAATAAATGATTTCTTCTGTCTGTATTTCCTATTACGTTCTGTTACCTTTTTCTAATGAACACCATATTCTTTGGAATCTTGAATTTCAAGTCAATGGCCCCCTTGGTGGGCTTGTTCCATATGAATAGGGTTTATCTTTTAAATAGTATTAAATAATTATGCTTTTATATATGTTCCTAAGGGTTTTGATTATTTGTTGATCAGAATATGTATTGCATTTACTATATATATTTCGTTTATGCTTGCTTTGTATATACAGTATAATGTCGTCTGTGTTTGCTTCATATTAGCATTATCTTTCATCTCATATTTTAGCTAACCATTACGGGTTACCCTGAGTTTATATTACCTACTGGAAAAAGAAAAGACCTGGAATGGAATGTATCCGTATAATTCACCGCATGAAAAAAATTATTGAATGGCATGAGGTGGTGTCTTCTGAAAGCAAACGGGATCACATACCTTTATTAGTATTGGCTGTGTATCACAAATTAAAAAAAAAAAGGAGTTGTTGACTGTCATGTTGTTTCAGACTTCTCACGCACAAAATTTAGGTATCGTTGTTTAATATTATATGTGTATATATGTATATATATACATATATATATGTAATGTGTATATATATATATATATATACATATATAATTTAAAATTTTTATTTATATAACCGCATTTCCTTTATGCACGCAATTGACCTCAGTCCGCCTTCCCCACACCGAGTTCCTGCGCAAAGCGTCATCTGATCAGGAGGATCTGACAGTCAGAGAATAACTCAATTTGCGAGGCGCATTTCAGAGTCCTTTCGTGAAAGAAGTGCGGGCTGGCCGTTCATTCATAACTTTTAATGAGGTTATCGGGCGACGCCCTTCGTTCCTTCTCTCTCTTTTCTCTCCTCTCCTTTCTCTCCTCTCCTCTCTTCTCCTTTGAGAAAGTTAACGCATGCAGGAGTGGAGATAGAGATCACCTCCTCCTCCTCCTTCTCCCCTCCTCCTCCTCCTCCTCCTCCTCCTCCTCCTCCTCCTCCTCCTCCATCCGCTTCCTCTTCCATGTGTACACTATCTGTGCGTAACAGGGACAGAAAGATGCGTTCTTACGTGAGTATATTTTAGCTGTATTTGTGTTCCAAGGTACAGAGGGTGAATGGGATAGGTGGATGTTTGTATTTTGGTTTTGTTTTGAATGGAAATACGTAAGTGCATCTATTTATGCTGTATATTTGTGTGTGTGTGTCTATGAATATATATAATATATATATATAATTATATATTTGATATATATATATATATATATATATATATATATATATATATATATATATATATTATATATTACATATATATATACACACACACGCTACCATTTGATTACATATATTTACAAAGGGAGATAGATATATATATATAGATAGAGATAGATAGAGAGAGGAGAGAGAGAGATAGAATATATTATATATGTATATATATATATATATATATATATATATATATATATATATATATATATATATATATTATATAAACTTAACGTCACATCTTGGAGAGTTTGTGCCGCTAATTGTTGGACAATTAAGTTTGCAGATGCATGGCTGGTCGCAAGGGTTATTTCACTCTCGATTGCTCAGGAGCAACTCCCGAAGAATACGAAATTTGCTCCCTTGCCTCGTTCATAATAGAATCTATTGCATCACGTAATTGATTTCTGTCGCTGACGAGAATTTATTTCTAGGACATGCTTTTGCAGGCAGTAGGGATTGTCGAGTAGAGCATAATATATTGGCAAATCAAACAGTTCATAATAAATGGAATGAAAATAGGAAAATTATTGCCGGGAATTGTTGGAAAGTCACTGAATAAAGTTAGGGAAAATCTGGGAATTTAATTTATTTATGGGGAAATCTGAGGGTTATTATAACATAGTGGGATGTTGAGAAATTGTTAGGATGTTTAGAAAATCATGGAGTATGTTAAAAATTGGTACGAGACGAAAATGAGGGAATTATTTCCAGGACTTGGTGGAAAGTCTTTGAATAAAATAAAGGAAAATCAGAGAATTCAGTTTATGTATGGAAAACTTGGAAGTTGTTTTAACATTGTTGAACATAGGAAATTGTCAAAATCACGGAGCATTAAAATTTGGTATGAAATCAAGATATTGTCTGGAATTGGTGTAAAATCAGAAATTTGTTATAAAACTGAATAAAATGAGGGAAAATCAGGGAATTAAATTTATTTATAGAAAATTTGGATTTCGTTATAACATTGTTCGACATTGAGCAATAGTTAGGACAATTGGAAAATCACAGTGTTAAAAACTGGTATGAAATCAAGACACTCAGATTTGGTGAAATCAGAATTTGTTAGAAAACTGTGGAAAATCAGAATATTGTTAGATTGTAATGAGAAATCTGGGATTGTTAGAAGTTAGTGGAAAATCAGAATATTCGTTGATATTAGTGGAAGATCGAAATTTGTTACAACTGAGGTGAAAATCAGAATATTGCTCAAACTTAGTGAAAAATTAGGAAGTTTGGTATAAATCGATGTAAAATCCAGGTATACGTTCTTGCCCGGAATTAAATAACAACTTTTTTTTTTTTTTTTTTTTTTGCTTTTATTGGAAAGAAATAGAATACAGCAACAGAAACTTACATAAAAAGATCTGTGGGTAAGTAGATAAGAAGCTCCGTGGATGAGTAAGGAACCTTTTTGAACTTAGCATTAAATCACTGAATTGTTAAATAGCGAATTGTCTAACTTGGAAAAAAAAAAATTGTTAGAAATTACAGGAAATACAGGGAATCATCGGAGCATACGGAAAATACAAGGAATCAGGAAACACAGGGACTCGTCGGAACATACAGATGATACAGGAATCGGAAAACACAAGGAATTGTAGGAACATAGATGAAAATCATGGAATTGTTTTATCGTCCTAAAAATAAGTTGCTACTTCGTGTCAAAGCTTGAGGAGGCCAACGCAGGTCAATTTTGCATCCCATCTTTTGGGAATTGACGCTTGATTCTTCTCTGGGATAGGAATTGACTGGGTGAATTGTATATAGGTTGGTTGCGCAATTGCAACGCCTGCAGTGGACATTTGGAGTAAATTGGTTGCATCATTGTACATGGTGGAAAGCGATTTAAATCTTTATCATTGCAGTGTGGCGGTGTTGAACCACGACGTTACAATCTAAAGCATGAGAGAGAGAGAGAGAGAGAGAGAGAGAGAGAGAGAGAGAGAGAGTGTTAATCCAGTTTGATTTCACACATTTATCTAATTACAATTAATTACGTATTTGTAGTTGTTTCTACTTATAATTCTTCAAGAAAGACCTAAGTCTCCCTGGGTTTTCAACATAATAGCATATCCCACATTCCTATTAAATCATACGAGAGAAATACTCGCTTTGAAATTAGATTAAATGCATCCTAATAAAAGGGTAATTCTCTCTCTCTCTCTCTCTCTCTCTCTCTCTCTCTCTCTCTCTCTCTCTCTCTCTCGTTTTAACTTGATGTACATCATCACAACGTTTCCTTAAATTGGCTGGAAAGAAAGAATCACATTAGCATCAAAATGCATCCACATTTGGCTTCTTGAGTTATGGAGAGGTATATCTTACTTTAGTATCAGTGTGCATTATCATATTGTTTTCTTACACTGGAGAGAGAGAGAGAGAGAGAGAGAGAGAGAGAGAGAGAGAGAGAGAGAGAGGAGCACCTGCTAACCACAACAGTCCACTTGGAAAGAGGTAGACAATTATATAAAAATAAAAAAACACATAAATGTTTATGTATGTATTATGCATGTGCGTATACATAATACGAGAGAGAGAGAGAGAGAGAGAGAGAGAGAGATTTATATTTTACAGATTCCCGGAGCGACCCCTCGAGACTTTTTATTGCTGTCAACGTTGCTAAATGGGCTTTTAGCGGCGTATCAACATCTTCAAGTTCAGAAAGTTTTAAAATGCAGTCATGGCGACAGCGGATTAATTGGCAGATGTTCCCTGTTGAATAGACTTTTCTTTAACTCCCCCCTCCCCCCATTCCTTTCCCCCATGAAGGAGGGTGATGGGAGAGGAGGGGGGGGGGTAAGTCAGTCAAGAACCTTTTTAAAGTTCAGGAATATTGTTAACGTCAAACTAGCAGAAGTTGAAGCTTAATGCTGGCTGAGAGACAAGTTTCGAATGATTACGGTTGATTCTAATTTTTTTTTTTTTGAGGGGGGTGTTGGTGTGGTGGGGAGGGTTGGTCGCTTAGCATTTTCATTAGCTCATGTGTGCCGAGTTCACTTAAATGCGCCTGAGTAGTAAAGTTTAGAAATTAGGGAAGTCATTTCATTCTGAATCTTTCAGATCTTTTTGATCTTTGTAAATTGAGGTATGTTTTCAATATTATGAGGTTCGTCTTAATTCCATGTTTTTTTTCGTAATTTCGTGTTTTTTTCTTAGTTTCGTGTTTTTCCTTAATTTCGTTGTTTTTTCGCTTTAATTTCGTTGTTTTTTCGCCTTAATTTCGTGTTTTTTTATGAACAGTACTGTGGCGAAGGCGATGCTCGTCTTGCAGGATTGTTTATTTATTTATCGAAAATTAATTAAATAAAAAAAAGGAGTTCAACAACGTTGGTCTTAGACTCCGATAACCATGTTATCCATGTTGATAACTGAATACAAGTGTTACAAGGATTGCCGAGCAACCTAGATAACTTAAGTAATCTTAAAATATTTTTCTTTTCCTGCATAGCTTCATGACAGGCAGTCATCAAAGCCTTCTTTGACAAGTTAACACGTCAGGAATAAGTGATATTTAAAAAAAAAAACCGTTTCCAGTTCCAGACATCTAATTATAGAACTTTGGGGAATTAGAAGTAATTATAACTGCTGGTATTGAGCCACCCACTTCGTCAAAATCATGGAGCACGGAATACCTTGAAATGCCGGAGTCACTTTTTATATATTTATTGTAAGGCCAGCGAGTCTCACTTCCAGTGGGCTCTCTCGTACGGTTTGGTTTAGAATGAAAAGTGAAAATTGGAGCAAAGAAGTTAAAGGCGGCGGACAGTTATGTGGGAAGAAACAGATAAAATAAAAGAACTGATAATAAGTAGACCTCTGCAAGGAACCTTAAGCAAGTTCGGAATTAGTTACAAGTTTTTTCTGTATAAAAAAAGACGTATTTTTAATCAATCTGTGATTTTTATAACGAATTTTTTTAATATTTTGAATTTTTTTATCTACATTATATCAGTTACGGATGTCAGTGTTCAAGTAGACGACAGAAGACTGTGGTTTCAAAGAACCTCTGCAAGGAACCTTAACCAAATTCGAATTAGTTTCAAGTTTTTGTCAAAAATCATCGTCCTTTGTCAATCTATGATTTGTATAATAATTTTTTTTTTATTTTGATTCTTTTTAGTCATGTAGTGCATCTTGATTACGAATGTCAGTGTTTGATAAATCCAAGAATTTTCTCCAAGTAATTGGGAGAGTGGAATTCGTATATCGCTTGTGCCGAGAAATTTATTTGAAAAGTCCAGCAGTCTTAGATTGAGAGAGAGAATACGAATTTCCTCTTTCCCTCTCAGGAAATTAATTATTTATAGCGATCCTGAATATAATGGCATTATATTGTATGAAATATAATGTCATGGTTCTTGTTTGGGGTCAGACATCTAAAAAAATAATAATAATAATAATTTGATTCAATGTAGAAAAGGCATCTGCGAAGTTTTGATGCCTAAAAACACATACACATTCATTAATTACTGTGGGTGTGTATGTTTGTGTGTGTTTGTATGTGACGTTCACGTTCTCTGTCAAGTTGAAGCTTTGAAAATTACCACCGATTATTTGAAAAAAAAATTTTTTTTTTAAGTCTTGCAGTATACAAAGCGCTTTCCCCCGTTCATGCCGTTCTATCTCCCGTTCCCCAGTGCACGTTCCTGCCCGTGCCTCTCTAAAGCTCGTTCCGTTCCTTGTTCCCTTTCCAGTCCCGTCACCCCACCCCTCTTCCTCTCTCTCTCTCTCTCTCTCTCTCTCTCTCTCTCCTCCTCCTCCTCCTCCTCCCTCCTCCCCTCCTCCTCCTCCTCCTCCTCCTCCTCTCTCTCGCGCCAGTTCTCTCTGATTGAGGACATGCCCTGGCGGTCGAGATTGAAACAGGATTAGGGTTAACAATTTGCCATGAGGGAAATAAAGGAGAGCACCTTTGGGAGAACAGGAGTCGTTGATTTATTTATTTATTTATTTTTTTTTCTGAAGCGTTGTTATATTCCTTATCGGAACTATTTCTCGTATTTATCCCTGCGAATTGAATCTGCGATTTGTGCTTCCATATGAAGTTCTCAGTTCTCTTTTCGTCGGGCGTTGTTTTAACCCCTTTCCGTGAAAATGTTCACCCTTTTCTCTTATTGTTAGAGCGTGCTACATATTTACGTTTTATTTCATTGAGGGAAACGTCCAGCTCTTGGTGAACTCTTATTTTTTATTTTACTGAATATCTATGGTGTTGATGCGAAGAAAATACCATTTGCTCTGAAAGTTTTTTTTTTTTTTTTTTTTTTTTGCATTTCAGAACTAACACAATAATTCTGTTCCTCCTCCTCCTCTTTCATTGTTAGACAAAGGAAAAGGGGCCGTTTATTGTTATTCACCGAGGCTGTATTAAGCGATTATGAAGACAGGAATTTGGAATAGAAAAATCAAAATATTGTACACACGTGTAAAGAAGGACGGGCTTGAACTTGTAGTTTTCCATAAATTGCATTGATGAATTAAATTTTGCTTAGGGATTTACATAATAAATTTTGCTTAATTTTTGCTGTACTGATTTTTTTATATTTATTTGTATAAGGAAATACTTGTCATAACTAGTATTGATAAATAAATGTTTCCGTACGGATATGCATAATAAATTATGCTTAATTTGTGCTATATTGATTTATTTTAAATTATTTTTTGCATGACGAATTTGTTCTTCATAACCGGCATTGATAAATTAAATTTTTACGTGAGTATATACAAAATAAATTTTGCTTAATTTGTTGTATATTGATTTTTTAACATTATTTTTTGTGTGGAATTTCTTTTTCACAACTAGCATTGGTTAAGGGAATATGGATAATAATTTTTGTTTTTGAATGGAATTTCTTTTTCATAACTAGCATTGATAAAGGGAATATGCATAATTTTATTTTTGTATGGAATTTCTTTTTCACAGCTAGCATTGATAAATGGAATATGCATAAAAATTTCTGCTTAATTTTTTCTGTATTGATTTTTTCTAATTGTTTTTTGTATGAAGAAAATCTTTTTCACAGCAAGCATGATAAATTACATTTTTGCATGGGGGTATGCCTGATAAATTTTGCTCAATTTGTGTTGTACTGATTTTCTTTCTTATTATTTATTTTTATGCATGAGGAATTTCATAAACAAATGCAAGTCATCAGCCACCATACCCATTATACAGCAGACTACCAGGTATATGGCGAGGGAACTTTGTATATGAATACTTCCGTTATGTGTAGCCTGCTGGAAATTGCTAATTTTTAGGGATATTCCCGGTATCTTTTGTTTATCAGTATTCTTATTGACGTGTGTTTGTTTATTGACTTTGCTGTGTGTCACTGGCATTGCTGTGTGTTACGGGCGTTGCTGTGTTACTGGCATTGCTGTGTGTTACCGGCATTGCTGTGGTGTGTTACTGGCATTGCTCTGTTACTGGTATTTCTGTGTGTTACTGGCACTGGTGTGGTGTGTTACTGGGATTGCTGTGTGTTACTGGCATTGCTTTGTTACTGATATTGCTGTGTGTCACTGTCATTGCTGTGTTAATGACGTTGCTCTAAATTACTGGTATTGCTCTGTGTTATTGGCATTGCTGTGTATTACTGGAATAGTTGTGTTACTTTCATTGCTGTGTTACTTGCACTGCTTTGTGTTACAGCCATTGCTGTATGTTACTGGCATTGCTGTGTGTTACTGACATTGCCGTGTTACTATCATTGGTGTTGTGTGGCTAGCATTTTTATATTCCGTTTGTCATGGAAAGACCCATCCTGTGTTAAACTATTGTAGTTCACTATCTTATTCTTGACAGCAATACCGTATTGGTATCTTTGTACATTTCATATCATAATTATTCATTTATCAAGGGGTTTCTTGCTACTTTTCATTCTGTTTTCCATTTTGTAATCATTGTTAACCCATTATATACTTTGCACAGGAGATCATAGAAAAACAGCAGTGTCTCAGAGCCATTTGCAAAGTATATCTCTCTCTCTCTCTCTCTCTCTCTCTCTCTCTCTCTCTTTTCATATCTGTACGCTGACGCACATATATATCTGTTTCATACATCCACTTGTGTATATATATATATGTATATATATATATATATATATATATATATATATATATATATATATATATATATATGTGTGTGTGTGTGTGTGTGTGTGTGTGTGTGTGTGTGTGTTATATATATACACAGTATATATGTGTGTATTTATATATATATATATATATAATATATATGTATATATTATAACAAACACCGACTACGTTTAATATGCATATTGTAATATAACCCTGATAATTAAGACATCTCAAATAACTTTTTAATACGATCTACAAATTAGCTTCTGATACGGAATCGCGTATATAATCCTTTAATGGACTGGGAAGGCAAGCTGATCTGCTTGTAATTTAATACTTGAGTTTACCGTAACTTTGCGGGGTTTTCTAAAAGTTCTCCCTTCGATTCAGATGGATGGAATTAATGAAGGGTTAACAATAACGACTTACTTCCCCCTTCGCAACATCTGTTTAGAAAGTACAATGTATCTCGTATGGATGGGAATTGTATAAGCGAGTTTAAATTACTAATCATTTGCTTCATCAAATTAAAATGGCTTCATGTTCTTGGTAAGGGGGGAGAGAGGTGGAGGAGGAGGAGGAGGAGGAGGAGGACTGTAGGTCCAGAATGGAGGTCGCCCATCCTGAGGAGTTATGTTGGTTGCTCGAAAACGTTCCGGCTCCTTGATTGGCCGCAACGTTCGGTGGTTTGAACGTTTGTAGATCCCTCTTCGTGAGCAGCCTCATTCTTTCCTTGGAACGCTTGCAGATCCTTCTTGGTTGCTTGGGATATTTGCAGATCCTTCTTGGTTGCTTCGAACGTTTACAGATCCTTCTTGGTTGCTTCGAACGTTTGCAGATCCTTCTTGGTTGCTTGGGATATTTGCAGATCCTTCTTGGTCGCTTCGAACGTTTGCAGATCCTTCTTGGTCGCTTCGAACGTTTGCAGATCCTTCTTGGTTGCTTCGAACGTTTGCAGATCCTTCTTGGTTGCTTCGAACGTTTACAGATCCTTCTTGGTTGCTTCGAGTGTTTACAGATCCTTCTTGGTTGCTTCGAACGTTTGCAGATCCTTCTTAGTTGCTTGGGATATTTGCAGATCCTTGGTCGCAGATCCTTTGCAGAGATCCTGGTCGCTTCGAACGTTTGCCTTTTTCCTTTGGTCGCTTCGAACGTTTGCGAGATCCTTCTGGTTGCTTCGAACGTTGGAATGTCGAACCTTCTTGTTTGAACGTTTGCAGATCCTTCTTGGTTGCTTCGAGCGTTTGAAGGTCCTCCTTAGTTGCTTGGAACGTTTGCAGACCCGTCTTGGTTGCTTGGGACGTTTTCAGATCCGTCTTAGTTGCCTGGAACATTTACAGACAAGTTTTGGTTGTTTGGAACGTTTGCAGATTCTTCTTGGTTGCACGGAACGTTTACAAATCCTTCTTGGTTGCTTGTAGCGTTTTCAGATCCATCGTGGTCGCTGGGAAAAGTTGTAGAGCCTTTTTGATTGCTTTGGACGTTTGCAGATCCTTCTGGTTGCTTGAAACGTTTGGAGATCCATCTTGGTTGCCTGGAACGTTTGCAGATCCTTTTTGGTTACTTGGAGCGTTTGCAGATCCATTTTGTTTGCTGTCAACATTTGCAGATCCTTCTTGGTTTGCTTGGAACGTATGCAGATCCTTCTTGGTTTCTAGGAACGTTTGCAAATCTTTTTTGGTTGCTTGGAATGTTTTCAGATCCATATTGGTTGCTAGGAACGTTTGCAGATCCTTCTTTGTGACAAGCATTATTGCTTGCTTGGAACATTTGCAGATAAATCTTGGTTACTTGGAACGTTTGCAGATCCTTCTTCGTTGCTTCGAACGTTTGCAGATCCTTCTTCGTTGCTCGGAACGTTTGCAGATCCTTCTTCGTGAGCAGCATCATTGTTTGCTAGGAACGTTTGCAGATCCTTCTTGGTTGCTTGGAACGTTTTCAGACCCTTCTTCGTAAACAGCATTATTGTGTGCTTGGAACGTTTGCAGATCCCTATTGGTTGCTTGGAACGTTGCGGCCCGTTCTTGAAGCGCAGCAACGTTACTTTGCCTAGGACGTTGCATGACCCATGCGTCCTTACGCCGTTGCTTAGCTTCAGGATCAGATTCCCCTTGCAATAAGGCCCCTTCCGTCATTTTCACCCATCCCATATCTTGGACTTTACTGTCCTCCTTCTTCTCTACTTGAACTTTGCCAAACTGCCAGCGTTTCCCTCCACGAGCGTCGTGATTATGGTGGATTATCTGGGTCATTCTTTTGCATGATGTAATTCACTTTATTGGCATCGACCATGCATCACGTGGCAACTGATGAGGGGTTTATTTGTCGTTATATTAATGGAATCAGAGGGACGGATTAGTTTCGATTTGATGAGACAGAATGAGATTGCGTTTTGTTTCTCTTGCGTTTTAATCACTATTACTCGATGATCTTTACGAATGATTCAGAATGGTTCTCTGGAGAGAATTGCTTCTCTCATTAGTGTTATTTGATGTGCTTTGTCCTTGTTTTTTTATTGCTCATAGGAGATTAGTAATTTGATTTAAATTGCACTTTTTTTCAAGCATGTCTTTCTGTTGAAGCTTTGTGTCTGAAATGCATATATTTCGCCATCCTCTTTTGATGTATGTATTTGTTTTTTGGGAAATTATACCTAAAACCTGTATCCGTATTGTATTTCTCACCTTCCAGCTTTCGAGAATATACACTTCTTCAAATAACAACGTCCTATTTCGTTTTATATGAAATTGCAAGAATATCATTGTTTTGACATTGATGAAGTTCATACGACAACTGGAAGGTGATGGGAATTGGCTGTGAATGAGGTTCAAATTGATTGTTACTGAGAGAGAGAGAGAGAGAGAGAGAGAGAGAGAGAGAGAGAGAGAGAGAGAGAGAGAGAGAGAGAGAAGGAAACTGAGAGAACTGGGTAGTCGTAAGTGCTCCATGAGAGAGAAAGAGAGAGAACGAGAAACTGGGTAGTCAAAGACACCCTCTGAGGAGAGAAAGAGAGAGAGCGAAAGGTGCCCATGAGAGAGAGAACAAACTGGGTAGTCAGAGAGGGAACAAAGATGCCCTCTGAGGAGAGAGAGAGGGAGAGAGAGAGAAAGAGAGAGAGAGAGAGAAGAGAAACTGGGTAGTCAAGGTGCCCCATGAGAGAGAGAGAGAGAGAGAGAGAGAGAGAGAGAGAGAGAGAACGAAACTGGGTAGTCGCAAAGATGCCTCTGAGGAGAGAGAGAGAAAGAGAGAGAAGGAAACTGGGTAGTCGCAAAGGTGCCCCATGAGAGAGAGAGAGAACGTAAACTGGTGCCCCATGAGAGAGAGAGAGAGAGAGAGAGAACTGGGTAGTCCCTCTGAGAGGTGGGAATGTCCTCTGAGGAGAGAGAGAGAGAGAGAGAGAGAGAGAGAGAGAGAGAGAGAGAGAGAGAGGGGTGAAGGAAACTGGGTACTCGCAAAGACACCCTCTGAGGAGAGAGAAAGAGAGAGAGCGAAAACGAAACTGGCTAGTCGCAAAGATGCCCTCTGAGGAGAGAGAGAGAGAGAGAGAGAGAGAGGGGGGGAAGGAAACTGGGTACTCGCAAAGATGCCCTCTGAGAAGAGAGAAAGAGAGAGAGAGAACGAAACTGGGTAGTCGCAAAGATGCCCTCTGAGGAGAGAGAGAGACAGACAGACAGAGAGGGCACAAAATTAAAGGTTCCGTGCCCTTAGGAAACAAAGGGGGGAAACAATTATACCGGGCTGTTTGAGATGAGATCAAACGGACGCCAAATAAGCCTCAGTCTTTTGGGCCATTTAATTGATCTATTAATTACTTTCTCCAACAGCTGAAGAACTCTCTCTCTCTCTCTCTCTCTCTCTCTCTCTCTCTCTCTTTTCTTTTTCTTTTCTCTCAGCGGCCCTCGCGTTAATATTTATTCATTCATTCTCTCGTTCGTTTTCTTGGAAGTGGCGCAAACGGCGATAAGCTCTGCGAATTTCGTGGGATTTGTAGCATCTGTTTGGCGTATTAGTAATACTGAAGTATGTGTATGCACAGTATGTATATAAACGTGTACGTATATACACATGTATGCCTATACATGTGTATGTATTGTATGTATATACACATGAAGTATGCATATGCACAGTGGCGTATGATTTGTTCAATATTGATAATTTACCATCTGGTTTTTTGCGGCCATGTTGTCGTGTTCATTTTCTTGTTCATTTTGGAGGAGAAAAATTTTTGGAAAAAGGAAAAATTTTGCGGCCATGTTGTCTTGTTCATTTTTGGAGGAAAAAATTTTGCGGCCATGTTGTCTTGTTCATTTTTGGAGGAAAAAATTTTGCGGCCATGTTGTCTTGTTCATTTTTGGAGGAAAAAATTTTGCGGCCATGTTGTCTTGTTCATTTTTGGAGGAAAAAAATTTTGTTTATTTTAGTTTTTTGTGATACTCTTTTTCCTGTATCTTTTGTAATATAAGTGCTTGCGGTTTAGATACCCATCTTAGTCGTGTTTTTTATAATTAAGATTTATTCCAGGGTAGCAGACAGGCAACATAAAAAAAAAAAACAGTGACTCTTATCACTATAATTGTTTTCATGGTATTGAATGGCAGAAAGTTCACTCTTGTATATATTTTCCGTTCCACAAAAAAATGAGATGTTTTGGCAACATGGAATATTTTAATCATTCTTGGTTTATCTGGAGAGATACTAGTATATTTCTTTTATGATATATTCTGAATATTTTTACCAGTAGCGTTTGACCTTTGCTTTTCTTGGAACTGTGAATAGTTTCACATTATTTATAAATGTGGGAGAAAGTTTTTTCTTATATACTGTATAAATATATATATATATATATATATATATATATATATATATATATATATATATATATATATATATATATATATATATATTCAGGAATAATAGTGAGACTTCTTGATTTTCAGTTTTCTTTCACTGAAGTATGAATGATCCTTTTCCTTTTGAATCGTTAAAGAAATTTGTGTATTTCGTTCCTAGAATAATTCCCCCCTCTCTCTCTTTCTCTCTCTCTCTCTTAATGTCTGAATGATTCTTTTCGTTCTTGAATCGTTAAAGAAAATTTGTATATATCATTCCTCGAATAATTCTCTCTCTCTCTCTCTCTCTCTCTCTCTCTCTCTCTCTCTGAAAAGTTCAGAAGTAAGCTGGAAGAATTGAGGCCTTTGGAACTCGTTTGGGAGACTTAACGCTGAGTGGTTTTCTAAACTTAATTTCCAAGACAGACTTTTTTCTTTCCTCTTTTCTTTCTTTTGTTTTTTACTGCTCAAACTTTTTCTTGCGAGAAGTGTTTCTTTGGGTGTTGTATATTCTCATTTTATTGGGAGACGTCATCGACTTAGTAGGATCCCACGCCGTGATTTGTTTCTTTTTTTGATTTTCTTCCAGTTTAAAATTGAAATTCTCTCTCTCTCTCTCTCTCTCTCTCTCTCTCTCTCTCTCTCTCTCTCTCTCTCTCTCTCTCTCTCTCTCTCTGCATGCGCCGGGAAAGAACATATCATTACACTTTTGTTAATTTCAATTTATTATTATTATTATTATTATTATTATTATTATTATTATTATATATATATAAGTATATATATATGTATGTATATGTATTTACAGTATGTATGAATCTCTATATTTACTGTATATATTCTTTCCTTTGCAGGTAAGGGCATTGTGTTCGTCGTATTCAAGCCAGTAACCTGTCAAAAACGGACTTATCTCGTCAAGAGGTAAGAATAAAATAGTTAATGCCATGTAAAGTAAATTTTAACAGAAATTTTAACATTGAAAGTTTGAAAATGAGAAATTTTCCTATGTTTTCTGCCTCTCGATTCATAGACATCGATTTTATTCTGAAGTATATTTTGCTGCTACTACTACTACTACTACTACTACTACTACTACTACTACTACTACTACTACTACTACTCCTTCATTATTTTCATTGTCAACCTCTCATGCCGGTAATGCCAACCTTTTTTTTTATTTTAGATAATATAATATATGTTCAACACTAAATAAGCACAAACGACTTCAGTGGTGCCATTTCAAACAGTTTTTTGCCCTTGCCCTAATTTCGTGTGAAATTTGACTGTTATTTTCGCAGCCTTATATTTGCTACCGAAGGGTTTGTGTCCGGTAATAAGTTGGAGCGAAACTTTCTTAATAAGTTTGCTTTTGGGTGAGAGCTGGATAAGATAATCTGGGAAGGATTTTCTTGAAGGATTTCCGCGGAGCGATTAAACTTTT
>NC_089793.1:28612823-28615323 GCF_040412425.1 Macrobrachium rosenbergii | reverse complement strand
TATATATATATATATATATATATATATATAAATACACAATGTATATACACTCATGTGTGTGTTTGTACTGTATATATATATATATATATATATATATATATATATATATTATATATATATATATATATATATATATATATATATATATATATATATATATATATATATATATATATATATATATATATATATATATATATATATATATATTTATTTATTTATTTATTAGTATACTTTATGTATAAATACATTTGTTGCGCAAGCACGTAAAGGTACCTTCATTTTTTAATTTTTATATACTGTATGTATATCACGCTAGTTGAGAAAAATATAGAGTATATACATGAATATCTCGTGGTTTGTTACAAGCAATTCCCACAAGCAATCGGACGTAAATCCGAATAAGCAAGTTGTTCGGAAACGCGAAAACTTGCCAGATATCTCGAGCTGACCTTAAAACACTCTTTCTCGTTCTGATCCCTTTCATGCTCCGAAATGCTCATGGTAATAGTTCACATTCTTCGCCTCCTGAGTTTTTGCACGGATGTGAAATTCAAGAATGCGTTGCCTTAAAACACAAGGCAACAAGATATCCACATTTGTTTTTATGACGAATGCATGACAGACTGAGGGAGAGAAGAAGAGAGAAGGAGAGAGAGAGAGAGAGAGAGAGGGGAGAGATAGAGATCCTGAACTTTAGTTTCAAGAATTTTTAAGAAAGGTGCAGAGAGGAGACGAAGGAGGAGGAGGAGGAGTAGGAGTAAGCGGAAGAGGAGAAGGAAGAGGAAGAGGAGGAGGAGGAAAAAATAATGCAAGCATGTGCGTTGCAAATTTGTAATGTCGCAGAGAGAGAGAGAGAACTTTTAAGCTTGAGCATTATTAAGATAACATTATGTACATGTTAATTTTAATGCAAATTGAATGTATACACACAGTAAATGAATTTAACTCATATTTCTCATTGTAGCGTTAAGTGAAGTCACGAAGCCAAGAGCAAGAGAAAGAAAGTTATTTAAGATATCTAGTGATTTTTTACTTTACGTTAAATTTGAAGTAGCTTTTGGGTAGCTCTTCAGGTTGACTTGGACACTGATTTGCTGTTTTATTTTGTATGGGTTGAAACAACGAAAGCGTTCTCTTTTTATCCGTTTATAAGTAATTGTGTGTGTATATATGTGTATATATATATATATATATATATATATATATATATATATATATATATATATATACACATGTATAAGTGTACTACACATGTATATATATCTATAAAGTATGTATGTATATTTATTACATTACATTTACTAAAAATGATCTTTACCATGTAATATTTGTCACAGGTCCAAAGGTGCATAATACATTGTATCTGCACCTTACACATATATATAATAAGATTCCCCCCCCCCCAGTGCTTGCGTGATAGGTTAGACTAGAATAATGGCACATCTAGATCAAGAAAGTTGCACTTTGTTCCCGGGTTGGCAGGTTGGTTAAGCTCAAATCAATACAGGTCCTCACACTTCATGTACATTTCATTTTCGGTCGCCTGGTCTCTCCATTTAACTGCGTGCATTGGACTCCTCTTTGCCGTGCATTGCGCATTCTGGCTACTCCCTGACTCCCTAACCCCTCCCCCACCCCCTGAGCAGTACACGTATTTATTTAACCTGATTATTAAGCATACACATTTACTTCACCTTGCCATCGCTGTGTGTGCTCTCTACCCCTGCTGACGGCACTCTGATTCACTGTGGTACTTGACTTCCCTGTTTTAAAGTACATACCCGAAACCCCTACCCCCTGTAACAGGCACTTTGGCTCCTCCTCCTCCTCCTCCTCCTCCTCCTCCCCTCCTCCTCCCTCCTCCTCCGTCTCTACAGAACACGCCCTGTCTCCATCTGCCTCTACAGTACACTCACAGGTGCGTGTGCGTTTCGTGATTCATCTGACACTCATGTTTTTATTGGATTCGTCACGCCAGGTTATTAGGCTATAATTACTCGCGGTATGTTTGTTCAAAAGTAGGATTGCGAATTACTGAATCGGTTGGTTCCAAATACATGTAGGTGCAATTGTGCGACCGTTATGTTATTTTCAGTTTAATGTGTTTTATTTTTCCATAAACGATTAGAACTAAGAAAAAAGAAAGCATTATAAAAGAGTTCTCACGAAGCATTGATTCGTTCCTTATATAGTTTGTGGATGCTTTCGTGGAAATGATGAGCTCAAGAGTCAGCTGCCTTGATAAGCCGTCTTATAACCTTCATTTCAGAATGAGAAATTCTCTCCCTTTCTCCTTGTTCCTTGAAAAGTCGGCTCCATTGATGAGGCGTCTCATAACCTTTATTTCAGAATGAGAAACTCTCTCCATTTCTCCTTGTTCCCTGAAGAGTCGGCTCCATTGATCAGGCGCCTCATAACCTTTATTTCAGAATGAGGAACTCTTTCCCTTCCTCCTTGTTCCCTGAAGAGTCGGCTCCATTAATCAGGCGTCTCATAA
>NC_089793.1:28597823-28607823 GCF_040412425.1 Macrobrachium rosenbergii | reverse complement strand
CAGTTATAATTATGTAGGCTATATACGTGCGTGCCTATAGTGATGTACATTTCTATGAATGTTTGGTTGTTGTGAATGTTAATACTCGTCCCGTGGTTTGCATGTTTTTAATTGATGATGAATAATATATATTTATGTAAATATGCCTATATATATATATATATATATATATATATATATATATATATATATATATATATATAAATGTGTGTGTGTGTGTGTGTGTGTGTGTGTGTGTGTGTTTGAGCGTGTGAGTAGGCAGATAGGTAGATAGATAGATATTTCTTATATGAAACTCCATTTAAAATATTTTTTTCTTGTCCACTATTTAATATCATTACGGCGGCATTAACCTATAGATGTTGTGACGTCAATTTTAGTAACCAAAAATCAATCAGTCGTTTTTTGCTAGCTGTAGCTTTCTGTATTCGGTCATTTTTACTTAATACCAACCAATAAAGTCTTCTGCATGAGTATGTTTGGGTAAATGAACAAACAAAATTTTGTTAAGCGCTCGTTACTTCGAGCTAAGCGTAAGTATGGTACCTACACAACTTTTGACCTTCCCCAGAGGAGCTGATACGTGCACTCGGCATGTGTCGCAAACCGGTTCTCTCTCTCTCTCTCTCTCTCTCTCTCTCTCTGGGATTTCTTAAGCCGCTAGTACGGAATGTAAATGAAAACACGCACTTTCCCAGACTTGCTGCCGTAATTCACAGTTGTGCAATTTCTTTACTCATTTAACGACTCTCTCTCTCTCTCTCTCTCTCTCTCTCTCTCTCTCTCTCTGACACACACACACACATACACATTCACAGACGTAATGAAACGCAACATTTAATTTGTAAGAGTACTAAGAAAGACGGTGATGAGAGAGGTTTGGTGCCCAGAGGATTTGTTTCAGTAAATTGAACAAGTGTTTTTTTGTTTTGTTTTTATTCATTATTGTTTTCGTTATCATTTTTGTTATACTGAGAAGGTGTTGATGTTATATTCTGCTGTTTGTAGTTTATGTTTTATTTGACAAATTACGTTGGCATATTTATTTTAAAAATGATTTTTCTCATGTTTTTTTAGATTATTAACCTGTGTGTATTACACCAACCATATATATATATATATATATATATATATATATATAGTATATATATATATATAATATATATATAATATATATATATGTGTGTGTGTGTGTGTGTACATGCACTGTGTGTATATATATATATATATATATATATATATATAAAATATATATTATATTTTCATATATATTTATTTTCATATTACACTGTAGTATTACAGGAAAAGACATTCATATATATGTATATATATATATATGTATATATATATATATATATATATATATATATATATATATATATATATATATATATATATATATATATATATATATGTACATATATATGTGTGTATACGTATATATCAGGTTCAGTTATGATTCTCCTCACTTTTGCTTTTGATCGTCCGTAATGGCCAAGGAAGCTGTTTTTGACCGAAGTGCATTTAATTCTATGATTTTAAAATATAGAATTATATAATCGTCCAGTTTGTTCTTTCTCCGATTTGCTTTTATTGATAAGCTTAAGACTCACGCCGTTTTCCTTTTTCAGTTTTATTTGCTCCTCATTTCAACGTCAGCTTAAATCATAATGGTCGCCTCTTTCTGTATGTCCCATCATCGATTTTATTTTCTCACTCTACTTGCTGTGATTTGTAGCCTTAATCCCCTCACCTTCCTCTACCTCTGCAATCTTAAATTTGTTAATTTTTGCATTTTCTTTTTATCGCTTCTTTCTGTGTCTCAGATTTAGCTTACTCCCTTACTCTGTTTGTATTTATTTATGTCCTTAATTTCTTCCTCTTTCTCTACCTCTGCAATCTTGAATTTGGCTTTTTTTTTTTTTTTTTTTTTTCAGTTTTATTTTTTCACTCTATTTGCTTTTATTTGTAGTCTTAATTCTCTCCTCTTTCTGTACCCTCGCAATCTTATATTAGGCAATTTTTCAATTGTTCGTCTTTGCTTCTTTCTGTACGCCTTATTTTCAATTTTGTTTGCTCACTCTGTTTGCTTTTATTTGCAGCCTTAATTCCCTCCTCTTTCTCTACTTCCTCAATCTTAAATTTGGCAATATTTGCATTCCTTTTTTTTCGCGTTTTTATCCCATCATAAATCATGTCACGGAACGAACAAGAGAGAAAGACGTCATTTCGCATATGATTCCGGAGCATTCCTCCGAAGACCTCGGTTCTTCCCGAATCCCGGAGCCTTCACGTTAGTTGGGCTATCACTCGGCTCTTGTTTCCGCCTCTCCCGGCGGGCCACTAAATTCTCTCTCTCTCTCTCTCTCTCTCCCCCCGACCCCTACCTCGAACTCAGATAAAAGCGTCACTGGGCTGCATCATTGGCCCGTTACTTGTACATTATAGGATTGAAAACCGAAGGTGCGTCCCATTTCCTCTGGGGGTCTGTTATCTTAAATAAATGGCGGCGCGCGTACGAGCAATTGCTAACCGAAGCATGCATGCTTTTGCCTGGGTCCGGGTTCTGGGCCTCGTAGCGGTTTTTTATTTTTTTAGAGGAAATTTTTATTTTCTTTTTTTTTAAGGAACCAGGCACGGTCTTGGGTGCTAGGACTGGGTTTAAGATTCTTCGTGACTGGAATCATTGAATGAAATGAATTATTGAATGAAATGAATGGATGAAGATGCAGTCTCATAGGTGGCAGTGTGAGTCAGACAGGTAGGAGGAATTCTGGGCATGAGGTGGGTCGGTGGGTAGGAGGGTTGGTGAGACGCATCTTTGAGTGGGAGGAAGGAGGAGAGAGGAATGGGGGGCAGTGGAAGAGATCTGGGTGGGGCAAGGGCGTGCTGGGAATATGGGATGGTGGACGGGGTATTGAGTTCTCAAAATGGCTGCCGGCTCTGCCTGATAAGAAGCGATCGATTCTTTTTAATCGTTTTCAAACATTTCAGTGAAAAAGTTGGGAGAAAGGGAATTCGAATTAATATAAAACAATAAGAAAAACTTTTAATTTCTTTTTGTTCTGAAGTTACCATTTTTCTATTTTAGTTAGAAATAATGTCTTTTTCATTTCGCTGCTCATTATTCAGTTAATGACATTATTTAACGAATTCTATATCAGTAGAATTCAGTCTTTCCTATTAGCAAATTTTGGTGTAATGTTGCCCATAAAAATACCTTATGTTATTTTATATGTATATATATATATATATATATATATATATATATATATATAGTATATATATATGTATATATATACACACATATATATGCGATGTGGTGTGTGCGTATGCGTGCAAATAACAATATGAATAGCGAAGCAAAAATAAGGTCCTGAGCAGTTTTTATATATATATATGTATATATATATATATATATATATATATATATGTGTGTGTTTTTATATATATGTATATATATGTATATATATATATATATATATATATATATATATATATATATATCAATCCCATAAATATCCGTATCTTTG
Organism: Macrobrachium rosenbergii; assembly: GCF_040412425.1. Lineage (NCBI taxonomy): Eukaryota > Metazoa > Arthropoda > Malacostraca > Decapoda > Palaemonidae > Macrobrachium > Macrobrachium rosenbergii. The sequence goes on along the minus strand of NC_089793.1, from coordinate 28,604,290 downwards.
AGTTACAGTAATGGAAAAATAGAGTGAAGCGGAGAGAAGAAAAGATATTAAAAAAAAAACGATCTCAAATAAATATATTCAGCCCCTTCAACGGCGTAGAAAAATTTTTCCCTTGTGCCGGCAATGCTTTTAAAAGCAGAGATAGAATTTTCTGTCCGGAAGGAAAAAAATTGGCCCTTCTTTGGAAACTTCCTTAAAAGTAAGAATGGAATCCGGTGGGACGGAAATAGAAGGGACTTCTTTCAGAAGCGTCTTTTTCACTTTCAGGTCTTGCATTTGGCACATGTATGCTTATATATATATATATATATATATATATATATACTATTAATATATATATATATATATATATATATATATATATATAATATATCTATACTATATAATAATAAACAATAATATGTGTGTGTGTGTGTGTGTGTGTACATAAATATATATTAATATATACATATATATATACTGTATATGTATGTATATATCTATGTTATAGGGGTGGGGGTAATTGATTTGCAGGTGCGAAGAAAAATGTAGAATTGCACATCATATATTATATGCTTGCACATAATCGCAATGATGCTTATCTCTATCTCTCTCTCTCTCTGTCTCTCTCTCTCTCTCTCTCTTTAGGGGAAAAGGCATTTGTATATAAATTATATATATATATATATATATATATATATATATGTGTGTGTGTGTGTGTGTGTGTGTGTGTGTGTGTGTATGTTTATTCATACATAAGAACACCTGTTAATATACAAGTGTAACTGTCCTCATCAACCTTCTTACATTACTCCACCCTTGCAACAACAAAGTCCTTCCGAGCTGGCAAAATATTGCAAAACGCTTACATCAGCACAAGTAAATGACGCTTTGTTAGCAAAGATACACACTCGGTTTTAAATGGGGGAGGTTGGGGAGGGTCGGGTGTTAGGGCTATTTATCAAAGCTCTGCCTCTCCTGATCGGATGGCATGTTCATTATTGAATTTGCCAAGCCATCACGAATCTCTCTCGCGCGCTCGTTGCTAACGCGTTTGTCATGGCCGACGTTTGCGACAGCGCTCGTCCATCGCCGATCAAGTTGCCGTGAAATTTGCAAAATCAACAGCGATTCCTCCTCTCGGTCTGTCTGTCTGTCTGTCTCTCCTCCTCGTTCCTCCTTGTATACTCCTCTCGGTTGTTTTGCTCTTCTTCTTCTTCTTCTTCTTCTTCTTCTTCTTCTTCTTCTTCTTCTTCTTCTTCTCCTCTTTTCTGATTTCCTGATGTTCCTCTGATTGTGGTGATCTTCTTCTTCTCTTTTCTGGTTTCCTGATATTCCTTCGATTGTGATTTCCTGGTGTTCCTCTAATTGTGATGCTCTTCTTCTTCTTCTTCTCTTTTCTGATTTCCTGGTGTTCCTGAGATTGTGTTGGTCTTCTTATTCTCTTTTCTGATTTCCTGATGTTCCTTTGATTGTGATGCTCTTCTTCTCCTTCTTCTCTTTTCTGATTTCTTGATGTTCCTTTGATTGTGATGCTCTTCTTGTTCTCTTTTCTGATTTCCTGATATTCCTTTGATTGTGATGCTCTTCTTCTCCTTCTTCTTCTCTTTTCTGATTTCCTGATGTTCCTCTTATTATAATGCTCTTCTTCTCTTTTTAGATTTCCTGATGTTCCTCGATTGTGGTGCTCTTTCTGATTCATAATTCGATTTGTTTTTGTTCTTCATTTTTAAAAATTTTTCTTGGTGTTTTTTGTTTGTATGTTTTTTTTTTTTTTTTTTTGCTTTTTCCACCACCACTTTCTTTTTTTCGATTTGAGTTTGTCTCCATTTCCTTGTTTTTTTTAAGCTTACTGTCTACTATAATTTCACTCTTATTCCACTGCTTCTCTCTTTATGCTTTATGCATTGTCTCCATAGTCCGTTTCTTTTTTCCTTTTTTATTTTTCTTCCTACTGCTTTTACTTCTTAATCGTGCTTAGTATTTATCGAAGTTTATTCATTGTTCTCTTTGAACTATGGATTTTTATAAGATTAATTACCTATTTTTTGTAATAATGTGATGGTGATACTGTCTCACTTGCAGTATTTCGTTGCATGTTTATATTTTTTTTAGCTGTAATTTATCCGTTTTATAATTTTTATTCGTTACATTATATCCACAAGATGAGGTCAATTGTAGAAATTCTCTTAATTCTGTATTTTTTCTTCGTCCTAGTGATTTTGTAAGATGGATGGCAACACTAGAATTTCTCGCAATTTTAAATTTTTTCTTCCTTCTAGTAAATCTGTAAGATGAATTGCAACTTCAGAATTTCTCTTCATTGTATATTTTTTCTTCGTTCTTGTGAATGTAGCAACTATAGAATTTCTCATAATTGTAAATTTTTTCGTCGTTCTAGTGAATCCACAAGGTGAGTGGCCACTAGAATTTCTCTTAATTTTATATTTTTTTCTTTCTAGTGATCCTATTAGATGAGTGGCAACTATAGAATTTCTCCTAATTTTGTATTTTTTCTTCGTTCTAGTAAATCTATAAGATGAGTAGTAACTATAGAATGAATCTTCATTTTATAATTTTTCTTCGTTCTGGTAAGTCTATAAGATGAGTGGCAGCTATAGAATGTCTCTTCATTTTATAATTTTTCTTCGTTCTAGTAAATCTATAAGATGAGTGGCAGCTATAGAATGTCTCTTCATTTTATAATTTTTCTTCGTTCTAGTAAATCTGTAAGCTAAATGGCATCTAACAAATATCTGTTATCAACCAGACCAATCGGTATCTGGGTAATGTTGAAGGCTGGACTGTAGCAATAGTAATTTTATTATTATTATTATTATTATTATTATTATTATTATTATTATTATTATTATTATTATTATTATTATTATTTTCTTCTTCTAAATGGTATCAGTAAACAGCCAGTATCTCGCTTGCTGCGCGTGTTGTATTAGGAAAAAGAATTGTAACGATTATTCTCTGTTTAACCCCTAATTTCGTTGGTAAAACGAACTCAATTTTACTGCACGCCCGGTCTCTTAAAGAAGAATGTACTGTTTGGCTGTTTCTTGTTTTCGTTTTTTTTTTATTTTTTTTTTTTTGCTTTTTTTTTGCTCATTGATTTCTTTTTTCTCTCTTAGAATTCTTGTTTGTCGTTGCGTTGATTTGTTGTCCTGTATAATTTTTTGTTTTTTGTTTTTGTGTGTGTGGAGATGGTCCGAAATTTTCAGTTTCTTTAATATTAGGTTGCTAGTTTTATACGCGTGATTGAACAGAAGCTGAGACTTATTGAAAGAAATTTCTTATTGCGCTGCATTATAAGTGTGTGTGTGTGTGTGTGTATATATATATATATATATATATATATATATATATATATATATATATATATATATATGTATATAATGTATATATGTATGTATGTATACTCGTATATTACTTACATATATGTAAATTATATATATTCATGTATTCATACGTACATATACATAAACTGTGTGCCTTCAAACACAATTTCATTTTTTTGTGCCATAGTGTTGTCCTCATGTAACCATGCGTCAAGTTACTCATGCGGCTACGAGTCACAATGAGCTCTGGAAGCTGGTCGAGCAAAGTGTAGTCCTAGACTGGTTAGAATAGGGGGCGGGGGGAAGAACTAATTGACATTAGCATGTCGAAGGATTAAGTGACATCCTTTGGTGCATTGATTCAGTATCGGATTGCGCGGTTACAGGATGGAAAGATAGCATGCGATAATGCCCTTTGAATATTGGTTCTCTCTCTCTCTCTCTCTCTCTCTCTCTCTCTCTCTCTCTCTCTCTCTCTCTCTCTCTCTCTCTCTATATATATATATATATATATATATATATATATATATATATATATATATATATATTCTCTCTCTCTCTCTCTCTCTCTCTCTCTCTCTCTCTCTCTCTCTCTCTCTCTCTCTCTCTCCTAGGAGGGTAGTGCCGTCAGTGCAGCTCATGCGGTGCACTACTTAAGGGTGTTTGCAGCGTCCCTTCGGCCCCTAGCTGCAACCTCTTTCATTCCTCTTACTATACCTCCGTTCATATTCCGTTTCTTCCATCTGTCTTTCCTAAATCTCTTAACAGTTATTTCATAGTGCAATTGCGAGGATTTCCTCCCGTTACACCTTTCGAACCTTTTGCTAAAATTTCCCTTTCAGCGCTGAATGACCTCGTAGATCCCAGTGCTTGGCCTTTGCCCTAAAGTTTATATGCCATTCCATTCTCTCTCTCTCTCTCTCTCTCTCTCTCTCTCTCTCTCTCTCTCTCTCTCTCTCTCTGTGACTCATGTTAAGCGTTAATTAAGTTTGATACGAGGAACCGTCTTTAGAAGTCATGGAATGCAATCATGTAAGACTTTTTTTTTTTTTAACTATTTACCTCGTCGTGTTGGTTACGTGCCTTTATAAAATTTGGCACATGAATATTCTGGTGCTTTAAGTCGTGTTTGCGTTTAAATTTATCTTTTTATGTGTCCATTTATGCTTAATTTGCTTGTTCGCTGTGTATGTATTTTGTGCCTAGACATGCAACAGGCAGCTTGAGTGTGTGGGGGTGGGGGTGAGTTTGTGGGTGGGGGGTGTGGAGGTTGGGGAAGGAGGTTTAAGCTTGTATTTTCCACCATTACATCAGTAGTTTTTTGTTCCGTTTCTTGTTTGCTAGAGAAGGAAAGGAACCGTGTTAGTATATATAAGAGACTTTGCGTGTCTGTTTCTCACTATGATAGAGCAGTTGAAATATATGTACAGTATGTGTGTATACACACACACACACACACACACACACACATACATATATATATATATATATATATATATATATATATATATATATATATATATATATATATGTATATATATATATATATATATATATATTAATTATATATGTATGTATATATATGTATAATGTGTATGTGTGCGATTTTGCATGTGTAATGCCCTCACTTTTAAACGTGACGAGTAACATCTCTACACTAAAGATGTGATTCAGAACCCCGACGTATTTCGAAGGAGAACCGGAATTCGGATTTTCCCCAAGAGAGGATTAAAATTCGAAAGGGGATTTACTGTATAAGAATGAGAAGACTCGAATTAGAAACGTGTTTTTTTTTCACAAGAGAACTCGAACTCGAGGAAACTATTAGCAAAAATGTGTAACTAAAAAAAAAAAAATATGAAAGCGAACAAAGAGAGATTGTACAGTATAGTGGGGCTGGTGAATTGAGCTATAATGAGAAAGATGTCGGGATTAGAAAAAGTAGGAGAGGCGGGAAACCGCTGACATTGGTTTTTGTGAAAAGGCGGTAATGAGTGATTATCTCGTAAGACAGATGCGAATTGAGATGAGAAAAGAAAAAAAAAAAAAAAACTGATCATAGAAGAGTTTGATTTCATTGACCGGATATCATCAATTGACATCGCAATTCTGGATGGGAAGTAAACTAAATAAGTAGTTTTTTATAGGACATTGTAGCTTACTGGTGAGATGGGAGAGTCCGATTTCATTGATTGGATATCATCAATTGTTATCGCAATTCTGCATGCGAAGTAAACTAAATAAATAGTTTTCTATAGGACACTACAGCTTACTGGTAAGAGGAGAGAGTTTGATTTCATTGATTGGATATCATCAATTGGCATCGCAGTTCTGGATAGGAAGCGAACTAAATAAATAGTTTTCTATAAAACACTACAGCTTACTGGTGAGAGGAGAGAGTTTGATTTCATTGATTGGATATCGCCAACTGGCATCGCAATTCTGGACGGGAGGTAAACTAAATAAATATATAATTTTCTATGGAACACTATCTCATACTGGAAGACAGAGATAACACACTTCTTCAATTTCCAGCCCCAGTGAAAAAAATATATTAATCCTCTAGATCCTCTTAGTTTTAGACACCCTTAAGGAATACATAACTTCAGTTTCCACTTGACTTAGATTGTGGAAGCAATGGTTAAGTCAAAGGTCATGGTGCCCGAGAATTAATTTTATTATATATGTTTATATATATGCACACATACTCATATATATATGTGTGTGCGCGTGTATGTGTGTGTGAGTGTGTGTATGTGAGTGTTATGTAAGTGTGTGCGTATATATATATTAGCCTATATATATTTATACACGTATATATACATAGATATATATGTATATACATATATATATGTATGTATGTATATTATATATTATGGATCTGTATGAATTTCATCGGTCCAGATTAGTATACAAAAACAATTGACTCCTTCCCAAGAAATGAAATTTATTGACAAATTCTGAAATATATCTTGTGGTTTGGAAAACAGACAGGCTACCGCCCAACCACGCGCAAATATAGACCCTCCTCCCCTCCCCTCCCCTCCCCTCCCCTCACCTCCCCATCCCCCCCCCTCCTCCCCTCCCCCTCTTTAACTACGCTGACGGAAGTCTTACGACCTAAAGAATAGATGCTCGAAA
>NC_089793.1:28592823-28595323 GCF_040412425.1 Macrobrachium rosenbergii | reverse complement strand
AGTAATTCAGTTGTCGTCTTTATTTATGCATTGTGCGTAATGCATATCATGTGTGAAAGTGGTTTGTGTTTTTGATATGTGTGTGTGTTCTTACTGAAATATGTAATATGTAGGGTAGCTTCTACAAGAGAGAGAGAGAGAGTGAGAGAGTCCGTCCAAATATCGTAAATAGTATACTCACTGGAATATGTGGGATATCTTCTATATGAGAGAGAGAGAGATAGAGAGAGAGTGAGAGAGAGCGTGTCCAAAATATCGGAAATAGTATTCTCACTGAAATATGTATGGTAGTTTCTGTAAGAGAGAGAGAGAGAGTGAGAGAGCTCCTCTACAACGCTTAAAACATGATTCCTATCTGCAGGAAATTACTGTTTAATCCTCCGTTGTTTTGTCTCAGTACAATGACTCGATGTACGTAGTAAATATATATATATATAAAATATATATATATATATATATATATATATATATATATATATATATATATATATATATATATATATATATATATATGTATATGTATGTAATATATATATATATGTATATGTATATATATATATATATATATATATATATATATGTATATATATATACTCTATATGTGTGTATGTATATATATGTATATATGCATATATATATATATATATATATATATATATATATATATATATATATATATATATATATCAGTGGTTATATTCATCAGCAGCCTCCTGTGATCCCATGGAGCGCTCGCGCGCCTCCTCCTCCTCCCTCCTCTTTGAGGCGCTCTTGGATCAAAAGGAGAACGCGCAATTGCATGCATGCAATTGCGAGATGATGTTGATCGCGTGTTAGTTGCCCTTTCGGAATGTGGGGGATCAAATTGAATTTATTGCCGTCGCTTGAAAATTGTTTGGTTTTCGAGACTTTTTTTTTTTTCTTAATTCGCAACTTTTTTTTTCTAAATTCGTAGGTTTTTTTTTCCCTAAATTCTTAGCTTTTATCAAAATTCATAGCCTTTTTTCTTATTTTTTTTTTTTTATTCGTAACTGGTTATTTTTTTATAAGTTCGTAATTTTTATTCTCTAAATTTGAAGCGTTTATCTAAATTTGTAGTGTTTTTCTAAACTCGAAGCTTTTTTCTAAATTCGCTGCCCTTTTTTTTTTATCTCCACTATCCATTATATCGCCTTTATTCCCATCGTTGTTGTCGAGTTTAACGCCTTTTTAACCTGTTATTATCTATTATGGAGCTTTCGTTTTTTATTTTTGTTCATTATTATTATTAGAAATAATACAGCTGTTGGATCTTATGATCCCTGTACCCAAACTGGGGATCCTATAGTTTTAACTCCACTTGTATCCAAAGCATGTAAGGATTTTGCCAAAGAATGAAATTCTGAGGCAGATGCCGCAGATTCTGCACAGACCCGTGACAGTGGCCATAACGTATGAATTGCAAGAATTTAATGTCAGTCTCCTTATGTACCATTCATAACCTTTGAAACCCTGTAGGGGATAGAGCCGTCAGTGCACCTCATTTGGTGCACTGTAAGCATTACTTAAGGTTCTTTGCAGCGTGCCTTCGGCCCCTAGCCGCAACCCCTTTCTTTCCTTTTACTGTACCTCCTTTCATATTCTCTCTTCCATCTTACTTTCCACCCTCTCCTAATAATTGATTTATAGTGCAACTGCAAGGTTTTCCTCCTGTTAGACCTTTCAAACTTTTTACTGTCAATTTCCGTTTCAGTGCTGAATGACCTCATAGGTCTCAGTGCTTCGCCTTTGGCCAAAATTCTTTAATCAATTCATAATCCTTAAATGATGTCCTATCAGATTGACCAAGGTTGATGACCTTTTGTCTGTAGCTTTCAAGTGAAATGTTCTTACGAAAAATTTACCGGAAGTCGGTAGGGGACGTGTATTGCTTTGGCAGTGCTTACAAACTGCTTGTTCTTATTGCCGAAAGAATTTTACCTATGTTCTTATTATTATTATTATTATTATTATTATTATTATTATTATTATTATTATTATTAACGTTATTGATGTCGATCCTTCATAAATATGTACATTATATACACACACACACATACACACACACATAAGGTACCTAATGAAGAAGACTGCATGTCTTTGAAAGCTTTTACTTTGGAAATTAAAGAATCTGGAATCTAAACCATCCCGTCTTACTGAGGCCTAACGCGAGTAGTATGATTAATATAATACCGTACATATTATATACATATATATATATGTATATATATGTATATATACGTATATATATACATTATACATATATATGTGTATGTGTAATTTTTTTGTATTAAATAACTTTCTTTTTCACCCAAGGATATTTTGTTTTTTGGAAAAGTGCCGTTTGCACAAAATCAGCCCACAAGTTTTTTCTCTGTGTTTTTCTGTTATCCACGATACTTCAGAGAATATCTGGTTCCACTTTCACGTATTGAGAATTCCAGTGAAAAACTAACGACAACTCTAACCATTCCCTGAAATC
>NC_089793.1:28575323-28587823 GCF_040412425.1 Macrobrachium rosenbergii | reverse complement strand
CAGTTTAACCAGACTACCAAACCATTTCTGTACAGTTTAACCAGACCACCGAACCATTTCTGTACACTTTAACCAGACCACCAAACCATTTCTGTACACTTTAACCAGACCACCGAAGCATTTCTGTATAGTTTAACCAGACCACCGAACCATTTCTGTACAGTTTAACCAGACCACCGAACCATTTCTGTACAGTTTAACCAGACCACTAGTCATCTCTGTTGAATTTAACCAGGCTCCTGAACCATTTTTATACACCTTAACCTTGTCACTGATTCGTGGATAATTTAACCAGAACTTTGTCATTTCTATACAGATTTTAGATGTGATCACATCACTGACTAATAATTGCATAACTTAATCAGACCACTTGGTAAATTAGTAACAGTTTATAATGGAACCACTGAAATCATTTATTTAGTTGAAGAGGAAAGCCGAAAGAACCTTAATAAAGAGTAAAAGACGGAAAGCAATGGAGCTGGGGATGAAGGGATGATGCAAGACAGATTAGGTTATGTACTTACAGTTGAATAAATAAGTTGGTGGTTACTCAGTTATCAGATGCTAAACGATTCTGCCTTAGAACTAGAACTGGAATATAAGATTTAGCCCAAAGGCCAAGCGCTGGGACCTGTGGGGTCATTCAGCTCTGAAAATCATGTTGAAGCAATTGTTAGGAGAGGGTGGAAAGTAAGATGGGAGGGGTTGCTGCTACTGGCTGAAGGGACACTGCAAAGAGCCTTAAGTAATGCCTACAGTGCATGGTATGAGGTGCACTGACAGCACTACCCTCCTGCGGGGATTCGGCCTTAGAGGCTGTTCTTTGATATATGTATTAGTTTATTGATCCTAGAGTTATTAATGTTTCTTCACAATATGTTCCATGTTTGTTTACCTTGAACGTGGTTCTGTAAATTTCCAGCCCGTCAGCATTCCTTTTAGTATATCTCCTTTCATATTATCTTTTTTCCATCGTACTTTCTACCCTCTCCTAACAATTTTCACCATTATTTCAACGTTCAGTGACCTGATAGGCTCCACCGCTTGACCTGTGGCCAAAAATTTATTTCCCATTTCCAGTTCCAGGCAGAATCTTTTATTATCTAACAATTGAGTAACTGCCCAATTATTCATTTCATCGTAAGTAAATAACAAAAATGCTCCAATTTTCCAGTAGAACCCTATGTGCATTTTTTTTATTTTTTAGATCGCAGACATTTTGGCGTCCCAATAATACCAAGTTTCTGGCTTTCCACGCGGACACCGAGTATTACTTTCAAGGGAAAATGATTTTTGTTTCCAGATGAACACCCAGTGTGTGTTCTTTAGGTGTGAGGATTCCATTTTGATTTTTTTTTTTTTTTTTTTCCCAAGAAGGACACCATTCTGGCTGGCGTCCTATTCAAACGGTATTCCGCCTTTCCAGGCCAGCAGTGTTTTCTGGGACCATTTACATCCGAGCTCCCCTTCAGGAAATTGGGGAGGGGGAGGTGGGTTGAGGATGGAAGGGAAGGGGGAGGGGGAGAAGGGAAGCTACTCCTCTCCCAGTGAAACCCCATTCTGCATCTGTAAGGGAAACAAAACTGCGTGACTCTTATGAACTCCATAACTACATTTCAAGGGGATACGCTATTTTGCCCTTTTGGAGAGAAGGCACCCCTCCCCCCTTTTGAAAGGGGGCCGTCTATATAACTTGCGGAGTCGTGGCTTGTAATCCTACATCGTATTAGCTGAACCAAAGATCGCCGAAGCTGATTTCAATGACATTTTTTATTCCTGAAGGAACCAGTGAAAATGGCAACTTATTTTCCTGTTTTATCTTTTTAAGACATAAAAAAAAATAAAAAGAAAAAATATTCTGTGACGCTGTAACATTTCGACGTCGACATTCTGACCCTGTCGATCAGGAGAGCCGGATTGTTTCATTCGACTTATTGGTAGTTTCATGGAAGGTTGGATTTATAAATATTAATCGACATGAATAATTTAGCAGAGCCAAACGCTTCCTATTCAAATGAGGTGGAATTTTGGAAGGAAAGTAATCATAATAATACTAAAAATATTCATTTAAGGTATAGGTGGGCCAGGCTGAAATGATTTCATTTCGCTTTTGTACTCTTCTCTATTTTATAGTCTTTTGTTTGTTTTTAGTGTTTGTCTCTGGCACGAGCGCATTGTTACATAATGTAGTTACATGTCTGAATTTATATGTAAACATAATAAGAAATAGGATTGCGAGAGGACACTCTTTGCTCGATTGTGCTATTTAATTAATACTCGGGCTTTGCTAGTTCCTTTTGTCCTTATCTTCTATAAGTTTCCTTTGCTTTAGTAACGGTATCTTTTATTTACTTATATATATACACACACACACACACACATATACACACACACACACACACATATATATATATATATATATATATATATATATATATATATATATATATATATATATATACAAATATATATGTATCTATGTGTGTGTATCAGGGGAAAATGAAAGACTGGTTATAAATCGTGACCAGTTTTGCTTTTATATATGAGACATCTTGAGGACTGATATAAAGCTGTAGAAATTTATATATATATATATATATATATATATATATATATATATATATATATATATATATATATACTGAGTAACAATACAAACAGACATAAAGACGCTTGGAAGTGAAATATTCTCCTGACAAGATGAGAGAAAAAACAAGTATAACAATGCGCCGAAGTTTCTTCGGCACAATTAAGTTTTCTGTACAGCGTATAATGCTGTATGAAACTCTCAGCCGCGGCCTATGAAACTTTCAGCCACGGCCAGATGATAGCCATGTTATTACATCAGTATAGCCAGACGCACGATCGTGAGCTAACTTTAGTCCCAATAAAACTAAATTACTATATTGAGGTTGAATTTACTATGTCATGATGACTCTGAGGTGGATAATCAATATACCAGTTTGCAGCCTCAGCCCAGCAGAAGTTTTAATGCCTGAAAGTATTAGAACAAGTGCGGATGATGACAACAGTTATCCTGTAGTTTTTTACAGAAAACTAAGAGAGGAAGGAACAGTAAACTCTTATAGTTTCAAGAAAATTGTCTAAATTAAGTAAAAGCAGAAAACCTATGTCTGAGAATTCTCTGCAGCATATTAGATTCTAGCAAAAGAATTTCATAAATTTTGAAAGAAATTGTATTACGCCAACGTCATAGCGCAAGTAGACCCGTGACGCAATACCAGAATCCTGCTTTGAGTTGTTATGCTAATATCCTTCAGTACCTTAGTGTAATCCCCCTGTAGGAGGATACCGCTTACAGTGTGCCATTTTTGATTCACAGTATGTTGAATTAGAGGTTTATTCCAGCTATTTTTTACCTTTTATCTATTCCCTTTGATCTCTTGCAACTTGGCTGTCGAACTTCTTTAGCTTTAGCTGTACTGTGCCCCGGTTATCACATCTCATTTAAGGGCATGCCCATCCGGCCCACCAGGTGAGAGTAGAATTTGGGCTTGGTGGTCTCGTTATTGTTATCATTTCAACCCCAGCCCTTCCAAACCTGGCTATGGGCGCAACGGGTGTTTCATACCCAAGAACATGAGCAGAGCATTTGGGCTGATGCAGTTTCCGTTCTGGAGTGAAGATGGTACTGAATTATAATGACAATTTTAAGAACGGTGGACGCTTCGTTCCTCAAGCATACTATGTAGATATGTAAGAGTACTGCGATGTTGGAATCCGTTTAAATATATATGTATATATATATGTGTGTGTCTTTGCGTATTCAGTATTTTAAGTATTTTTTGTAACAAATAGTGAGTATATCTATTTAGGTAATAATCGTAGACAATTAATGATTGCTATAGGGGAAAGAACAGACAGGATTATGGCGCCACGCGCTTTTATAGTTTTAATATACATTTTGGCGTCATGAAATAGACCTTAGTAATCATGGGTATATAAATACAGTATACACACACACACACACACACACATATATATATATATATATATATATATATATATATATATATATATATAATTATATATAATTATATATATATATATATATTAGAATTATGTTAAGCTGCATATCGAATATTCAAAAGATCTCTTAGAATTAAGTGTTTAAGCTTCTATCCAATCTTCAAAAGATCTCTTGTTGATCCATTACACGCACGTGCATGTGAACAGTAGACTATAGGATACAGAGAGAGGGTTTAGGCACATGTGAAGAGGTTGGTGATTGAGCGAGCGAGAAGGCAAACCGGTGATTGTGAATAGACACAATACACCGAAGGAAGGAAAAAAAAAAAAGAGCAAGAATTAGAATTGAAATAGCGGTTCAAAAGCCCCCAATCACACGGGACCCCGTAATCAAGGTCCAGGGACATGGGGACACAACCCCGCCCCCGTTTTCATAGGGAGAATAGCGATCCGGAGGTTCTAAATCCTCTTGTCCGTCGTTGTGGTAAATTAGACTTTGAAGTGGCGAGAGGTGGGGGGGGGAGGCGGGTGTGATGACAGCGGACGATTAGCGCAGTGATCAATGGAAGAAGTGACTCCTGTTAGGGGTAATTTCGACTTCTTTTGAAGGAACGGGGAGGGGGGAAAAGGGGGAATTTTTGGCTTGGGGAGTGACGCTTGTTTATGTCTGTGATTTTACTTTTGTTTGTTTGTGTGTGTGTTTGCTCTCTCTCTCTCTCTCTCTCTGTATATATGTATATTTTTTTCTATATATATACATATATGTGTATGTATGAATGTATATATATATATATATATATATATATATATATATATATATATATATATATATATCTATATGTATAAATATGTGTGTGTAATTGTAATAGCCACAATGCATGTATACTTACATACGTACACAAAATCTCCAGGATAGACAGGAAATATTGGTATACATATTTGGCATTATAAAAGTTGTATGTGTGAACAAACATGTAATTTAACATTCACAAGCACTCATCGGATTATAATGAATTTACCAGCGAGTAATTTAAATTACAGTCCATTATAGCATCGCAGACTCCCTAAACGATATTATAAACCGAAATTCAGTAGCCTCGTGGGTGCTGTAATTGGCTTAGCTCTCAGAGAAGTCATCGAGATTAATAGATCTTGTTACTTAAACGCCTGCTTTGTCTTTCTCTTTCTTCTCTTCTTCTCTCTTCTCTCTCTCTCTCATGTCTAACTCTCCTCCATAAGTGTCCACGTAGTCTTCTAGTGATCTATATATATATATATATATATATATATATATATATATATATATATATATATATATAGAGAGAGAGAGAGAGAGAGAGAGAGAGAGAGAGAGAGAGAGAGAGAGAGAGAGAAGTTAAGTATACCTAGTTTTACTTGACACCACTGGAGCTGATTAACAGCCTCCTAGGGCTGGCCCGAAGGATTAGACTTATTTAACGTGGCTAAGAACCAATTGGTTACTTAGCAAAGGACCTACAGCCATTGTGTGAATCCGAACCACACTATAGGAGAAATGACCCTATCACCAGAAATAAATTCTCTAACTCTTCATTAGTCGAACTCGGGCCTAAAGGAGTGCTAGGCCACATCTACCGACTCTCCAACGAAGAGAGAGAGAGAGAGAGAGAGAGAGAGAGAGAGAGAGAGAGAGAGAGAAATGTAAAAAACGAAAGGGAATATAGAAAGTCAGAGAAGAATATCGGATAATCACAAATGGAGGAAAGAGAGAGAGAGGGGAGGGGTCGTCAGGTTTCCCTGCCAATATCGAGGCTTTGAAGATCAAGAGTATATTGAAGACTTTCTAGGGAAGCCACCTTACCTAGAAGTCTCTAACTGATGAAGAAGAGAGAGAGAGAGAGAGAGAGAGAGAGAGCATTTTTAGCGTACGCGTATTTATGCGGTTCTGTTATCATTGATATGCTGGGAATCGTCTCTGACTTTTGAAATGAAATTTACTTGGGCGTTTTTTTTTTTTTTTTGTTCACTTGGTGAAGTTCGGCGAGGAATATGAATTATTCTCTCTCTCTCTCTCTCTCTCTCTCTCTCTCTCTCTCTCTCTCTCTCTCTCTCTCAAAGCTGTGGAAACCAAAGAAAGGGTTGGAATTTTTTTTGTCCAATTTTTTTCCCCTGGAATTTGGACGAGTTCTTTTATTCAGTACAGATTTGAACTTATTAGGTTTGATGTTTTTGTCCGGAATGTTTTAGCTCTGTTTTGTATATTTCCGATGTATTGTTCGGTTTTATCTAAAACTCAAAATGGTTGCCGCAAAGTTAATTTTTCTGACAGCCATTTTCATTTTTTCCTCATTCTTTTAAGTCCTTCAAAATGTCCGAAGTTTTTTTTTTTTTTTTTTTTTTTGCTGTTATTTCTGTTATCGTTTTTCACAAATAATGGCTTATTTTATTTTCTGTGGTTCTTTTTTGTCAAATTGCTTTTTAGGAAAGTTAAGAGAAGTAAACTCTCTCTCTCTCTCTCTCTCTCTCTCTCTCTCTCTCTCACATTTGCATGTGTTCCGTGATTGTGTCTTGTCAAATTGCTTCGTAGAAAAATTGAAAGAAGTAACTCTCTCTCTCTCTCTCTCTCTCTCTCTCTCTCTCTCTCTCTCTCTCTCTCTCCTCGTGTATTTATGTCCCAGTGTGATTATGTAACTGTACTTATTGCGGTAAGCAATAGCGAACTACTGTAACAAATACAGAATTTCCTGCTCCTGCGTTATATTTTGTTATAGTTATGTCTTACTCTAAAAAGTGTTGTGTCAGAGATTTAGAAAATTCTGTCGACGAAAATTAATAATTTTTTTATGGATGAATAAGTAAAAATTATAGTTTGTAGATATATGTATTATATAAATATATATATACATATATATATATATATATATATATATATATATATATATATATATATATATATATATATAAATAACGTATGTATGTATGTATTAAGATACACTAAGACTGTCATAGCTACTGAGTGAAACCTTTTCACGTGATAGATGAGAAATGCAAAATTATTTAGTATACTGAGATAAGACAAAATCAAAAGGCTGAATATTATGTGACTGTATGACATAAACATCCATCCAAGGTCTAACATACATGCACAGTAAGTTACGACTTGCTAAGAATGCGAATAATTCAAAGTTTTGGAAAATTTTTATGTGCCTCGTATGTAATTTTGGCTAAAATGAGTTCAAATCCTTACAAAGAGGTTTATCATATACGCAGCAGTAATCATAGGTATTAATCATTTAAATTCCTTTAGGGTCTGAGAGGTGATTTAATTCTTATTGTCCGGATTTTAATAAAATTTAATTAATTGCCTTATATTTTTTTTGCAGTAATTCCTGAAAACGCAATATTTCATGTGCAAATTCCCGTAAATTTTGGGAGTATTTTTTTTGTTCATATTTAAAAAAAACATGCTGAACACATCAGTATGTTTTAGCAGCAATTATCTGTTCTTGCTTAGAAAATGACAGCAAAATTAGTTGCGTAATTAATTAAGGTTTCAAAATGTTTTGGGTAATTGTAAATCATCCTGGAAAATGAATACAAGATTTTATGCATAATAATTAAGGATTCAAAAAATCCCAGTAATTGTGATCTCACCTTGAAAATGAATGATAAATTTGAAGCTCTACAGTTAAAGCTTTATGATGTTTTAGTAATTATGATCTATCGATGAAAATGAATAAAAAATTGATGTATAATAGTTATGACCTCATGATGTTTTAGTAATTATGATGTATCCTGAAAAATTATGAATAAATTTTAGGCTCAATACTTAAAGCTTTAAAATGTTTGAGTAATTATGATCTATCCTTGAAAATAAATATTAAAATTTAAGCTCTTTAGTTAAAGTTTCAAGATGTTTTAGTAATTATGATGTATCCTTGAAAATGATCAATAAATTTGAAGCTCATTAGTCGAAACTTCAAGATGTTTGAGTAATTATGATCTGTCCTTAAAATTAATAAAAAAAAAGATGATGCGTAATATTTATGAATCTCTCCTTGAAAATTAATAATAAATTTGAAGCTCAATAGTTAAAGTTCAAGATGTTATAGTAAATATGACCCATCCTTTAAAAATAATAATAAAAAAAATTCGACGCATAACAGCTGTGGCCGTTGATTTTGCGGAGAGTCTTCAGCCTAGAAATTTCGTTTCAAATTTGCTGAAACATTTCGAGTGAAGCGGTCATCAAATATTTGAAAATTGCTTCAATCTTCTTACGCAAAATGGCGATCTCACTTTTCAGAAATCGAGTAAAAGTTTCAAACTTCGATTTCTTCTCTCAGAAGGCTGAGATTATTTATATGAATTTAATATGAGCCGTTGATGAAAATTCCCGTAGCCATTTTATGGAGAGTAATTATCTGCTGGAGAGGAGATCAGGATAGAAAAAAAAATAATGTAGATTAATTTTGCAGAAACTGGGAGAAAGCTTTTGAAAAATTTGTAGCTGTTTTTTAATGTAATTTTCTCTCACCGAAAGCTTCAGAGTACTCCAGTTGCTCACTTTCTCTTCACTTTCCCCTACCCTCAACCCCCAAACCCCTCTTCAAACCAAAGCTGTCTTATGTATTTTGTTTCATCTCCCTTTGTCAACCCCCCTTCCCTTTGTCAACCCTTTCCCCTTTGTCTGCCCTCCTCCCCCTTTGTCACCTGTCCTCCCCTTCGTTAATCCTCCACCCCCTTTATCATCCCTCCTCCCCTTCGTCAACCCCTTCCCTTTGTCAACCCCTCCCGTATGTCACCTCTTATCCCCTATGTAACCTCTTCTCCCCTTTGTCACCCCTCCTCCCCTTGTCACTCTCGTCATCTTTGTCGCCCCCTGCCCTTTGTCACCCCTCCTCCCCTTTGTCACCCTTCCTCCCCTTTGTCACCCTTCCTCCCCTTTGTCACCCCTCTTCCCCCTTTGTCACCCCTTCGCCCTTTGTCAGTCCCTTCTTACCTTTGTCACTCCCTCCCCGGTGCCACTCATCCTCATCTTTGTAAACCCCTTTACCTTTGTCACCCCTCCAACACTTTGTTAACCCCTTACCCTTTATCACCCTTCTTCCCTTTGTCACCCAGCCTCCCCTTTAACAACCCCTGCCCCTTTGTCACCCCTTCCCCTTTGTCAGCCCCTACCCCTTTGTCACCCCTCATCCCCTGTCAACCCTTTACCCTTTGTCACCCTTCCTCCCCTTTATCACCCCTCCTCAACTTTGTCAACCCCTTCCCATTTGTTACCCCTCCTTCCCTTTGTCACCCATTCCCCTTTGTCATCCCCCTCCCCTTTGCCTCCCTTTCCCCTTCGTCACCCTTCCCCTTTGTCCCCCTCCTCCCCGTTGTTACCCCTTCCATTTTGTCAATCCTCTTCCCCTTTACCACCCCTCTTCTCCTTTATCACCTCACCCCCTTTATCAGCCCCCATCCCCCTTTGTCACTCCCCTCCCCTCTCTCCTAACTTTTCATCCCTACGAATATTTGTTCACCATTATCAAAAGTGTACTTCAAATATTTGAAATTATTTCCTCATTCTTATCACGTATCCGCTTCGAATGGACTTTGGCAGGCTGTGAATTTTTTTAGATGAGTGTAATGCGTTTTCGTTAATTTTTCTCAATTTTTTTTTCAGGATTTATTCAGGGAACAGGCACGAATACTGCACCTGTCTTTGAATTTTATTTAGGATGAAAAATGAGGTCTGTGTAATTTTAGCTTGCGTTGTCATCATCACTGAATTGTTCTTTCGTTAAATTTTAATGTTCTACAAATTATCATAATGAAAATAATAGTAATAGGTGAACATTTATTTTTTGTACATTTCCAATCAAATTGTACTAAATGTAGGTGTATTTCGCTTTTTTTCATGTAGATTACTTATGCATATGATATTAGTTTCATTACGCTAATGTACGGAATCAAATGAAAATGAAACCTCATTGATCAAGACGTTTATCAAAACTTCTGTGATACAGCGAACTGTATCTTACCTCTGTGTTATCATAACTTTAACGAAAATGTCAGTGTAGATTTATTTTTAGTAAAATTCTGAGCTCTATCCTGATAATGCATTTTTTGCGCTTCAACCTATTACCAATATTGTTAACATTGTTGTTTTAAGAAGCAACAGGCTGAAGCTGAAGCCTCTTTACTTATATAATTTAGCCTCATCTCATTAAGGGGCTAACTTTTTTGTAGGCTCGTTGTCTTGCGTTAAGAGTTTTTTATTTTTATTTATTTTCTTTCTTCAACATGTTTGCAATGCGCGAAGGTTGCTAAACGTCACTTAGCAGACATCAGCTGATATCCTTTATGTATGAGAGGCACTTTACTTATGCGTTTCAATGCAGGTGCTTGAAATGAATGCATTTTAAAAGAAGTGCTCCAACATTACTACGATTTAATGGTAGGTACTTTTACCTGAAAGTCTGTTAAGTAAGGTACTTTAACTTGATGATTATTTAATGCATTGTGAGGTACTTCAGCTTCGTTGCTCTAAAGATAAGTACTTCAAATTAATGTTCTTTTTGGATAAATACCGTAATTTAATAGGTCTGGAGATAGACATTTGAAGTGCGTGTTTTTATATATTTGTGCCATACCTTTTTTTGATATTTCTTGAAAATTTCGTTATTTTTTCAATTTTATTATGGTTATGGTTTAATATGTTTTATGAAGACTCAAGAATCTCGATGGATCTGGAAAAAAATTTGCATGTAGCCATTATTTTGTAAGTGTCTGAAAAGTGAGGAAGACAGGAAGAATTATTTTCTTAGTGTATTAATGAGAGGTGAAAGTATTATAGTTGAAAATGATATCTCCAAAATTAGCTACTGTTTTTGTATAAATTTAGTTAGTGGTAAATAAAATCAGACTTCTTGAGTGTCGGTAAAATTAGTGTTATGAATCAAGAAAGTAGCATTTTAAGAAAAGAAATGTCTTTACCTAAGTCAGTCAGATTGAAGTAAGAAAAATAAAAATAACGTTTTCGACAAAGAATATGACAAATCTTGCAAAGGAAATTGTATCCTTATCTGAATTCGCACTTTGGGGAAATGGAACTTGGTTATTTCTCCGCACTTTCATTCTAGTATTTGTTCGAATGTCCCAAAAGAGTAGAAAAACAAATAAATGGGTAAATTTTTTTCCAAAAAGGGTACGTAGGATGGGCTCTTTTGCTGCTTACTATGGGGATAAAGGGAAGGAGACTGAAATAAACTGTTTTTGTTGAAAAGGCTTTGAGTTATAAATCTTGATTGGAGTAAACTGTTTATGTTGTAAAGGGTTTTGAGTAATAAACTTGAAAAAGGTTTTGAGTAATAGACCTTGATTGGCATAAACTGTTAGTGTTTGGAAGGGTTTTGAGTAATAGACCTTGATTAGAATAAACTGTTTGTGTTAAAAAGGTTTTGAGTAATAAACCTTGATTATTTCTGAAAGAAACTGTGTTGAAAAGGGTTTTGCGTGATAAACCTGGATTGGAATAAACTTTTTGTGTTGAAAAGGGTTTTGAGTAATAAACCTTGATTGGAATAAACTGTTTTGTATTTTGATTAATAAATCTTGATTGAAACAAACTGTTTTGTGTTGAAAAGAATTTTTGAGTAATAAACCTTTATGAAATAAACCATTTGTGGTGAAAAAGATTTTGAGCAATAAACAATGATTGAAATAAACTGTTTTGTGTTGAAAAGGGTTTTAAGTAATAAACCTTGATTGAAATAAAACTGCTTTGTGTTGAAAAGGGTTTTGAGTAATAAACCTTGATCGAAATAAACTGTTCGTGTTGAAAACATTTTGAGAAATAAACCTTGATTGAAATAAACTGTTTTGTGTTGAAAAGGGTTTTAAGTAATAAACCTTGATTGAAATAAAACTGTTTTGTGGTGAAAAGGGTTTTGAGTAATAAACCTTGATCGAAATAAACTGTTTTTGTTGAAAAGGTTTTGAGTAATAAACCTTGATTATTTCTGAAATAAACTGTTTGTGTTGAAAAAGGTTTCAAGTAATAAACCTTGATTGAAATAAACTGTTTTGTATTTTTGAGTAATAAACCCTGATTGAAATAAACTCTTTGTGTTGAAAAGGGTTTTGAGCAATAAACCTTGATTGAAATAAACTGTTTGTGTTTAAAGGGTTTTGAACAATACGAGTAAACCTTGATTGACTTGAACTGTATTGTGTTGAAAAGAGTTGTGAGCAATAAACCTCGATTGAAATAAACTGTTTTGTGTTGAAAAGGGTTTTGAGTAATAAACCTTGATTAAAATAAACTGTGTTGAAAAAAAGAGGACAGTTCAAGAAGGTACTGGTTTACTGAGAACTGTTAGCGATGGCACATAATGAAGTGATTGATTAAAGGATCTTTTCAAGGAGAGAGAGAGAGAGTAAGAGAGTACACGCTCGAAAAAGATGTATGGAGATAGCACCTGCGGGACTGTCTTAAATACAGAATGGTTTTAGAATAGTTGTTTATTATCTTAATAATAATA
>NC_089793.1:28557823-28570323 GCF_040412425.1 Macrobrachium rosenbergii | reverse complement strand
TTTGTTTTTTCCCCATAAGTGTTCTGAATAATAATAATAATAATAATAATAATAATAATAATAATAGTATTGGATTAGTACCTCTGTTAGAGTAGTGTTATTAAAAACAGCAATTGTTTTTAATAATAATAATAATAATGATAATAATAATAATAATAATAATATTTTGGCGACTTTTGATTGGTTGTCCAGGCTCAGGGCCGGGCTCTCCTTGCTAGCTAGGAACGAATACCAGTAATACAGCAAATCAATCGCAAAATTTCTAAGCCCGCTTGCTAGTATAAATAATAATAATATATAATAATAATAATAATAATAATAATAATAAAATTACTATCTTTCATCTTCCTCCTCCTCCTCCCTCCTCCCTCCTCCTCCTCCTCCTCCTCCCTCCTCCATATTGTTGCTGTTGTAAAGGAATCCGAATATTGCAGAAATCTCTTGCCAAAATTTACAACCCCTCGCACCGTCCTGTATAGGTACTCAAAAATTTTTCCTTCCTTTAAAACCTTCCTCCTCTCACCTGGCATCCGCCTCTCTCTCTCTCTCTCTCTCTCTCTCTCTCTCTCTCTCTCTCTCTCGTGCATTAATCCTTATCTTTCTCCCACGTCTGTATACGCCTCGAGCAGTTCACAAGGATTCATCTTGGCCTCTTGTTTTGTGTGTGCGCTGTGTGTGTGTGTGTGTGTGTGTGTATGTATGTATGTGTGTATGTGTGTGGGTGCGTGTTATGTGTATCTTTTGAAAGTCTAAAAGGAGAATAAAAGCGACTTCCCCCTCCTCGGAATTGCTTTCTAGTGCTGCTTTTCATTCAAAGGGCATTGCGGTCGTCTTTGGCATTTGGTGTGTTTGCATTTTATTTCCTTTTTTTTTGAAAAGAGAGAGAGAGAGAGAGAGAGAGAGAGAGAGAGAGAGAGAGAGAGAGAGAGAGAGAGAGTCGTCTTCGTCGTCGTCGTGATGATGGTGATGATGATAATGAAGCGATAAAGAAAGAGAAGATGGATTTTATTTCCTTTTTTTTGACGAGAGAGAGAGAGAGAGAGAGAGAGAGACGTGGGAGTCGTCGTGGTGATGATGATGATAGTGATGATGATGATGATAACGAGGCGGTAAAGAAAGAATGGATATTATTTACTTTTTTTTAACGAGAGAGGCACAGAGACAGAGAGACGTGGGAGTCGTCGTCATGATGATGATGATGATGATGATGATGATAGTGATGACAATGAGGTGGTAAAGTAAGGGAAGATGGATTTTATTTCCTTATTTTTGATGAGGGAGAGAGAGAGTCGTTGTCGTCGTGGTGATGATGATGATGATGGTGATGATAACGAGGCGGTATAGAAAGGGAAGATATATTTTATTTCCTTTTTTTGAAGAGAGAGAGAGAGAGAGAGAGAGAGAGAGAGTCTCGTCGTTGTGATGATGATGATGATAGTGATGATAATGAGGCGGTAAGGTAAGGGAAGATAGATTTTATTTCCTTATTTTTGATGAGAGAGAGAGACGTGGGAGTCGTCGTCGTGATGATGATGATGATGGTGATGATAATGAGGCGGTAAAGTAAGGGAAGATAGATTTTATTTCCTTATTTTTGATGATAGAGAGAGAGAGAGAGAGAGGGAGAGAGAGCCGTCGTAAAGAAAGGGAAGAAAAGAACGGGGCCGTTTGTGAGAAGGAAGGACTTGAGCAAACACGTTTTAATTCAGCGTTAACGTCGCTTGCAAAATGGATAAACACGACGGAGCCTCTCTCTCTCTCTCTCTCTCTCCTCTCTCTCCGGGGTTTCTTTTGAGATGAGCAAGAGGCATATAAACTCCCGACATTTCTTTTCCTAATGACATGTCAACACAAAACACACCGCATTACTTGTGCCCGCTCCGCAATTCCCTTTATTTATTCCGCTTTATGGCAAGTCTCCTCTCCTTCCCTTTTTATCTCTCTCTCTCTCTCTCTCTCTCTCTCCGCTTTGTGTTCCGGTACGCCTCTCTTACTGTTGACTAAACTTTGGATGTTCCGTATGACAGGGCTTGTTTGTGGTGTAGGGGTATGGAGTGGGCGTAAGGGGTGAGGGGTGGGGGGGTTGGTTGTTAAGGCTATGGATGTCTTTTGAAGGGAAATTTCATTTAGATGAAGAAAGTTGAAGGCTGAGGGTTGTAGCGGTTGTTAGGGTGAACAATGGTTGTTAGGGTGAGCTTTACAGAATTATAACACCTGGATGTCCGGAAGGGACTTTTGACTCCTCTCTCTCTCTCTCTCTCTCTCTCTCTCTCTCTCTCTCTCTCTCTCTCTTACTATTATCAAGTTATTAGAAACACATATTACAATTTATCTGAAAGGTTTCTATACATTATAGGTTAATGTATGCCGTGTATATTTGTTTAGCATTATATTGATGTTGTCGGATGAAATAATGACTTACGAGTTTCACTGTAGAGTAAGCAAGGGCATTTGTTGGCTCTTCTGACACTGAAATGTAAGTTCGAACAATTAAATATATATATATAGAATTTACTAGTTATATATTTACATATATATATATATATATATATATATATATATATATATATATTATATATATATATATATATATATATATATATATATATTATATATATACATCTTTACATATATAATATATATAATAGAAAAATATTCAAAGCGAAACTTTTTAGTTGATATTTTGTGTTCTTTTCTATAGGTTTCTTGGAACTAATTGCCTAAAATAATAAAAGAATATGTTTCGAAACCTTTCATAGTAAAACGTCCTTGTTAGTGTCTAATATGCGAATGATTTTGATCATTTTATAAATATTAGTTTCTAATATGAGAACGATTTCGGTCATTTTATAAATATCGTTGGTTAAACTAAAACAATTCTCTTATAAAGGACCGTTAAAAGTTATTGTAAATCTTTTATTGAATTTGTCAGTGCTGCTACACTAAATTTTTTTATGAAGTAACATCATGCCTTAACAAGCAAGGGGAATGAGTACTCATATTTCAAAAGTAAAGAAAGTAATGTGTAGTAATATGTATGATGCGGTCCAATTATATATAGATTTATAATTAAAATGATACGAAGGGCTGAAGCCCAAAATGTAGTTATTTCCTGTATATATAAAAAGGATTTTGTTATTTTCTCCTATCGGGAACGATTTTCCTACATTTTTAGAACGCAACATCTCTTTAAGAGACAGAACATCTTATTTTATTGTTTATTTTTTTTTATTTTAGAATTCGTTACCTACAGGTCAAATTTTATTGTGATTATGAATGGCCTAAAACAATTTAAAATCTCCCTCTTTACTTGCCAGAGCAACGGAGTTTAAAATAGTTTTATTTATCTTCATTTAAGCCTGCAATGAACTAGGTAATATATTTGCCAAATAGAAAGCGTAAAACAAGCGTTTAGAAATAAATAAAAGAAGAAGTTGAAATTTGTGTTCGAAAAGAGTGCCATCTTCCTCGCTTCGTGCATGTCTAAAAGTTTAAGCTCTTCCTAATGACAAAAAATTTATGAAGGAGGGTATCGCGGCATGAGAGAGAGAGAGAGAGAGAGAGAGAGAGAGAGAGAGAGAGAGAGAGAGAGAGAGAGAGAGAGAGAGAGAGAGAGAGGTGTTTTTCCGCTCTATATCATGGGTACATTTGTGTGGAATGGTCTATTAACGAGTAGAACGTATTGCAGATTTCCCTCTCTCTCTCTCTCTCTCTATCTGCACTCTAAAGATTAATATATATATATATATATATATATATATATATATATATATATATATATATATATAAATATATATATATATATATATATATAAAGTATATATATATATATATATATATATATATATATATATATATATATATATATATAAATATATATATATATATATATATATGTATATATACATATATGTGTGTGTATTTATATATATATATATATATATTTATATTTATATTTATGTTTATATTAAACACTTTCCCATTAGCTTTCTGGTTCTCAATAAGTCATTTTGATTGAGTTCTCATCCTTCCAGAAGTCTTTTTACCACGCGTATATATTTTTACTTTATATTCCCTTGGCAAATTTTATTACATTAAAAATTATCTAAATAAGTCACTTTCTTCCACTATTAGCATCAAGTTTCTTCTTCTTGAAAACATTTCTTATTCTTGGGCTCATTCTGTATTAATTTTGTAGTTAACCAATAAGTTTAGTTTGGATTCTTGTTATGGATGAAGATCATTCATTTTCATTCAGCGGAACTTTATCCATACAAAGATCCCCCCCTCCCCTCTATTTTTTGCATTCAAACCCCAACCCCCTTTTTTTCTCTCCCATTCCCTGATTAGGCTTCCAGACTCCTTCCATAATCTTCCCTGCCTCAGTGACGTAGCGTTAATCAGCTACCTAATCATCCGTCCTCCCGTATTCCAAGTCAGCGTAAGTTAACGCTCTCTCTCTCTCTCTCTCTCTCTCTCTCTCTCTCTCTCTTTGCTCTCTCTCTCTGCTTCCCATAACTGGGGCCAACGCATTTTCCAGATTAGACCTTATTCCATTACCTCTCACATCAGTCGAGACTTCCACTTTTATTATTCCTGAGCGTTCAACACCCCCTCAAATTACTCCGTCTGTTGACCCGGATTCTCATTATATTTTGTTAGCACAGCTCCCCGCCACTTTTTGCACCCCCCCCCCTTTTGCCGTGCCACATTTTGCCCCATCACTTTTTGCCCTCCCAATTTTTGGCCCGACACTTTTTTCCTCACCACTTTTTGCCCCTCACCCCGCTTCTTGCCCCGCGCCCCGCCACTTTTTCCCTTACCCCACTTTTTGATCTAGCACTTTTGGCCCCGCCACTTGTTGCCCCACCACTTTTTACCCCGCCACTTTTAGCCCCGCAAGTTCTTACCTCGGCACTTTTTGCCCCACCAGTTTTTGCCCCCACCACTTTTAGCCTGCAATTTTTTGCCCTACCATTATTTGCCCCGCAACTTTTTTTCCCCACCATTATTTTCCCCGCAACTTTTTGCCCCGCCATTTTATCATACCACTTTTATTTTTTTTCATCCTCAGATCATTTCTGTCATTACCCATTTTCTCAGTAGCGTTTTTTTTCCTTCGTCAGCAAAGTCGCGGGAGAGGTCTTTCTGGATGTGTTTGTGCGCGTGCCCGCGCGCGTGTGCGATCATTATCAGGATGTCTCAAGAACTCTTGAGATATCCTGAAGCAGAATTGGATGAAACTTTGAAGATATACTCTCTCTTTGACCTTCCAAAGTCGATCAAATTTTGGAAGAAATGAGCACGCTCAGAATAGATGATCCGTTGCCGTGGAAACCATCTTGAATGTGACGGTGACCGAGGTATACAGTGGTTGGTTTCGAGTGATCTTGCCTTACATTTTAATATATATAATATATATATATATATATATATATATATATATATATATATATATATATATATACATACATACATACATATACAATTGTTCCTCCCCTCAGGCAGCGCTCGAATATCGGTAAAGAGTTTCATTTTTGCCGGGATGAATGTGTATCCTTTGAGTATACGCCTCCTCCAGTCCTTCATGTCCTTCTTCCACTCGGGTGGGCAGCGGTGTCGTCTCAGGATCTCTCGGGAGACGAAGGATTTGAAGGATATTAATGTGATTATTGTATTTGTGACTCTTGCGGGACTTTTTATAGCTTTTTTTTATTGCCTTCCCTTTGATATTCATCGGCAATTTTGTCGTTTGTTTGTTATTATTTTTGTTTATTTTTTGACTAGTGCTTTCATGATTTTTTTCATTATTTTCATTTTACTTAACTTTTGTTTTTTTATTCATATTCCAGAATGGTTTTGGTTTTTTCTCGTGTGATTAGTAGTGTTCGTTTTATTTTTTTAATGAAATTTTGTCAGAAACTTCAACATTTGAAATTAATCCAGTTATAAACTCATTTAAAAGTGTTCTTTAATTGAAAAAATAATAAAAAATATATATGTATATGAGTAAAAACAAAACTTTCGGGCCAGCCCTGTGAGAGCTGATAATCAGCTCAGTGGTTTGGCAAAACTATTTTAATAGTAATAATAATAATAATAATAATAATAATAATAATAATAGTAATAATAATTATAATAATAATCCAATTTTATAATTTATTTTTATTATTTTTTGGCTGTCACTCCTTCCCTTCGAGGCTTCGACATATTTTTTATATTCACGAAGCGTCAGTTGTTTGTCATTTTGATTTCTAAATTTCGACTTGAATGAATTTGTATAATTTGTAATTCTGAATAAGAATCGCATCACCCAATATCTGATTTTCTGTGTATCTCGGAAAGTTCGAGTAAAGTCTGGGGATTATCTCGCAAGATCTCGTAAGATCTCGCATGTAGCGGTTTTAGGCAGCACTTGTATGTGAAACGCTATAGCCTAGTCACTTGTGACTGAGAAAAAAAAAAATCTTTAGTCCGATATCGTCAACATAAGGAAGAAGATTGGAAAAATTAGTCACGTTCGTCAGTAGTTGCAAGAATGAAATCACAGAAGAAAAACGTTTAAATGAAAATTCGTGATTCGTAAACAAAGGAGGAAGTTCGTTCCCAGACGATCTTAAACGTTCCTGTACGTCTCAATAAAACAGGTGTTTGCTTTGAGTGTGCAAGCTCCAAAACGTTCTTAAAGGTTTATAAACGTCTTAGTGAATCAGTTGTTTACTTTGAGTAAGCAAGCTCCAAAACGTTCTTAAACGTTCCTAAACGTCTCGTGAATCAGGTGTTTACTTTGAGTAAGCAAGCTCCAAAACGTTCTTAAACGTTCCTAAACGTCTCGTGAATCAGGTGTTTACTTTGAGTAAGCAAGCTCCAAAACGTTCCTAAACGTCTCGTGAATCAGGTGTTTACTTTGAGTAAGCAAGCTCCAAAACGTTCTTAAACGTTCCTAAACGTCTCAGTGAATCAGTTATTGTTCACACGGAGTAACCAAGCTCCAGAATGTTCTTAAACTCTCCTAAACGTCTCAGTTAATCAGTTGTTTGCGTGTGCGCTCACTTCCTTTCCCGCAAATTATCGCCTTCTCTCTTCGCTAAACAGTTACATGTCTGCTACGCCGGTGATCTCTCGCTCAGTAAAGTATAACAACGTCTGATCTGGTCAGTACCTGAATGGGTGCCCACGAAATTAGCCAAGGAATATGTTCGCTACACTGGGGGGTTTCTTAGGCAGCTCTTGATATGGTCAGTGCCTAATGGTTACCACTATAGGAACAGTATGTTCGTTATACCGGTGGTATCTTCAGTCACCGTTGCATCTGGTCAGTACGTGGATGGGTAACCACCAGTGAAGTATAAACATTGCAGAACATAACTTCCTCGGATCGCTAGTAGGGGCATAGGATAGGGGCAAGCGGCCTCATCCCAAAGATAGATACTTGAAACTTGCACTAAAACTTGGGAGCCTGGTGTAAGCGGCAGTTATTTTCGGCTTACAGTCAAAGTTTGGAGTATTGCAGAATCACACGAAAGGAATATAAAGATAAAATGAAGTATTTTCCTCAACGAAGAATACAAGAGAGAGAGAGAGAGAGAGACAGAGGCTGGAAGAACTCCTCTTCAGAGATTTAAAATACAAAAATGACAGCTCCTTTCTGTGCTCATGGTCTCATTTACATTAATAATTTACGATGTTTTGTGTCTTGAGAGAGAGAGAGAGAGAGAGAGAGAGAGAGAGAGAGAGAGAGAGAGAGAGAGAGAGAGAGAGAGAGAGGCAGGCCGGAAGAACTCCCTCAAGGATTTATAAACAAAAATGTCAGTTACTTTCTATGCGCATGGTCTCATTTACATCAGTGTATAATTTACAGTGTTTTGCGTTTGAGAGAGAGAGAGAGAGAGAGAGAGAGAGAGAGAGGGCCTGGAAAAACTCCTTTTTAGTGATTTAAAAACAAGAAAGACAGTTCCTTTCTATGCGCATGGCCTCATTTACATTAATAATTTACAGTATATTGTGTCTACTGAGAGAGAGAGAGAGAGAGAGAGAGAACCTGGAAGAACTCCTCTTTAAGGATTTGAAAACAAAAAAGACAGCTCCCTTCCATGCGCATGATCTCATTTACATTAATAATTTACAGTGTTTTGTGTCTGCGAGAGAGAGAGAAAGATAACGCAGAACGCTTATTTATTTTTGAAGCGGAGCCGAGATTATGAGGACACAACCCAGCACCTGACTCGTCGTTCCCCGAGGCACATCCGGAACAGGCGAGTTGTCCCATTATCCTTCTCCAGGGACGCCGTTCTTGAGGATTTCGGAGCTCGGAATATTACAAATGCGTCTCTTCGTTCTTGTTTTTCTTTTTTTCCTTTTTTTAAGTTTAGTTTCTGTTCTGTATGCGCACGCTCGCAGGATACGTTTGTAAGAGCTCGAGTATTTAATCATATATTTTTTTTTAAATCCGTATTTCTGCTGTGTACTGTACGTTTCTTTACTCTTAATTTTCGTTATTCGTTCCATTTATGCGTCTCCTTGCTACTCTTGTTTTTAATTTCGTTTCTGTGTGCATACGCTCGCAGGATACGTTTGTAAGCGCTCGAGTATTTTTGTTTAATCTGTGTTTCTGCTATATGTACTGCACATTTCTTTATGCTTATTTCCGTTATTCCTGTCCTGCTTACCTTGCATGTTGAGGTAAAAATGTTATTTTCATTTCGACCTTTTGAATATTATAATGGGTAATAATGATTTCTTGTGTAACTGCTGGTGTCAAAATAAATCCTAGATCTAGCCTGCGTTGTTTCCAGCGGTTGGTTTTTGCTTTTGAAGGCAGTTATCTTTTGGGTAGCTGTAATCTGCGCACGCAAAGTAAAGACTTGCAAAACAATTATCTATCTATCTATCTATATATATACAGTATGTGTATATATATATATATATATATATATATATATATATATATATATATTATATGTACGAGTATATTGATGGACCTTTCATTTTTATTTTAAGTTGACACTTTCTTTCAATTCCATCTATGGCACTATTAATTACACTGCTCTTTCTTTTATATTTACATGTGTTTTAAATGGAAGTTATGATTAATTTTTTTCTAATTTTATGTTAAGGAACCTGAACCCCAGATAGGGTTTATAGTAAATCTCGCAGAAACCAAAGTTTTTTTTTTTCCTACAGAAGAAAATTGTACAAATACAACAACTACTAGATTCGGCCGTACCAATAAAAATAGTTGTATTAACGTGGTAACAGCCGCCCCCCCCCCACCTCCCCCACTAACCAGGCATCAACCGAGCAGCTTTGCGAAATGCTGGAATGCAGAAAACAAGCTTTACTTAAATTAATTTGAATTACGTATTAAGTAAATATTAAGTAAAATAATCTAATGTGTGAAGGCTTGGTGGTGCTGGAATGTGGGGGGCGGGGTGGCTAGGGTGGGGGGTTATGGGGGAGGGGAGGTAATGAGCTGTGTGGGTTTAAACATCGTCACGCTTGGATGACGCCGGGTCTCTTCTAACCGCTGGTCACCGCACGTACACGACGACGTGTTTCTCCTCGTGTACACACGTGTACACGCAAGTACACACGTACACAGCGTGGAATTGTCAAGGAAGGGAGTGTTATGAAGAAGTATTCCAAGGACACAGATGGTGTGTCTTTCAAGATCACCTTGAGTGTGAAGGAGGAGAGAAGGTTAGAGGAGCAAGTTTCTCTCTCTCTCTCTCTCTCTCTCTCTCTCTCTCTCTCTCTCTCTCTCTCGGCTATGTTTGGGTACAACTGAACTGGTCAGCTTGTCACAAGCCGTGTCCCAGACCAAAACATTTCTAGTCTGGTCGTTATAGATACAGAGCTGAATATAGAGTTTAGGCCAAAGGCCAAGCGCTGTGATCTATGAGGCCATTCAGCGCTGAAACGGAAATTGACAGCAAAAAGGTTTGAAAACTGTAACAGGAGGTAAACCTCGCAGTTGCTCTATGAATCAATTGTTAGGAGAGGGTGGAAAATAAGACGGAAGAAAGAGAATGTGAATGGAGGTACAGTAAGAGAAATGAAAGATGTTGCAGCTAGGGGCCGAAGGGATGCTGCAGAGAACCTTAAGTAGTGCCTACAGTGTACCGCGTGAGGGGCACTGACGGCGCTACCTCCCTACGGGGAGTCTGGTCGTTACGACTTATTTATGTGCCTCCACATATACATAACCAGGTCTAGGGAAAAAGGTAAATGAAAGCTTTACGGAAAAATAAATTAAAACTTTAGGAAAAATAAGTGAAAGCTTTAGGAAGAAAGATAAAAGTTAAAAAAAGTAAAGTTTTAGGAAAAAGGTAAATGAAAGCTTTAGGAAAAATGCATTAGAACTTTATGAAAAAATAATTGAAAGTTTTACGGAAGAAATAAATGAAAGCTTTGGGTAAAAAGATAAATGAAAGCTTTAGGAAAAATAAATGAAAGTTTTATGAAAAAAATACATTCAAGCTTTAAGAAAAAGATAACAGAAAATTTCAAGAAAAATGTAAACGAAAACTTTAGGTAAAAAGATAGAAGCTTTTAGGAAAAAATAAATGAAAGCTTCAGGTAAAAAAATATAAATGAAAGCTTCAGGTAAAAAATATAAATGAAAGCGTTATGTAAAAAGATAAATGAAAGCTTTAGGAAAAAAAATAAGTGAAAGTTTTAGGGAAAAAAGATCAAAGTTTTCGGGAAACCAATAAATAAAAGCTTTAGGAAAAAGATCAATGTAAGCTTTAGAAAAAAATCAATGAAGGCTTTAGAAAAAATAAATGAAAGCTTTAGGTAAAAAGCAAATGAAAACTTTAAAAAAAGGGTAAATGAAAGCTTTAGGTAAAGAGAGACACACAGGAGGGGGGAGGGGCAGAAGGACTGGCTTGTATGTGTGTGTCAAAGGTCATTCATATTTTACTCTTTCAGTATGTAACGAAATCCTGTACCACAATCCCTCCGTGTACCAATTGGTTCAACAAGTTGATATCAAATTTCGTTTCTGACTAACTTGAAGTAACTTAACCACATGAGCTTTTTTGGAAGGGAGGGTAGGGGAAGGGCGTTCCTTGTCCGAGGTTTGAGCATGCGCATTGATGTAATCGCAACCAGCTTACAGGAAGAAGTCATTTGTAATGACAACAGGTGTTCGTACATCTTATAAGCTTATAAACAACTTATATTTATCTTCTGAATAATAATAATAATATAATAATAATAATAAGCAACACGACGCTTAGTACAGTAGTCCATCGGATGCCCGTGTCATATAAAAGATTAGATCTACTTCCTGTAGTTTTGAGCAGGGAATTATGCAATACATAACAGGAATTAGCAATATGTCTTAGTTTTTATTTGGGGGGAGGTGCTTACTGATTGCGTCCACGATATAACTGGTGATAGTTACGATGCTAATATAAGTCGAAGCCCGTTGTCGCTACATGTATGGAGGTCGTTTTGACAGTTGACGATGAGGTGTGACTGGGTCCTGGTTTTAACGAGTGGGTCGTATATTGAGGAAATTGGGGGTGGGATGGGTCTCTGGGAGACGGGTATGTGGGATGTGATGGTGGGAAGGGAAGGGAGGGGGGAAGACTGGGGCTCGAGAAGAGGTGGAGGCGGCGGTTTCGAGAGAGAGAAGAGAGAGAGGTTCGTTACCGCGGACGGAAGCCATTGCAAATTCTTAAAAAGAGATTTCACGGACGGACCTCCTCCTTTAGTCAGTGGGGTTTCCTGTTTCATTTCGCGTCTCTTGTTGTTGTATTTGTTTTGTTGTTGTTACAGTAAGCACCAGCATTTATTTACTCCTTTCAAAACACTACCAGCCCCTTCTCTTATTTCCCTCATCGCTTATAGTTTTTATTGATTTCGCGTGAGTCTGGGAGTTGCGGAGGTGAGCTTACAACAGATTGATTAACGAATCTGGTATTTATGGAGGTACGTTGATGGTTTCGTCGTGTCCGTTTGGTTGAACGTCATTTGCTTAAACCTAAAATAAATATCAATTAA
The DNA here is from genome assembly GCF_040412425.1 of Macrobrachium rosenbergii. Classification (NCBI taxonomy): domain Eukaryota; kingdom Metazoa; phylum Arthropoda; class Malacostraca; order Decapoda; family Palaemonidae; genus Macrobrachium; species Macrobrachium rosenbergii. The sequence continues at coordinate 28,558,311 of NC_089793.1, read as the reverse complement.
TTTCTTTCTCTGTATAAACACATGTATATGTATATGTATATAACATATATATAGATTATATATATATATATATATATATATATATATATATATATATATAATCTATATATATCTATATATATATATATATATATATATATATATATATTATATTGATATATATATATTTATATATATATATATATATATATATATTCTTTATTCAGTGGATGTACTTGCTCAGAGAGAGAGAGAGAGAGAGAGAGAGAGAGAGAGATTCCGTTTTACTCAAAAATATTTTAATTTACGGGGTCCCTTTTCTCTTGCTTGTTAAATTATTTGTCAGCTCCTCTACCTGTATACTTCCAGAAATCTTCGTTTGTTTAGAATTTAGACAACCGTCTTTCATTCTCTCCACATGACTAAACCATATCTGAACCTTAAGCCACTAGTAAGTGTAACCTGCACTTCTCATTCTGTACTTCTCATTCTGTCAGTCCTTCATACAC